>NW_006799964.1:761382-846620 GCF_000485575.1 Poecilia formosa | reverse complement strand
AAAAAAAAAAAAAGAAGTAATTTGGACGAGATTTTAATTTTCTAGAACAGTCTGCTTGCCTTCTGTTCAAGCATTTCGGATTGTTATGTTACGGCTGACTGAGAATCTGCACAACAAACACCCAAAGATCCTGTAAAGTTTAAAATGCTGCCATGCAAAGAGGATGAAGCATCTCTTGTTCGAGTATAAGCTTTGTCTATGCTTAAGCACGACTAAAATGTGTTGCTGTAAATCAAAGTGACATTCAACAGTCTCTGTGTCTGCTTCAACACATTTGAATCAAATGTGTTATTAGCAGGACCTTGGTGAGAACTGACTGCACGCTGATGCGGTAATTGAGCCATTTAATTTATTTATGTTGATCTGGTACACACCTAACATTTGTAGGGCAATGTTCTCTGAGGACTGGACTTTAATGCCCGTGCCCTAAACAACTGCCCTAACTTGAACATTAAGGACTACCTAATGAAAGTACAGCCTCTCTACAACTAAGTAGTGTATGTACATCTATAGAACAGTCAATGAAAAGGCTGTGCAAAGGTTGTGGATGCAGCCTTCAGTTGAAACATAGCATCACACTATGGACCCAGATTGCTCACAGTATTTGATTTTCTGGCATCTATAAGAATGAGTCCCTTCAGTGAGAGCAACTTGTCTTAACAAAAAATATAATTATGATTCATCATTTTGATCTGGGGTGGATGCTGGTTCAGTTTTTAGCTCCTTTGGTTTACAGCCAGAAGGTTGTAATTGGGTTTTATGAGTTTAAAACCCAGCTGTGTAGGCTCCTTTTCATGCAGTTATGTTGCAATTATGTTACATAAGGGTTGCATTCAAACTTGACACTTTTGGTACACTTTAAGCAAAGTTTGTTTTTCCTGTTGGTCTGGACGTTTTTGTGTAGGCGTGAATACATTGAAGCAAACAATGGCGGGGACCGAACAAACAGACCGAGACCCGGGTTTTGGTCCGCTTCCAAAAAAAGTGTAGTTTGCTTCTGGTGTGAATACAACAGACCTGTCTCGACCTGAACCAACAACAACAAAATATTCTTTTTGGATTTCACAAGCTCCCGTTGCTGAGCAATGTGGTAAAAATGAGCCTTTCAGTATAGCTAACGCTATTATTGCATGTACTGAAATCTCACCTGATGTGGCGTCTTCTGCTTTGCGATGCTGCTGTCAGCAAAGTTGTGGGACAGGGGTGGCAGAGCATATCATCTCAATCAGACTGCAGCACACACTTACTAATGTCGCCCCAAAATTAGAAATATCCCGTTGTGAAATCTGGACTGAACGAGCTGCTCGCGCATTTACAATAGCAGAAATCCAGCAAACAGGACTTTAAAAGTGAATTTGTTATGGGTCTGTGCTCAGTCCTATCCCCATCATTTCTGTCCAATGACTGCAATGACAGTCACACCTGCATAGACTTGTTTAAAAATGACAGTCCAGTTGCAAAAAAAAAAAAAGACCATAATATGAAAACAAATCACAACAAACAAAAAAAAGCAATGTGTTTTGGTCCAGACCAGACAAACGGACTGTCCTGGTAAGAATCCGCCACGATCGGATTTTCCAAGATTGGATTTTCTACACCTTACCTCTGCCCCAGGTCCCTCATCACCATGGCTTGTGAAGAAGATGAATAAAGTCTTTATGGTCTGTGCAAGTTTGTGTTTTGTTTTAATGTGAAAATGTGTGAAAAATCAAAGTCAATGTAAGCAATTAAATGACTGGAGTGCCAGTTGTGCTGTTTAAACAGCAAAGCTGTCGTCAGTCACTGAAAAGAATTACACTGAGTGCTTGGTTAACAGCACGGTTAAGTTAGAGTAAATCACGGCACATTTACTCTAAGTTAAGTATGTCCTTATGTTCTACCTTAATAATTTGTGGTAATCACTTTTTATTTAAATATTCTGGTATTATAGATCTTACTTTACTCTTTTGTTTTATAGCTTAATTCCCTGTGATTTTTCTTAACTATTGACTTACACATTTCATAGAAAGTTTTTGTGTGACATCTCAATGACACTTTCTGCCTTCTCTGTTCCCGAGACCTTTTTTTTTTTTTTTCCTATTCTTTTTATTTCCCACACTTGGACTTTAAAGAGCAAGTGAGCGAGTTCTGTGTGAGTAAATCAACAGTGTGGCTTACCACTCTAATGCTTAAGAGAACCCTGAAGCAGTCAGTCCTTGACATCTGGGAAAAAGCTCAGTGGCTCAGAGCAGTGGTGAAACATCATAACCACACTCCCAGACACAGACATTGGAAGACTTTGTGGATTTTAACTATAAAAATGTTTATACTGTGTTTGTGACCATCGTGAAATCACCCTCAACACCAAAAACCAAAAACTCATTTATGACATCATTTTGGGTATAAAAAAAAACAAGAATGGGAGCTTCTGTTAAAAGTGTTTGAATAGATGTCAGAGTGATTACAAATGAGTTTAAAGAAAAAATAAAAACAAAAATGAGACATGAACATGCTTGAATAAACATTGCTGAGACTGCAACTGAGGGGGTGCAGTTTCATGCTTTAAAAGGTCAAATGCCACTGAGACAGTGATTGTGGTTGCTGTGCAAATTTCATACCACAAAGGTTGGCTAGCCCAGCACAGTTGTTGCTGGGTTACAAGCGATTGTGTAAGGTCGTAAGCCTCTGCAGGTTTAAGTCTACACTGGAGTGCAGATGAGGGGAAAAAAATATTCCATTAAAGTCCAAAACCAAGGAAGAAAAATCATTGTTGAGACATGTTTTCCTAGGACTAGTTCAGCCACAATTGAGGGAAAAAATAAATCCATCCACTTTGGATATTTGCAACATAAACAAAATCAGAAGGAACCCACTGACAGAGATTTTCCAGTTGCCACAAGTAGCTGCCTCTATTGCTGTGCCCCTGAGTGTCTGGACTCTTGATTGTTATGCACAAACGTCTCAGTGGAAGGTGGCAGAACAAATTGCCATCACTGAAGAGAGTGTATGTGTGTCTGTGGGTGCGTGTACATGTAAATTTGTGTGTGCATGTAGCTGGCTGTCTGCCTGTGAGTATGTGTGGGGACTTGGCATATTACAAATCCACTGAAGGAAAAAGACTTGACCTGATAGCTGCCAGGGCAAAGAGTGCGACTGACAATTCATGCACATTAGTGTGTATTTAAAGTCTGTGTTTCACTCGTTCATCTGCACTTGCCTGCAATGTTGCATGACTGAGGGAGTACTTTAAAGTGTCAGTGTGTGGCTCATTTTCTTCATAAAGTTGAACTGAGTTGTCTCTACCTCTCACACCACACATTTCCAGTGCCAAAAGTCCAATAAAGCAGAAGATTTAACATACTGTATCTGACTGAGTCTTTGTCACTTTTACAGCCACATTAATGGCTCTGTGATTAGCAATCACTAATTTTCAATTTGCTTAGCACTGTAAAGAGTTAATGACACCGTTATTCAGAAGGCCAAAAGATATTGAGGAATAAGAGATAGAGGCAAGAAAGTGATCGCAAGTGTCCGAGTGAAACTATGAAGAGGTGAGGAGGGTTAAAAGGTGAGGGGGAAAAAAAAAGAATCGAAGAAACTATGACATGAAAATGAAGCAGTAAATGCAAGAAAGAAATGCTGAATTGCTTCTGCACAGTAAAGTAAAAGACACTTAGCTCAGCAAGCTCCAGCTGCCAGGAAGCATTTTAATCACAACAGCAGATCCAAATAGGAGGTGAAAGCAGGGTAGGTCGGGAGGTTGGGTCGATTTGAAGTAAAAGGTTATCGCAAGAGAGGGCTGAGAGTAATCAAATCAGGTTCAGGCAAAAATTACTGCCAAAATAGAAACAAAAAAAAAGAAACTGAAGGACAGTGGGGCATACAAAGTTAACAGGCTGTGTGGCAAAAGAAAGGTAAGGATGAAGGAAAATTCCTCTGTTTTTTCATTACAATAACCTTTATCTAGCACTTATCTAAACAGCTACTTTATGCAGGATGTGTGTCCGATTGCTTGATGTCACATATTGCCAATTATACAACAATATAATAATGCAATTAATGCAATTAGGCATCTTGTAAGGTAGAGATGACTAGCTGAAGTTTTGGTTTGGGAACCGATTTGGGAAAACGGACGATTCAAATGATTTGGACATGGCTGCTGGTGTAAGACTGGCTGATTTGAATATCTGAGAAAGTGCTGATTTCACCAAAATAGTTCAAACTTGGGTTTTCTAAATTTGAATTTGTAAATTCTGCAGAATATCACCTTCCAAAAGAAATTTCATTTTGAACAGTCTAAAATGCTGTCTGTGTTTGGTACAAACCACAGGAAAAAAATAAAATAAAATCCAGTTTACAGATTTAGATGTACAACATAGTGATAACCTCAAAACCAGGATTTCTACACATTTCATTAAGCTTAACACTTTTCTCAGCCTTTCAAATAGCATTAGTTTTCAAGCAACTTTTTGAATGAAGGCTCTAATGCCTTTGTTCAATACTTTCTCATAAAATGCGGTAAATTTCATGAGAGGTTCCTAGCAATGGGTTTTAGAAAATTATTCAAAACCCCATTTTAAAGCCAGACTCATTAAATATCTACTTTCCCATGATGAAGTAGCCAGCAGTGGACGACATCACGAGAACATTTTGATTTTAAAAGCCTAAATGTACAATAACCAAGTTTGGGGAGCACAAACTGACATTTAATGAGTAAATGGACAAAGCTATGAATGAACAAACTTTTAAATTCAGGGTTTGACTATGTATAATTTAAGACCTAGTATGAGAAATCAGCACATTTTGATTTTTTTTCACCTTATTTTAAGATACTTAATATGAAGATTTTCAAAAACCCCTTATGTTGCGCATACATTGGATTTTAAAGCAATCTAAAGAAAGTTAACACAGTATTTATAGTGCGAATAAACATTAGTAATCAGACTCAAGCAGAGGAATAAAAAAAAAAAAAAACGTAACAGAAATCTTAAGTATAACAAAACAACGGTTTGTGTCAGGGCCTGCTTAAAAGTGACTTCCCTTTATTTCGATAACGTAAACAAAGATATTGATGTTGTATAAGAAGGTTTCTCATGCTGTTCATAACGATGCATTCCAGAACACATGGACATCTTCATCTGTTGCCTATGTTAGTATAAGTTACAGGAGTCCATTGAAAAACGCTCTCTTGTTTGTGTCTTTTTGCCGCTGGTGACTATTTTCAAGTGTTTGCTTCTGTTAAGTCTCAGAAGTCAGTATGCAAATACTCCCCTGCATCTGTCTCACAGCATGCGTCAGCCCCAACGTAAGCCAAAAACAGCACATTACCTCGCTTTCATTGCACCCCAAGGAGGGCCTATTTCAGTCGAGAATGTTATTAGCGAAGCTTAGAAGGATATTTCTGACTATGTCACTAACTCACTGCTGACAGACAGGAAAACATCCTCGCAAAGTAAAACATTGCAAAAATGCTGCAGTTATTCGGAGTTCACTTTGAAATATGCAACTGTTTTTGTTGTGCATCACTGTGATAGTGTGCTTTTCTAAAAAAGTGCATGAATGTCAGCTTTTTCAGCAAACATACATCATGTTGATAATTGACTTTTACTTGCACTGGATTAAATCCTAATCTTTTCTCCCAATCTGACATTTAATAAAGACATAACTTTTCTGGCTTTTTACTTTCTAGAGAAATAGGATTTGAGTAACTTTTAAGATTGTGGTAAACCCCAGATGATGATATCATGGCTTTGCAAACTTCTCATTAAATAGAGGCATACCTGAAGACGTACTTTAAGGCAACACCTTAAACAGACTACTTCCTTGCAGAGCTTTTGAGGGAAATTTGCAAATCCCCCTCATTTCCAAACAAAGGCAAACGAGCTTGTGAAGATGTTGGCTGAGATTGGTAGGATTATCCACATTGAAACAAGTTTTTATCTGCGTGGGCCAAAAGGCAAGTAAAAAAGAAAGCAAGTAAGGCGCATAAAAAAAATAGATCAGTGCTAACAAATGCACTCAAGGACAAGGACTCCTGAATTTTTGGAAACATGTCCTGCGAGCTGACAAAACTTAAGTCAATGTTTTGTCAGCTCAAAGTTTGGTCACATTTTGAAGAAAAAGGATGAAAGCCTGTGAGCCTCATTCCAGCTTTTTTTGGTACAAGCATAAAAATGAACAACAGCTAATATGAAGCTGCAAACCAGGTGAGTTAAAAAAACAGCAAACCAAGCCCTGAGAAGTAAATGTGTCCGGATATTTTTGGGGGGAGAAATAAAATAAAAGAAGTAGAAACACAGGAGTCATCATGATGGATTTCCATCTAGACAGGATTATAATCAACATGGGAACAGAGGTTTTCAAGGGTGCATGTCTGTTAGAGTTATACTGTCTGGTAGAGTGCTACATATGGGAATGTGCACAGTTTATTCTGTCTTGTCTGCAGAATGGACTCTGTCAGAGTCCCAAACTGTCCTTTCAAAAGTGCACCCATGTGTATCCAGGCTGTCAGTGTAAGCCAGGGAAAATAGAAAGGAGAGGCTGATTTTGATATAGGTATTTCTTTACTGCAAGACCTCGCTACAACCTGAACACAGAGACAAATCCCAGTTGTCTTATATGGCTGAATCGAAGAGAGCATTGATGTCTGGAAAACTGCTGTTGTGGATTCAATTCTGAGGGAGAGAAACTTTGAAAGACCAAACTATTGTTTTGTGAGGTTGCTTTTAAAAAAAATATAAACAAGGCTTTCTGAGATTTTCAATCGCATATCTCGGTTATCTTCGTTGCTGTCAATTGAACATTTACAAAAGGGTTCTTCTTCGATTTTCCGTTGAGCTTTACTGAGGCAATTTCCATTGTGTTAACTGTGTATAAGAAAGAACATCACTCCCTGCAAAAATAATAAAATGTAGTTCTATTTATTCTTAGCTGTTCTTTGGATAACTCCATAAACCTAATGTGTATTTTTATCTTAAAAGTGAGATTTAAACATACTGGAGATGCTTAAAGCTTACTAAAATGCCAAAACACATACAGGAATAAGACAACGTAAAAAGCCTCCGTGGGCCTGCTGTAATATGCATTAGAAAGACTTGATGGTATCAAAATATAATTACCACCCACAAAGCAGTCATTGTACATGATGATATACACAAGAGATTTACATTAGGATGTATGTCTTCTTTCAGTCAAGCTCACAGCTGCTGTGTGGGATAATCGTGTGCAGCATGAAGGCAAATCAAAGCTGTACTCTGCATGATAAAACAGGGTGGAAAATCATCCAACCTGCTTATTGAGAAAATGATTTTTGCTATTTTGTAAAAATAGAATTCAGTTCAGTGTGAAGTTTCTGAATGTATTTCAGGGAAAGCTTTTGTTGCAGTGAATGTTGGTAGGGTCATAACAGCTCCACAATAGCTGATATAGTGTAATATTATACAAAACATATAAACCTAAACTCGTAAAGTGATGGTTTTTTACAGAATGTATTTTAAGCATAGTTTATCTGTGTTGTTTGAATATGTGTAATTATACAAGTACAACTGAATAAAAGTGCTAATGTGTCACACATGCACATCCTTCCACATGTGTTCATATATAAGTCATAATAATTCAAGCACACCAGCATTTAGTTTTGTGCAGAAGGTGCTACTTGCATCACATCATCATTTTTCTTAATCAGCTTGCTGCATCTGTGAGTCTACTATCTCTAACACAGAGATCCTTTCCTGAGATTGGACTTGGCAGAGTGGAAATGACGACTGTTTTCATTTCATAGGTCTTTCCTTTCACAAGGAAAAATGAGTGCGTTAAGGATTGTGTGCATATCAAATTAAAGATGTTTTCCTTGCCACTTGGCTAGACACCGACTGTTGATTCTCAAATGCTTGTTGAACTGTACTCACATGCAATTCGGACATGTGCCTTGCGGCTTTTGGTGGTTCCAGCGGAGCTCCAGGCCACACACTGACACCAATAGTCTTCAGGACCAAAAAGCTCCTCCACTTGCTGCCGCGTTATTTCTATACTGGCTTCTCTTACAACTAGACCTGCAATAGAACCAAAAAAAAAAAGAAAAGAAAAAGAAAGAAGAAGAAAAACTGTTACATCATTCACGTTTACAATTACAGCTTCATAATGTCACCATATTGTGACAGTATGACACAGACGGTCTGTGAAAACATCAAGCTCCGCCACCTCCTCTCAGTGGTACTATTGTTAAATGCTCCCGGTCAAAAACAACCAAACAGGGCCAAGGAGGAGTGTCGCAGCGCTATTAATTACACTCATGTACATGCTGCTAAATGTGCTAATGCCAGAGAAACAATCCTCCTCCTAGCTCTGATTGATTGTTTCTGACAGAGAAGCGTATTTCTGCAGATGGCAAGAAGAGCGCAGAAGGTGGAGAAGTGTTACTTCTTTTTTTCCCCAGATTATCTGTCTTTTACTAAACTGTCAAGACATAATGACAGTTCTTGCAGATATGTGAAAAAACATGTTTTTTGTTTTGTTTTGTTTTGTTTTGTAAAACTTGCATACTGAAGCTTTAAACAATTTTGTAAGACAAAATGGTCTTTAGAAACAAAGCTGGAGGAGGCATATCCAACAGCGTGTAATGGCAGTGAATGGTGGTTATGCAAACTACTGAATCTTGACGTTTGGCCCAGATTTTATGTGGATGTGTCAGAGTGATGGGAACTGAATACAAGTCAGCACAACAACATTTTTATTTTTATTTGTAAGAAATCTTGAAAACCACATCTTCCAATTCATAGTTATCCACAACTTTGCACTGGTTATATCACATTAATTTGAAACAAAATACATAGATTTTTGTGGTTGTAACGAGTCCAGTAAGTATGTATACTCTTACAACGTCCCATAGGTATACTGTCTTCTTCTAATATATGCTGATACTTACAAATCAAGCTCGTTTTTATTCAGTGCATAATTGTAATTTTTCACCTGTACTTAGAAATTATTCATTTTCACTTCCACCATTTATCTCACTGCATCATCCAAATTTTTTCTCTCGCCTTTTTCTTTTGCTACCTGAAAACAGCTCCAATGTGAAGAATAAATGCGAGAGAATAAATGCATAAATGCACCCTACTGGCAGGACAAAAGGGATCATTGATAGAAAGGCACAAATGAATCATGGTATGAACCCAGGATGAAAATTTGTGTGACAAAGGAAGGGTTTTAAAAAAGGAGCAATGAAATGATGTAAGAAATTTAAAGAAATGCAAATACGCAGAAAACAAATATTGGCAAAGAAGACAGGAGAAATCAAGAGGGCACTGATTAAGAAAAAGAACGATTATGTCTTAAGAGTGAAAAGGAAGGAGGATTTTAAGAGAGGAAAACGGTTTGCTGGTAGAGGTAATAGAGAGCAACAAGACATCGGCACAGCAAGAGGACGAGTGAGGATGACAGACGAGGAGGTGGAAGAGGGCAGTAAAATGTGAAAAGGAAAGGAATGGAGAGAAGAGATAAAAATGGATTTAAGTTAAAAGTATGTGGGGAATGGGGAGTAGATAGGAAAGAGTATAAGAGAACATCTTGGCAGTTTCTTTCAGGTTCAGAAGTGTTACAAAAACCCGAGAAACTATCTCTGTGGGGCTTCACAAATCTGACTTGGGCCTACTTATGGAGACTCAGTAAGTTCCTGCCAACTGAGAGGCAGCTATAGCAAGCAAGCTGGTGTAAAGGCAAAGGGACAGAGGAAGGAAAAGTTTAATTCCTTTAACAAGACTGTGGTAACACTTAGCACCATGAATAACTGGCATGTAAACCAAAACATGAAGGCTTGGCAAAACAAGCCTTAAGTGAATCATGAAGGACGACGGAAAGATCTGGCTTTTGATTTCAAAATAATGAGAAGATAGGCTGTATAGAGGGAAGACGGGAACAAAAAAGCAAGCCCTTTGAGCAAAGTAGTTAGTAAACAGAGTAAAAGGCCTGCGAAAGATACAACTGAGGAAAAGTGCCAGTGAGAGAAAAGACACGGCGAGGGCAGAGAGCAAAGACGGCATAAAACTAGAGCGAACATCAGTGTTCCATCTAACAAGAAAACGAGGGAGACTGATATGACTTCACAGGGTAAGATGAAAAAGCAGAGGAGCACATCAAGAGAGGCAGAGGTTGAAAAAGTGGCCAGTAAAACGAGATAATTAGAACAAGCATGGAAACTGGGGCTACATCTGAGACAGCTAGCAGATTGGCAGTTGCAATGAGCAAAAACTACAGTGTAAAGAGAAGAAGGACACAAGGGAGGAAGAGAGGAGGCTAGGCTAGGTAGAATGATGCTGCCAAAAGTAATGAGGAAAGTAAGGCAATTAAAGTCAATGATTCAAATGAACCGGCTTGCCAGTTATGCCAAATGGACTCAAGCAAAAGTAAAGTTAGCATATGGGACACTACCAAACACAGCTATGGAACGTAATGAAACAGCAGGAGGTAAGGAATGTGATTCCGCTTAAAGACAGAAGCATTGGAGCGTTTGTGTGGCTGTATATGTGCCTCATTAAGCTCCAGACTACAATCATGCACGGGATTCAATTTTATTAGATCACAAGAGCAGTTCAAATTCACAATCTAACAGCTGCACTGCTTAGTAGCATTAACTACAGCATCTTTCAAAGTCATTGAGTAATTTGTGACATACACTCAGAACAAACGTTGTTATGATTATGATCTTTTTTTTTTTTTCCCATACTTGCAGAGCTCTACTGTAAAGGTTTTAAAAAGCACAAAAAAGGTATAAAAAAATCATCCCATTAAAAAAAAATAATTTGTAGTTTTGCAGTGACTGGATAATAATGCTGTTGATAAAGACAGTTTTTTTTTTTTTTTCCCTATATCTTCACTATTACTGTGTTTAATGAGGAGGACAGAATAGTAAATCAAGGTTAAGACAATCAGTGGTTTTCTTCTTAATGAGAGCAAAGCTAGAAAAAGAAAGAAGCAGAAAGAAGTACAAGAATTTACAGGTCAAAGACGTAGATGACAAATTAACATCCATCATGAATTTTGCATCTATCATAAGCCTGGAACCTCTTTCTGCGTATCTCAGCAAATAAAATGTGTTTTACAAATAAAAACTGATTAACCTGTAATTATAAGGTTTAGGACATAGTTTTTAATGGTTGCAAAATGACTACTTTTTACAATGGTGACCACATTAGTAATCCTGATAAAGATGTGCAACAAAAAAGTAAATTAAAGTTACTTTTTTTCTACTGTTATCGCAACTGTACCAGTTGACAACTTTGTCTCATGTCAAATAGAATAAAATGGTATGGAATAAGATGGAAGCTATTTAAAGATACAAAAAAAATACAAGTAAAATTACACTCAATTTTAATGATGAAATATTATTTTATGACATTTGACTTACATATTGCTTTTTCAACCCTTGAAAGATTCCCAAAAACACCACTAGGTTTAAGAAGTGCCAAGGACACAATATACATCTTGGATTTAAACAGTAGCAAAACATTTATAAAAAAAATAGTATAATTATATCTGAAAGAATTTGAGTTACTATTCTGCCTATCTTTAATTGCCCCAATTGCAAAGTCCAGGTATTTCCTCCAATAATTAATTTGGTTTAAAGGCCTCTTTCACACATACTTTGGGAGTTAAATCCGTAAAAGTTGAGAAACCTCTGTTGGGGCTAGATGTGACTGCGCATTTGAACATTCTCTGAACTGCTCCGACTCTGATGTTGACTGATTTTCACAGTCCCAGTGTGTGTGTGTGTGTGCGTGTGTGTGTGTTTGCTTGTATAAATGTTAATGTCTTTGAGCGTGCATGTTTGAGCCCCTCCGTGACTCCAAAAAAGCAACAAACCAGGACATGAAACAGGGTATGCAGGGAACTGCGACCAAACTCTTACAATTCCCACACTCACCCAGCATCAGGCAAACAAATACTATAAATTAGCATAGACATGGAAAACAAAGCTTACCTTCACACAGACCAAACACAAACATTTGCTAACACAGACAATGATCCCAAATCAGATACATATGCACACAAACAGCTGTCATCCATATCATGAGTCAGTGAAGACTAACTCCTAAATGCCCCGATTCTTGTAAACTAAAATAAAAACTAAACTCTCCAGTCAAAATATAGAAAAAAAAAGCAAAAGACTCGGTTGACCCGGTTACAGAAGGGTTTTAGAGAGAAATGCCAGCGAGGGCAGAAAGAGAGCTAAACAAAGAGAGGCACATAGAAACACCAAGAAGAAGAAAAAAAGGAAAGACAAAGACGAGAAGAAATCAATACAGAGAAGAAGACAGCGAAGGAGGGAAAGAGGTCACAAATCACCAAAGCCAATACCATGTGCACCTTTAATATATGTGTGTGTACGTGCAGCTTTGATGTGGAGTCACAGGTCATTGGTAGCACACTAATAACCATTCGCACTTTGGCTAATGGAGACAAAGTAAGTAACCTGGCACACAATATGTCTAAGTGCAATTCAAGGCTAATGGAGATGTACTGAGGTTATATGAATGATGCTTATATAAACACTGACAAATGTCTTTATCCTTTAACAGTCAGTGCAATTAAATAAGCACATGTATAATTTTCCATCATACACAAAAATTGTTATTCTGTACGTGTATAATAGTTATATTTTTTTTAATAAAAAGGTCAAATAAATAACTGGCCTAGCATTTAATTGAAAATGGGCTGGTTTAACAAATTTCTCCACCTGTATTTATTCTGCTTACATTAAAGTAGACTCAGTTCAACTGGGAGTACGTAACAGATGTATTTCTGTTTCTTTTGAGGTTTTTCACCTAAATGACTAAATCACTACAGCGACCATCCATGCATGACTAAAAATAGATCAACTAAAATTGAGGCTCTTCATTGAGTGAAATCCAGTTGAAAACTTCACCCCTTTCAAGTGGGGACTTGCACAAGAAACTCAAAAAAAACCAAACAAAACTTGACATTTAAAACAACTGAAGTTGAGTAAAGCCCTGTACTTTAACATTTGTTTGAACTTCTACTTTTGTAATCACCTCCTTGCTTTACTTTTAATTAGTTTTATTTATTTGCCCTCTTGATTCAAACACAAATCAAGTGAAGTCATGCCTGAAGTATTCGTTTTTTGCAACTTGAGTGCGAGAAAAGTCCCAGTCTCGGATCAAAATCTGCACATCTGGTATGTACACATTTTATGATTTTAATCAAGATCAACATTTTCCCTGAGCTACTCAAATATGAGGGAAGTGGGAGAAGGCACACAGAAAGAGCAGCGCTGGATATAACCTTTCTCCACAGTAAAGCTCCTTGATATCGAACCCCATCAGCAACTCCTTTTCTTAGCATCTCATCATCACACTTTTGCTTTTTTCTCAATCTCAGGATTTATCTATTCTATTCTGCCCTCTCTGATTTGAATAAGTCAAAATAAGAATAGGGAAAAGAAGAAAGGGAAGGAAAGTTAGGGAGTGGCAAAATGGAGCAGAGCGGTACGGGGGTCACGCTTTAGTTGCTTTTGTGAAGTGGCAGCAAACACAGAGGGGAAAACTGCTTTTAGAATATAGCTATTTCTACAGGCACGTTGATAAAAAAAAAGTGCTCACAGTGTGAATTTAATGAGATTCAATGCAACTATGTTGCATAATATATAATCACTTTATAATCTCTGTGTCTGTAGTTCAAAGGTGACCTAAATAGTTTGAACAAGTGCAAAAAAGCTTAATGGACTTGGCGTCAGTATAATCTTGTGCTTTCGCTTGTTTTTTGGGAGGCTTTTTTTTTTTGTTGCTCTTTTTCAAAGAAATACATGTTTAACTAAACTGTGTTCATTAAAAATTCGATTTGGAAAAATAAGGACAAAAAAAAAAAAGAACTCAAATGTTCAAATGTATTCATCCCTAGAACTCACCAGCTCTTGATATCCTATTATGCTTTCACTTTGTTTATTTATTCATCAGATTTGTATGTGTATTTCTGTGTAGATTATAGCGTGCTTGAGAGATTAAAGGAGCCAAAGGGGATGGGATAACTCGCAGATGGCTGTGACAGCCATGTTACGGATAAATTAGGAATGAATTAAAGCAAACCACAACAACTACACTCAAACTGAGCTGCACTTGTTTCTTTTGTTCAGGAATTTTCTTCATTACGCGATAAACTGGCTGCATGGACGGTTCACATCCTCATGATGTCAGTCAACGTAACAGTTTAAAACTTGAGGTCCATGGATTGTTAGTTTAATTATGTTCCCTCTGACTAAGACACTGTTAGGAAGCCAACAGTCAGCAATAAATTGTTTACAGGAGATTAATAAATCACAAGCAGCTCCACATGCGAGCAATGACAGACACCAAGACTCGATGTGGATGAATAAAATAAAGGATTCTTATTGTCTAATGTCTAATACTAAGTGTGAGTGCTAAGAAAAAAAAACAAACAAAAAACAATACTAAGCAAAACAGTCCCGTGTATGACTCCCAGGTTTGCTTTGAGGTGCAATATATGTTTTCCCTAAAACATCTTAAACATGCATTTTCTTCAGATTTCTTTGTAAGTTTACAAAAATAAATAAATAAAAAGTTCCACCTCAAACATGCTGTGTTGTACATCTGTTGACTCCTACATTATTTCTCTGAGCAGGTACCTTAAATCAGTGGTTGTCGGACTGTTTTTAAGCCTCAGCTCTGGGGACCTGGGCTCATTATCAAGCAGGTGGAAAAACAAGAGCCAAACACATGTCAACCTTAAATCTTAGAATCCAGTGTGTCTGCGTCTTTATGCTGCTGCCAAAGTAACACTGTGATTCATCGGTACTTAGTAAGCAGAGTAATGCTGCTTGCTGTCAAGTGTGGGACTGGCTGAAGTCCAGTACATCATATCGGATCCTATTAAAGTGTCTTGTAAACACTGAGGTACAGCACTAGCATTGATACAGCTGTGTGCATACATCTTGTATGTGACCTCCCTTTCCGCACAAATAACTGAACCTACGTGAAAAGTGGCAGATCTAGAAAATTGTACCTGGAGGGCTAAGGAGCGGCAAGAGATCTTGGCAGGGTCGCGGTGCTGGTCAAAATGCCCCGTATAAATGGTCTCAACGAAATATTCACACAAAACGTAACATTTTTGTTTGTCCCTTTGAAGAGAACAATGGCAATTTTTAAAATGGTCATTGTTTAATCAAAATGCTGAATAAAAAAAACATCCATGAACGTTCTTTCAGCCAAACATCCCAGAACCTCGTTTTGACCGTTACCTTGTTTTGTGAGGATTTAGTTTCATCGTGGGATTACGGCTGTCAAAAGCTAAATTGCTACCGTAGCTAATGTAATTCTGATTTTTAAGGACATTTTTTTTTATCATTATTTATATATCCCTTCATTCTTAGAACATATGTATTTTTCATTACGATACTTTTACACTCACTCTATGCTCTCATGGGATTCAAATGTCATCTGCATTATCAAATGCAGAAGTAGTTTTACCGCACTGTTCTTTTTACTTTTAATTGAATAATATAACTATGAAGTATCGCTGTTCTTAAAGTAAAATTTAGAGCTGTCAATGTTAACGTGCTAATGTGTGTGACTAATCTAAAAAGTTTATTGTGTTGATATTACGTAAGGCCGATTAATCACATTACCTACTTTATACAAGCCTCTCTTACGCAGAGAGTTGCCGAGTTCATCGCAGTATGCTGCGTGGTGTCGTATAGCGTTTACCAATGCAGAGTCACAAACGTGAGTGGAAGGTTGAATGAAAGGTGGAAGAAAAAAAGTATGGTAATCACAGGTACACAAATAACAAAAAATATACTGAGCTAAAAGCCTATATTAAAACAACCTGGGCGCTCCCTTAACACCTCAGAAGAGCAACGAGGAGATATCCACTGATTCAGTAATAAACATCCAGGCATTTTAATTTTTTGGACATTTTCTTAATGAGCAACTAATTAAAAAAGGAATCATTTGAAATGGTTACAAATATTAATATGACACATGCAGTGATTATTGCAACACGTTTCCAGCATCCTGTTATTGGATTTTCTTTTTATCTATGCTGAATATTCACTAGAAAATTGCCAACACAAGTAGCATTTCTCCTCTGTTCTCACACAAAACTGTAGTCTTAAACTCTGCAGCTTTGGCTGAACTGTGTTCTTTTAAAAACCCGTTTGGTGTAAAGCTGACCTGTAACAGCACTTGAATTTTTGATAAATAAAATAAACAAATCTGAAAGAAGTGCAACTGTCCTTGCTCCTCATCCTTCCGTTTCATTTCAAAGAAATCTTTTGTGTGACGGCTCTTCCAGGTGAGCTGGCCTTCACTTACCTGAATTTTCATCAACTCTCTCCTCTACCGTGTGGTCTTTCTGATGAACCCACTCGCTGTTGCATTTGAAGTAAATCTGTGTGGCAGGCGTCGCTTTGCAGTACAGATTCACAGGCTTATTCTTGACGATGTAGCCTTCCTCGGGTTCGAACAAGAAGTGAGGCAAAGGCTCCGGAGGGTCGGAGGGGAAGGTTTCAGGGAGTTCACTCAGGCTAAGGAAATCATCCTCATCCCTTACTGTAAGAGAAAAGAAAAAAAAAAATATTAAAAGTTTAATTCAGACATATTTTTTTGCTTGTTTGTTTTGATTTACATCTGTAGAATCACTGTAACACATTTTTCCCTTAGCCTATGTTTTTTTTTTGTTTGTTTGTTTTAATCCCTACCAATGGACTTGATTGAAGTTCGTGACCAGGACAGAAATATGTTTTTACAACAAGCCATAAAATCTGCATATGAAGTGAATTTCATTTCTGTTTTGTTGCACAAGACTTATTAAGGCCACAAAAGGTTAAAAAGGAGAAAATAGACAACACTGCAGCTAATTTAGAGGGTATTGTCATGTCCTCAACTGTTTGTTCAAAATTGTAAATTGCAAATATATAGAAATATTCTAGTCATATTACAGAAAACTGTTCTTACACCACAAACATCTGCTTAAATGTTGTGTAGGTCGGGGCACAAAATGACATAAAAAATTTAAAATGCAGGAAAAAGCTGGGAATTGTTCTTAATCAACTGAATGGACGTACAAAGACCTTTAAAATGTTTTCACAGAAATGAGAAAATGCTTTTCTGACGTGCTCAAGTTACACAATTTGAAGACTGAACAAGAAGTTTTGAGAATTTTAATTCTGTTCTGAGAAACGCACAAAGGCGACTGACAAAAACTGTAATATGTGTGCAATGTCCTTCATAAATCAGAGCTTAAAGTAAGGCCCCGACTGTTGTGATACTGAACTCCACTTCTCTGACAACATTTGTTCAATTTCAAAGTCTCAGTAACACAGGAATCCAGCAAAACAGTTGCCATGTCTCAGAATATAAAGAGAGTCTGTTTTCTGAGAAATCTGTCAAGGAATTGTCAGAGGACAAAGTCAGCTGAGGAGCCTGTATTCCTCCAGCAGAAGCTGTGCATTTTTATGCGATTAGTGCAGTGAGATTTGTGTTCCGTTAAAATGAAAGTGATCACAGTAATGCTTTTACAAATTAATTGTTTTAGAATGTGTTCTGCTTCATTTATTGAGTAATAAAACAGATTTAAAACAAACATAAATCTAGATCTGATTAAGACATGTCAAAAGCAGAAATTGATAATTAAACTGTAATCACGTTAACTGAAGTCTAGCAAGTCAATGGAAGCTTATTTCTGGTATTTAACAAGAAATACATAATCCATTAGAATTTAGTAAGCAAAAAATATTATTGCAGTGCCTTTCAAAAATCTCTGTATTCCTAGAACTTTTTCACATTTTGTTACAACCAAAACCTGTATTTTGTAGTAGTGTATGATGGACATAAAGAAGCACAAACTTGTGTATTCAGAAAGACAAAAGGCATTTCTGTCATTTCAAAGATCAAGGGATTCATACCCAGCTGGGTGAATGTTAATAATTGTCTAAGTACCTTCAATTCTGACATTACTCTTTCACTTTTTAGAGAGGAGATGATAGACAGGAGGAAATAATTCAGTGGACATAATAGCCACCACTGGGGGCACAGGAACCTAAACCTCCTGCTCCTTCCTGTTCCCTCTCCTCCATTGTGTTTCCACTTTGTCCAAACTTCACGCCCCCTCTTGGCCTCAATCAAAGGGACACCAACCGTGTTTTGGCGCCAGGTTGCCAAGGTCACCAAAACCACACAGAATTACAAGAGCAGGTGGGAGGTCGAGGAGGTAAGCTTTATTTCCTTTCAAACCCGTGGACACACATGGACAACAACACAATGCACGTAAATTAAAGGTTCTTGTACAAACAAATGTATTTTTCTCAGAACAAAATTGCATTTCTCTCTTTTGTCTCAGTATTTTTTGGTCTTTTTGGCTCCCCACCTGGCAGTTTTTTTCCTCCCTCCATCATCATTAAGGTTTCATTGAGATCATTTAGACCCTTTCTGTGTGTGTGTGTGTAGGCGCTCTTTTGTGTTTGACTGTGCGGGAAATTTTTAACACAAAATATTTTTGACACAGCTGCATACTTTTTTCTCCAAGTGTGATGGCTGCAACTGTGCAAAAACAACTATGAAAAGCAACTCAAAATAGAAGTAACTAAACATAATTGCATGCATGCATTCGCTTTCACCATCCCTATTGTTCATCCAAGCATGCTGTTGTTGTTCTTTTCTTGGAAAATAGCAATGTACTGTGGGCTCAAGCTAAAAGCAGCTTAGGTAAAACAACAAAACCCAAACAGGGGAAAAAATGAGTAGGTAGCATCTCCACTTTGATGTCACGAAGCTGACATTTTCTACCGTACTTCTGTAATTAGTTCTCCCAGAGTATGAAAATCGGTAGACTTTTTGCGGCATAATTTCATTATATGAGGGAAATTTTCTCCCACTCCTGGTTATTTATCCAGTGCCTAGTTCAGCCTGTTTCCCGTCAGTCATTTCCCTTGCTGCTTTGGCTCTTCTGTCACTTGTCATTCTTTATATTATATTTTCACACCCTTCTGCTTTTACGCCTGTCCTGCTTTTCAGTTTGCCCGGTACTCATTCTCGCTCTCATCTGTCATTCAGAGAGCTGGGGGGTTCATTGCTCTGGTGCAACAGCTATAAATTATTGATTGGCACAAGAAACATGATAGCCAGAGAAGAGGGTGGGTAAAATGGATAAAAGGGGAGGGGGCAAAGATGCATTTTCCCATGAATAAAATCAACTATTATTCTCATCTGGACTAACTTTGCTGCTCTAGTTTTCTCACACTAACTCACAATTTTGCACTCTGTTTTCTCACCTCATTTTTATCTCTGCCCCATTCTTCTCTCCCGATCGCCTGACAGAATGACTTACTGATCCTAACAGCCCAACTCATAAACGTCGTGCCTGAATGCTGTCATCACTAATGAATGGCTGTAGCAAAACAGACTCTGCATTTGATTTAAGGTATGTAGTAAACATGTACTCAAAGTAAGAAGATGTTTATTCCTTCACTGAAGTCAATAGACCTTGTCACCTCGCTAAACCAACCAACTAAAGGTTTGAATATCTGTCAAAAGGTATTTCAGGCAGGCAAATCAAGTGGTACCATGCAAATATAGTGACAAATCATTGAGTCAGTGACATGGAAACCAAGAAAGAATAAAACTATTAGTGTAAATAGTTTAGTAGAAACTGATTGATGATGATCACAATGTTCTAAGTCTACTACAGCAGAATTATTAGACTAATAATGAGGGCTAGTTTTGGGTTTTATTTTAAGCCTTCTTTGACAAAAAAAAAGGCTAACTTAAGTTAACTTTTCCAGTAGCTCTCAATGTACTTGTTGTCCACATTCTTAGAAATGCTCGTATGCAAAATGACGGTATGGCATTTGAACCTGTGTAAACTAAAGCCGTTGAAACCTTATAAGGTTAAATGTAGAGTGGTTAGAAGTGTGAGTCTGCATCCTGTGTACTATGAAAGGTCTGCGATGTGTATCTGAGTAGCAGCTCTGGAAATCATGAGGTCATACTTCTTACTGTCTTATCAGATAGTTCAAATCAGCAGCAGCTGCAAAAACATGGAAGCTGCTCTGAGTAGAGGCACTTTCTCACACACTTCTTAAGCAGACACACAAAACACTTTAAACACTGGCGCACCAGTTACCACTAATCCCCCACCGCTACCACCAGTAAACAGACATGCAATCATGTGCCAGCAGAAAAATGCAGAACAATGCATAAACATCACAAACACTAGCCACTACTCTACACAGTGCATTTATACAAATAGAACAATAAATCCCACAACAAACCCACAAAAAGGGGAAACGTATTTGTGTACACTCAGGGGAAAAGAAAAAAAAACAAAAAAAACCAAACATTTTTTCTCTTCTGTCTTGCTGTTTTATTCACTTTTTTGACTCAAACAGTCACACTCTGTTGTGAAAAGAAAAAAAAAAAACATAAATTCTCACTGATGGCACTCATATTACCCAGAGTCTTGTTCACAGAACACTTGTCTGCAACATACATATCCATATCATTTTCTCTTCAACACATTGCACTCAAAGAGAGGTTTAAATCTTGGGATATAGTTTGAGGAGTGACAGGAGATAGGAAAGGGTAAAAATCTGAGATAAAATGTGAGGGATAATGGTACGTCAAACAGAGAGTGAATCACTGCTGTGGAATTATATAAATCACAAACACGCAAGAGTTTACAGAAACATTCAACTTAGCAGAAAGCCAGTATTCATAAACATGCAATGCTTGTAAGTAAATTAATCTCATCAATTATTTACATTTTAAGGTTTTTGTTATTTAAACTCCATATTATTATAATTGACTTCCTCAGAAACTGTACAATTTTATTGTTCTTCACCAAGCCGTCTTCCCCTCTCTCAACTTGAATTGAGAGCTCAGCATTCTCAAGTTTAACCATAGACTGACTATTTAATTATTCATCCAATATTTGAGGGTACAGATTAATTTACTCTTTTGTGAATTTGTGATTGAAGATGTGAATAGCTTATATTATGGAGAAAAAAGGTTTATTATATTGTGTATTATTACTTACTTCGGAATATCTTGTAAAAAAAGCAATATTATTCGGGGTAGGCATTTAATAAAATCGTACATGTTTTAAACCAATAGCATGCTGTAATACTGTATTTGATACATTCTTAGTAATTCATCAATGACTGTCTTTTCTGTATATTTTGGGTACAAAACCAAAAATTTGAAACCTTTGCTTACAAGGTCATTAAGAAACTCATATTTGTGGGAAAAAAAGTAGGAAGAATTAATGGTTCCTCTTGTCTATTAGTGTTTAATTTCAAGTGTTTTATATTAGGACAATTGAAAAATCAAAACAACATTAATATGCTGGCTGCCAAAACATAAAACATCCAGCCAGTATGAAAGTCAGTGGGAAATACGTTTATGAAAAAGAAAATCTAACAGGAAGGTCCATTTCAAAACAGCAGACATGAGATTTTGTGATTGTAACTTTGAATGTTACATCCCTTTGTGAAGCAAAGGGTCACACATTAAAAGTATTTGTTTGAATTAAGATTTTATTTTCTGACGAAGAAAAAGATGGAAAAACTGAATAGGTATATTATGGACACAGGGATCAACATTTACAATATTGTGATTTTTTTTTTTACATTGAAATCAGAAAATGTCAACAATTTTATATTCAGGGTAGTCCATGTAACTTTTGATTGTTTTTTAATTGATAATCAGAAATTAAAAAAAACTAAAGAAACGGCTTGGTATTTTGTTATTAATTTTCATGTGAGATTCAGAAAATAAATACATAGTTGTTGTTTTTTTTGTTGTTGTTGATTTTTTTATCTTTTTCACTTCATCTCCACATTAAAAATCAAATAAAACACCCAATGAACTATTTTTATTTTAATATCCCGCCCACTAACATATGTTATGAGGAAAGGACAATCAGGGTCAATCACTTCATCTGTCAGTGATCGTAATATTATGCCTGTTGAGTATAAATTTGAGTCCAAGACTTATAATGACAAAAATAAACCTCAGATGATCAAGTAGAACATGAACAGCATGATACTTGTCAGAGCCAGTTATTTATCTACAGGGCAGTCAGAGCTAAGCAATTTATAATTGAAGAAATGACTTGAATGCCAGTCAATCTCAGAGCGGAGCAGACGGTGACAGCTGGCTGGTGTCCTCTGACTTTCGACTTATCTGACACTGAAGGCCGCAGCTAAAGCTTGAAACTAGATTTATGTCTGTGGGCGCAGCGGAGTGACTCAGAGTCTCCAGCTGGCCACAGTTTAAAGAACCAAAGAGAGGAACTATTTGTAGAGTGCAAGAAATAATAAATCGGAGGTCTCCAGGTGGCAACAAAGGTGAAAGCACATTCAAGAAACAACACTCAAGTCTTTGTTGTTGGAAAATTTCCTCAAACTCCACAGACCCGCTTGTATGGTGACTGTGAAAAGAAAGGATATACAATAGGAGAAACTGCTTTTGAAGATACGTAAAGAAGTCAGGCTGCACAGTTGTTAGGACAGTTAGTGTGCAGCAAGAAGGTTCTGTGTTTGAACCCAGGCCAGGGTTCTCGTTTGTGGATGGGCTCTTTATAGATACTCTGGCTTTTTCCTATAGTGCAAAAATATGATTGTTAAGCTTATCGACTTTTCTAAAATGCCCTCAAGTCATAGTGTGTGAATGTGTGTGCATGTGCAGGTGAATGATTGCATTTATGGTGTTGGTGATGGACTGGCCATCTGTCCAGGGTGTATCCTGCCTCTTGCCCTCTGACCCTGAGAGATGGGCACCAAACACTTCGTGGAGGGAATAGGAAAAATGGATGGAAGGATGTCATGGAATTAATGATATTTGTATTTTTTATTTTTATTATTTAGATTTTTTGCCCTTCCTGTAAAGTGTTAAAATAGTTATTATTTTTTTTTAAATATTATTGGGAAGAATTATTATATAAGTGTTCCATAAAGGTATAAACCATTAAATATGTAACTCCAATAATTAATGACATAATAAAATTATACAAGAAACATGCTAAACGCTATGCACATTTAATTTATTCCTAATTTATAATTCTGAAAGCTGCATGACTTTCAGTTATCAGGCAAGTACACAGAACCCACAGAGTGCACACTTTTAATTAACGAAGGCATACAATAAGCCTCAACATTTGAATATATGTCTATATTTGTGGGTATGGGTACATAAATGCTCATCCTCCGTTTTCCAGTTATATGTNATATTTGTGGGTATGGGTACATAAATGCTCATCCTCCGTTTTCCAGTTATATGTTCCAGTTTTTCACATCTACATTTAGAAATATATATATATATATATATATATATATATATATATATATATATATATATATATATATATATATATATATATATATATATAGATATAGATATATATCACATTTTCTATTTTGCTGTGGCATGTTGGCCTGCATGCCTGACTTTATTTATAAAACTGAGATAAACCACTGTAAACATGGTGGTTCTTTTAAGTTCTACGGGGTTTTTCGTTATTTGCAAAACAATCCACAAGATGAAGCTTTTATGAAACACTGATGTGATCAGAAAGATCCCTTCCATGAGTTTGCAGAAAGACAAATTTCATACTAACTTCAATGATTTGAAAAACAATTATACATTTTCAAATGCATAATTTGAAAATGCATTTGAAAATTTTCAAATTATGCATTTGAAAATTATACATTTTCAAATGCATAATTTGAAATGTAGTTTCACTTTTCAAACTAAAAGTGAAGTAGTTACAACAATACAAAGGAGGAATGGATCCCTTAGGGAAAATAAAGGAATAAATAAAAATTCATAAAGTAAATTAACCTAACTGAGAAAATATGTACTTGGTATTCCTGACCTGAAGCATCTAGATATCACAAATGACACTCGGTTGAGAGGCACACTCACAAACACATTCAAAGTTGGACACACATCATGCATATAGAATGGGGCCCACGCCCATGTTAAGCAGCAGGCAGATGATGTGTGGGTGTTTGCAGGTAGGCAGTGTGAGAGCTCTCTGTAGCTATTTTTTAATGGCAGTCTTTGCCAAGATTTACTTGCACATAAACACACACACAGACTCACAGACACTGCACTGACATCTAAGTGAACCGTCACTTTGCCAGGTGCATTTGTTATTAACTCCTGAGGTATTGTACTATCTAAACGCGTTCCTCAACAGTGTCATTATCTTCAGACTGTTCCCTGTTTCATCTTTTAATCTACCCTTAAATGTATTTCCATCCTTTAACCACGTGTTTGTATTGTTTTTATGCTATTTGTGACTCAAGGAGTTTTGGACAGGATTCAATTTTCAAGCTCAGAGACAGGGAAAAGAGCATATTATGCCTCTTTTGTCCCAGAGTGCCCCTTAAGCCAGTGCTTATCTGCAGTTTCTGCTGGGCAAGACAGCACAGATACACTGCACAGCATATCAGGATGGTCGGCAGCAGAGGTTTCCATCTGAATCAGCTCTTTCAAGGTTGAGCACCAGACAAAGAGGCTTTGCTTACAGTTTTTATGTACGCATCGTTCATGTCACAGTGGGTGGGCGGTAGCCGAAATGTCACACTATCGGCCAATGTGGTCCTGGAGAGGCCAGATGACAGCTGCCTGAGTCTTTGGATTAGCTGTCGGTTTCAATTTTGTCTCCCCCTTCTTAACTGGGTTAGTGCTGTACCAAACCAGTAATGTCAGATCCAGAATAGTGGGTACCATTAAGTGCCTTATTCGTGGTTTCTCATTGTGAACTCATTACTCTTCTTCGGGATCCAAACAGTATTTAACAACTATTTTACATCGAGCAGGTGGTCAATAAAAGATCATGTTGCAATCACAAGTTTATGGTATTTTTATGTCTTCAGTTTCATTACTGTGACATTACAAAAAAAAAGACCCAAAGAATTCTGTTATTTTTTGACAAATATAGAGGACTGTAGTTATTCCTGCAAGAATCCCTGCAAGTGGTAATCTATAAGAAATTAAGCCACAGAGTTTCCAAAACACAGATGCAGTAGTCTGACTGACATAAACCCACTACTGCTTTTAGAGATAGAAACCACAACTGAAAAACAATTGTTTTCAAAGAATGTTTTTAGGCAATGCTATGAAAATTTGGCAATGAGTATTTGTTGTTGTTTTTGTTGGAGATTATGTGCTCCTCTGGAAATTAAAATTCTGTCTGCAACACTATTATGGATATTTTCAATTTTTAGCTGAGACAGTAAGGGAGAGTGTTGTAAAGTAGGAACATTTGTGGAAAGAAATCATGGAAAACTCCATGATTTGCCAATAGAAAGACTTTCTATTGGCAAGTCTTTCTATTGGACGAGACTTGCCAATAGAAATAAGAAAATAATCTCAATTTGACAAAATATCAATGCAGAAATGTGGTAAGAGGGTCTCAAAAAGAATTATCCATAGTACATTGCAAAGTTGCAAGCTACTTAAGTCCTTTGCCACTTGCAACGTTAGTCTTGTACACAAAAATTAGCTACCTGCCACAGATCTCTTTGTGCACATCAATTCTCAGAGTAGAAAAAATGATGTGATCATGGTCTGTGGTGTTGAAATTAGCGTGTATCACTCAGAGAAACACCTCAGAGTTATCAGTAATTATAATCTATCACAAATCCTAAGGATTCAGATCCTAATGAAGGCCTAGAGCTAGAATACAAATAGGAAGGAATGGTTTGTGAACCGTGTTTTGCAAAATAATATTCAGTTGCTGTCATCTTGTGAGATCGTCTGGTGAAGTAGGTTCAATTGTTATGAGCTGAGGATTTGAAGTGGAATGATTTAGGCTTGAAACCCTGTTGCATTTAAATTTCACATGCTTATCCTGAAGTAACAAGAGGAGTAGTTACCTCTTTACCCTGCTGTGTTGAGAGAGTCTTCTCCCACTGCTTTCTGTGTTTGTGACAGAAAACATTTCTAAACAACCGTCTTTGTCTTGTGAGGAAAAAGTAGAATAGTTTTCTTTCAGGCAACTTAGCAGCAATGCACAACTTTCTCTCACTGAGAGGACTTAAAATCACACAACTGATATGACAAAACAGTAGGAGTAGTTTGTAACAAAATGGTAAAGGCCTAGTATAAGACAGGGGAGGAGTGAAGCAACACAGAGCTGAGGCGTAGATAGAAACAAACGCACAAATCACAACAGCAAAAGAAGTTTTCAGACAGCAAAAAAAAAGAAGAAAAAAATATGTCAAAGGCATAGAATGAGTTTCATTTAGTATCACACACATACCTGCATGCAGATGGAATATCTCACTGATACGTGTAGTCCTATGTAAGCTTATGAGGGTAAAACTTGCACAAGTTGCTGTGTAATGTTATCTACCAGATGGAATCTGTCTCTCTTATCCCAGAGCCTGGGGGGGGAAGCAAGGCTTTGCTTTCATTCACGTTCTACTATCACAGCTTAGCATCGCTATTAATACAAGCAGCCGGAGCAGGGCAGTACATTAGAATATCAAAACACTGGCAGAGGAAAGACTTCTATTTTCAGGGAGATAGGATAATGTTTTTTTTTGTTTTGTTTTGTTTTTTCTGGGAGGCTGTAAGCTCAGCATATGGATGGTTTTAAGTATGTGAAAGTATCTGTTCAAATGTGTGTTTGCATATTTTTTTAAGCCGTCAGGTTTGAAAAGAAACATCTGATATATCTGTCTTAATGAATTGTATCAGGTCCAGTATGTTTGATCTTTTTTTGTAGTACTGAGAACTTATTTAACTTGCTGATATTCTTTTTTTTTCACAACTCCCTTTTTTACTTCTTTCACCCTACTTTCTCTCTATTTTTGCTTTGGAGTAATGGCATAGATTTATTCATCCATCTTTCTTAGGTCACTTCCCCTGAGGCACATCGACTTCCTCCCAAACAGCCACTTTATTTTTTTTTAAAAACACAAGATCTTCTTTTCCTTTCTGACCTTTTTATTTTTTTTTTCTGTCCATACTTAGCAATCTTCTTGTCCATATTATGCCATATTGTGCTATCAGTTTCCATCACAGAGAAAGAAACAGCCCGTTCCGGTGAGGTTTGCATATGATTCTTTGGTGAGGGAAAACATTGGACAGGCTGCCTGACACACATACACACACGCACAAGCACACAATATGATGGCCTGAAATCAATTAATGAAGGCTTAATGGCTTATTTAATTTGAAAATCTTCCCATGTTTTAGCTATTTTACTCAGAGCTGAAGATAAAATTGGATCAGGAAAAATTCTCCATCTGGAAACTCACCATTTTTTCTCTTCTGTTCTTTTTTCTCCTTTTCTCTTTTCTCCCAATTTCACAACTTGTTTCTTCCTTCCTGCCTAAACAGCCTGTCCTCCTGCTGTGTCTCTCTTTTCCTCCTCAGTCCTCCCTCTCTACTTTTCCCTTGTCTTTTTGGCATATCTTTATGCTGTGCTCTCTGTTCACATTTCCCGCCTTAACACTTTCTAATTTCTGAAAATTGTCTTTCCAAATGGTTCTGCAGCATCTTTCCACTGCCTCGTCTGAATTACCCTCTATCATTTTTCTTGTTTTATCACTATTTTATTTCGTTTCCATTTCCTTTCCTACCTCCTCACTTCTTATGTTGGTACAAATAGCTCCTCAAGCCAAGGGTGTTTTATAATGATCTTCAGTTTCTGACCCTATTAAAAATAGTACTGACCACGCTCCTCTCCTTATCATCTTGTTCTGCTCTCTTCTCATCCATATCCTTGATACACCTAACATCTGCTCTCTTATTTAAATGTATATAGGGCATATATGTTAATATAGCCACCAAATAAGAATAATGTGACTCTACTTCTGTTTAGCATTTTTACCATTTAATGCTAAGGTTGAATTCTCAAACTCAGCATTATGTTCATTATATTTTATCAAGAAGATTGGGTTTAAACCAACATTCATCCTCTTATTATTGTTGACATCTTTGTTATAAATGCCGAGTTGGGTTGCAAGCTCGTAGGTCTTGTTAGATATTGATTATAAAAAATACATCCAGTGCTCCAAGATCATTTTGGAAACCTCCAGTGCCATTATTAGGGATTTTGGATTATCCTGGTGTGAGTAATAAATGAGGTAAAAATTAGTCCAGAATGGCAAATTATTCTTTTAACATGATCACTGTGATATATCTGTTCCTCCGCTGCAAAAGTCCTAATTAACTTTTATCTCAAGTCTTGCACTATCACAATTATAACTCTCTGAAATGAGCTGTGCTTGAGGGTATCAGCAGCAGAGGGACAACTATTGTTACAGTGAGCCATTGAAGGGACAGAGAAATGAGTGTACTGTGTCTCAATCATTTTGGTTAAAATAAAAATAAGTAGTTTATGAAAACATGGGGTTCATCTGTGTCAAAGGCATATGGACAGCTCGTGATTAAAACCATAACTGATCCTATCACTACACAACTCTGGTAAAACAGAGCTAATGATCTTTTGTTGCACTATTTTTCTTTAAGAAACAGTTTAAGTTCTACTGCACGAAGATGAGTTATGTTATCTTTCCTTCAATAAAATTTTATGATGTGACTTGTATGTGACGGAAATGATAGGACATCATTTTGGTGAATAAGATACTGAGATGCATTGATACGACTTGAAGTTCAAACTGAGAATCAGAATAAAGAAGACAAATGCAAGCATCATATTGTTGTTGGTGCCAGGCTGAGGTTGAGGAGACAAACCTTTTTTTATTATTATTTTTTTTTTAGTTTGAGTCAAAAAATAAATAGTAAAAAAATAGTTTGCAGCTTGAAATGCATGTGATATATCCAACAATGGTATAATGGTGTAATTGGTATTTTATGCTTGTTTTTGTGGCTGTAAGCTAATTTCGGCTAGCTGGTTCATTTGATCGTTTCTATTGTTGAGGAGCAACACATTTTGTATTTTTTTTTTTTTTTACCACAGAATTACAGTTTCTCTAATCTACTACTTTTACTCAGTTTAGTAAATTCAAGTTCAGATTTAATAATACAAAGCCACATTTATCAGGCCTTCTGAAAGGACTACACTTTCGGTTATTCTTTTGTTTCTTTTTTCAAGCTGTGTAGTTAGTTAAAAAAAAGCAGCAACTCTTACTAATTTCCAAACATTTTTTTGTTTTTTGGTACATAAAACAAATGCATAAAAACAACAAAATGAACTAAAAAGTCAAAACTTTAAAATCATCATTCGCTTAAGTAGTCTTTTTTCCTTTCTAATTAGTGCTTAAAGTAAGCATGCAAAAAGGCTTTCAGAAGAACAAAATGTGAAGAGCAAAACAAAGGTTAGAAGTTCAAATCCTGAGGTGAACAAGTGACTGAGTCACACAGTTTATGTGAATCGATCTAGAAAAAAAAAAGATGGATCTGTTGATAAGGTTGAAGTTGCCCTGCAGCTACTGGTGCTGCGTGACTGAGTCTTTTCAGTGAGACCCCACACATAGTGCCTAAGTAAGGAGGGGAAATAACAAGAGGTTAGTTAGTTAACTGCAGTCAAAAGGTCAAAGATGATGAAGCCTTCAGCTATGCGTGTGTGCATTTGGGCAGGTTTGTGTGGATTGCAGAGAAGTTACATCTGCACGTGTGTGCATGTGTGTGCGTGTGCGTGTGTGTGTGTGTGTGTGCGCGCGCGCCCTGTTTGTGTGTGTAAGTCAGCCATAAAGAAGATGTGTTGTATGATGAAAGAGCCTCTGTGCAGGTGGACGCCGGGGTCAGGAGTTGAAATGGTGCGGAGGGGCTAGCGGAGAGCAGTCGCTGCATGACTGAATCTGTTTGCAGTAGGTAGCTCTGTCAAAGAACTGATGAATGGGTTTTAAAACTTTCAGCCTCGCAAGCTCAAAGGTAATGGACTACAGCTGAGTGAGCCAATACTACTGTCTTCAGGGAACTGACCGAGAAACATCAAACGCTGGAAAATAGGATATTTTCATACAAATGTTAATCCATAAATCAATCAAACAACAGTTAGTTGGAATTTTATTAGTTTTTTTTTATTTTTTATTAAGCGTATTGATAGGAGCAGAGATATGTAGGATAAAAAGAAATAATGTGCATGTTCGAGAGTTGGTTTTACTAAAAAAAAAAAGTTTTAGATTAAGTTGTGAGGATGTTGGTTAGGATACACACGTGATAAACAACCCCAGTCATTTTATCTGAAAGTCAAATGTCACCATATTTATAGCTAGAAAGCCTAAAAATTTTGAAAATATGAATCATGATATTTTTCAAACTGAAAATAGGTGAGGATGGACTTGTTGTCACCCACCACGAAGGCTCTCCATGCTGGAAGCACTATGTCCTTGGATTATAAAATAATTTGAGTCTTGTATTTAAACTAATGAGCATCCACAGCTTATGTTATAGTCTTCACACATAGCTAGAGCAAAGTCAGCAGCTTGGTCACCAGGGCCAATGCAGGTATTGTTTTTGAGCAAAGAAGAAAGAAAACAAGACAGTAAAGAGAGGGAAAGAAGGAAAATAAGGAGGGAAAGAAAGGAGAGCCCAGAAAGAAAAGCAGAACATGACAAAAGGAGGTAGCAGGAAGGAACAAAAGGAACAACAATGTCCTTCCAGGCTCTTATTACCTTTTTTCATAATTCTGCTCACCTGAAAAATACTAAAATCACTCTGCATAAATCCCAATTTCTTCCAGACTGAATAAGAAGATTTTCTGTCTAAATTTGTCCACACATGAATGAACTAATCCAAGACTGAAGACACGCTTTATACACTCATCACTTCTTGCTAGTGTGCAAAATAAACAGATCTACAAGTTGAGCAGGCAAATGTAGGACTATGGAAGCAGAACCACATTATCACAACCTTGTGTGCCTCTATCCTGTAACATCCAATCATGACAGAAAAGCCAAGACAGAAGCATTTATTAACAGAGAACAAAATGAAGACACTTAATCATTTCAGAAATTTTACTTGTCTAGTAAAAGGCGAAAAACAATTTAACCAAAACACAGGCTATAATTTTCCAGATTGTTGCAAAGAAAAGAATTATCATTTGGGTTATATTTAAGGTTAGAATGTCTGTAATGTTTGTTATTTGAAAAGTTTACAGGGGCAAAATCGTTCTACTTCACAGGCCACAGACAAAAGATCTTTGATTGTGATTTTACCAATCACAGTCAAAGATCCTTTTAAGTTTAAACTACTTTGATCATTTTCTTGTTCATATTCTATGTTTTTGCTCAACAGACGGTAAGAGTAAATCCATGGGGGGGGAAATCACATAGATTTTCACAGACTTGGATAAATCTGGTATATTTCAAAGACCTGCATATGTAAGCTCTATCAGTTTCCATAAACATAGCCTGTTGTCTCTGTGATTGGACACAGACATCAATAGTGAGGTAAAAAGCAGTGGGTGGATGAGTAAGAGAAATGAAAGGTGGCAGTCTGTGAACGAAAGGCACCTGAACAAATTATAGCTTCACAACAAGTGATCCAAAGTCTTTGGAAAGGCTCATTTCCTTTTCTAGGGTTCTTGATCTTTGTGCTAGCTTTCCCATGCTTTAGATAACAATCATTTCCTTTTCTCCCACTTTCCATATAAATAACAGGCGTGAGCTTTATAGCTTTATACATAGAAACTTGGAAATGTGGTGCAGTTTTGCATCACAATGTACAACAGGATGGAAACTGCGAAAAAGTATGACACTGCAGAAGGCTAAATAAAACAACTGTATCAATCTATCGATTGAGCTATGTGAAAGTATATACATACATATTTTTTATAAAGCATATAATGCTTTTTCAAGATAATTTACATATTAATGGCATTTATTTAAACTGACAATAAGGAAAATGTCTCCCTACGATGACTCATCCATAGGCATATTCCTGCATTTAGTGCTACACAGTGGATGATAAGTGTCCGAAAAAGGAGTTTTGATTAATTCACTTATTCTCAGAATGATTCTCTTTGAAACTTGTTCTCGCTTTTCCCCCATAACCACAATTTCTAAGTTACAAATGTGATTATTGTGCAGACTTAGGGTTCTCTCTCTTAATATATCCAATGATCTTATTTTTCCAAAAACAAGATGGGTAACAACTATAAAAAACCTGAACATATAAAAAAAAAAAAAATTCAAGTTATAAAAGGGGCCAATCATTCTCGACACCATGTTGATAAACAGTGTCTGATTACTTCAGAATTGTTGTGATGGGGAAAAGTGAACACCTCCATCTGTGGGAGTTGAGAAAATGTAGGCCACCTTCCTGCATCAAAACATTTGTATATTGCAATTTTCCTAGCATGGTTGTAAAAAGAGAACAAGAAAAAAATAAAACAACATTTCTTGACTATTTCCCCAAACCTTATGCTTTGGTTTCTTTCATTCCTGTGTTCCTAATTTTTTTTCTTACAGTATACATAGAAATGTTCAACAATAAACAAGCAGGAGAAACAAGGCAAACACACACGCACACACGCACACAAGCGCACACACACACACGCTCACACACTGCAGTGAAACCAGCCTGTGATTTAGACTGGTGTGATTAATAGTGTCCTATGCACCACTGAACAGATGAACCACAAAACAGCATAAACATTATCATAACCTGAAAGACCTAATTATTGTAGAGCGCATCTGACAGACGTCTGCGTGTGTGTGGGTGTGTGTTGGTTGGAGGAGGGGTCAGCTTGTTGGTTTGGGAAAGGGGAGAGTGGGAGACAATGATGAGGGAAGATTTATGGCCCTTCTACGGTATGTAGTTCAGAGTCCGCACCACCCCTTTTGTGTCTTCCACCATTTGGGTGCAAATTAGGAATATGATAATAGCCATGTTATATATTATAATGAGAGAGCAGCCTGCTTACACATCATCTTTCAACCAGCTGAATGAGGGAGTGTTTAGGGATATGAAAATAGTTGAGAATGTGATCCTGAATGTTCAGTTTGTTTAATAAAAATATGATATACATCCAAGTTACAAAAACCAAACATAAAAAAATGGGACGGTACGAAACGCTTGAGTAGAGAAACAGTCATCATGTAATGAGGTGCCGTGAAAAAGGATTTCATATCTTGCAATTTTTTATTACTATGACTTTTTGTCTCACTTAAATGTTTAAGATCAAACAAATTTCAATGTCCATCAAAGATATACCCAAGAACAAGAAAATATAGTTTTAAAATGATTAATGTATTAATGAAGAAGAGCTATACAAGCTAACCAGGACCAATGCAAAAAAGTTATTCTCCTTTATTGAATCAAGAACTTCAATTCCTTTATTACTTTGATAAATGAAATAGTTGTATGAAAACTTAAATTTATATTTACTCAGATTATATTTTTCTGATAAATGTTTTAATCAAAGCAATCTTAAGTAAGTAAATCGTAGCACCACAATCAAGGAGAACAGTGACAAAGGAGGTAAAACAAGTATCCATTGTTTGCTGCTTGACAGCTGTATTAACTTTCCACTATGAGGGATATGCTAATTCATAAAACATTAATATATTTAACTGTGTTCATAAACATCTTCACAAAGGATGTTGCTATTTGTGGAGAGCACCATTAGTCATTTTTATTTTTTATGTTTTGTTTTCCCCCTGTTTTTGACTCAGATCAGTAATGCTTGTGCAATTCCCTATTGTACAAAAAAAAAGAAACAATTTCCATCCCCAAGGCATTTCACTTGTTAGCTAACATTATAGACAAGCCCCACACCTGTGAGAGTAAAATACTGGAATATATATATATATATATATATATCTGCTTGGTTTCTTGCATAGTTCTGCCTCTTGTGAATATTTTAAAATTTTAACAATGTAAAAATGATGTGCTAAAGATATTGGTGTGGGGAAAAATATATATATATTTTAATATTCAGATATAAATATTACACTTAAGAGTCATTTGGTCAGATTCGTCAGAGAAACTGAAATATCTTTCACAACAATGTCACGTTTTCATCTGGTCTTCAATGACGCATGACAATGGATTGTGCCAGAACGTACACTTTAGGCCTACTGGATCAGCATCAAAAACCTTGACTAGACACTAGGTCATGGATGACCTCTCCCTCTTTTCTGCTTTGCCTTTTTTTGTGCTCCCTGTCTTTTTACACCATTTTTCTGACTAAATCTTCCCTCAGGCCCTTTGACACCAGAGCAAAACTGGAAGGAGGAGAAAGGAAGGCATAGAGGAGAAAGAAGTAAGACAGCTTGGACAATCATGGGAGAAAAGGCTTCAGTTTGCTGAGTGAGGCAGATGGAAAGAGGCAGAGATTGAGAGTTCGGGATTACTGAAGAAGAACAAAAGTTAAAGAAGTGTCCAACAAATGGAAGAACAAGGTGTTCTTCCATTTGAGAAGAACACCTTAAGACGACAAAAGACAATTTCAGTGAAAACAAATGCACAGTTCATTCCATTGAGAATGATTAAAGTGGTACGCCAGATATTTAAAGTTGGAAACTTGGCTTGGGATATGAGATTTTTTATTGTATTTTTTTTTTCATATCAAGGACTGTTTAATTTCAACTTCCCTTTTTGGAGGGATATGTCTCTTTTTATTTGTCAGCTGCAATACAAGAGAACGATGAGGCTGTTTCGGGTAAGAGCAGGTGGAGGTGATTGGCACAGCTTCTACTAATTTGCTAATCATTCTCTCCTTTTCATGCTACAGGACCCTGCTGAGATCCAAAACACAATGTGCTATCACACATACTCACTTTCACAAAGTCAAAATGAGTCAACTGTAATCGCTTAAAATCATCTAGTGGTACTTCTATTTTTCTTTTTTCTTTTTTTGGCCACTAGCTGCATGTCACGAATCATAACAGCTTCTACCAACAAAATATGAGATTTTCATTTCATGTTGCAACTGGACTTGACTCGACATTTGCTCACTTTGTCACCAGCAGAGAGCATTGCCAACACCCAAGCAACTCTGGGAGTTTACCATGGCAACACGTTAAAAACGCTACATGGTCAACAACAAAGCACAACACAGCTCACCTCCAGTTTTCAGAGAAATAAAAGAAAAGCACATATATCCATAGTCAGTTAATTTGTGTTCATACCGACAGTACTGTGCGAGCTCATCTTTCAAAAGAACTATTTCCTCTAAGTTGAGCACAGGCAGATTAAAAATAAATTAATTTAGTTTAATTTTATAGCTAAACATGGGAGTCTTATGAAAGAAAAGTTTGGTTAAAAGTAGGAAGTGTAGCCTCATCAAGACTAATCCATATCATTTACAACTATCTTATGATTCCATATTTTCTGTGCTAATGCATTGGCATCTAGCAGGGGGTTCCAGGGCCAGTCCTTGAGAGCTACCGTCCGGCAACTTTTTATTTTATTTTTTTTGCATCCCTTCTCCAGCACACTTAAATCAAATGAAATGCTTGTTACCAGGCCTCTGCAGAGATGAATGAATGCTGGTGAGGGAACTTAGCTATTTGATTCAGGAGTGAAGAGGCAGGGAGGCATCACAGACTTACAGGACGATGACCCACAAGGATAGAAATACAAAAATAATTTTGACTTTTAACATTATCAGTGGGAAAAGCGCTCCTTTGCTGCCACTAGAGTCTTAAGGTGTGCTATGGTACTAGTGACTAAGGCTCTTCTTTTTTAAGTACTGTAAGTTGTGGTGCATAAAGAGATTAAAGAGATTCTGTGGGAAGAGTTAAAGATTAGGCTGATACCATACAGGAGGTCATCAATAAATATATTGAAATACCAATGGAAAGATGCAAAGAAAATTGCCAGCAAATATAACCTAAGGCTTAGGCAGTAGTAATGAGTATAAGGAATATTCCACTGGTTATTTAGAAGTCTATGCATGTATATATATATATATATATTTTTTTTTTTTTATATTTAAGTAATTTTAAATCCTGCAAGGCTATAAATAATTTTATTTTAACAGAAGTTTGGTCATACCAGAAATTTGAGAGCCATTCCACTGTATTGCACATAATTTAATTGCTTAGATTTCTTCATATGTGTGGATTACTTGGATTGTTACTGACAAGTGGTTCAAAGTTCATGTCAACAGACTTTTCAGAAATGTATTTCTGAAGAAAAAGCTTGACATGTTCAATACCAATTTTCCTTTGTATAAATAAAGAGATTTAGAAAGCTACTTCTCCCTATTTTTGCTGGGAACTCACAGCTTTTTCACCCTTTCAATGGCATGCCTTTTGTGCCGACGGAGAGTTTTAGCACACACAGACGAGCACACACAAACAAACAAACAAAAAAAGGATAAATAAATCATGAAATTTGGGACATTCAAAGGACAAATCTTGTTATGAAATGTGTGGCACACATTGTCAGAAAGACACAGACAAAACGCACAGCAAAGGACAACCCCAGAAGATCTATATATTAGACATGACAGAAATCACTACAGCAGTCTGCATGTTGCACCACCACAATGACTTGATGAAAAAAAAACAAAAAAAAAACAAGATATCGGTTGTGAAAAACAATATTTCCCCACTTTATAAGTCTCAAAAAAAGGAACTGTTTACTTATGGCAAGTAGATATTCAAAATGTAATTTAGGCAACAAAATGCTTTACAGGTCAGTGCATGAAAAGAAAGAAAATAAATACAGACTGTTGCATTTTGGGCTATTTTTATTGTTTTGTAGTGAACACAACTCGGCTGTCATCCTCCGCCTTGGAAAGTGTGCCGCACTGGTTGCCAATAAAGCATTCACCAGTTTCTATTGAACTTGCTTAAAAAGACAAGCTGAATTGTCACAGAGAGAAAAAGCGGAATTAAACTAAGTAGAGGCAATCTGAGATGAACCCATATTGAGATAGAAAATGAATAACAAAAAAGCAACAAGTAAACTAAACAGATTTTATGCTTTACAAAGTCTTTCTGAACTGCCTTCCATTGTTTTGTTTGTCTTGCATCTACATTTTTGGGAGGGAAAAAAAGGCTTTTGTTCTTCAGTTTAAAACAATGTCAACCTCACAGACATCCAAAAGCCAAAATTACACTGTTTGTTTGGCTCTGTGATTTAGAAATGGTTAACCTTTGTTCAGAATGCTTCCATTACGCTCTCTGACCTTGAAGTGAAGAATGACAGAGTAATGTACAGCAGAAAACTAAAAGAGAGTGATAGGAATAAGATCAAAAATACTGTTACGCTGAAACAATCATTTCATCTCATTAACAGAGCAAACACCACAGATATGTGGCACATTATGACACTAAGCAAATTTAAGCAGACAAACATAAAAAGATCATTAGGATGCTTCTCCTACTTGTGCACCTTGTTAAGAGTTTTATTGCATGCAAACAACCCAAGGGCATCCCCCACACGTTTGATGTCTTGGATAAGTTGGAAAACAAAATGCTGCTTAACAAAACAGCTTGAAAAGAGCAAGTGTTTACTGAACAAAAAGGAACATTAAGTACGACAAGGCGCAGTTGTGGGAGACAGAACAAAGATAAAGGCCTCAAGCTCAAACAAATGAATTTCTATTTCATTTTGGCTCCGTAAAATCTAGTCACAATTTAGCAGTAACTCCTGAAGATGGCCTGTCCTCTGGTATTGATTTTCTCATTATTGGTTATTGTAAACATATATATTTTTTGTTTGCTTTTTTTTTTTTTTTTCTGGTTTTAAAAGCATCTCCTAAGAAAATAACTCCAATGCCCCACGGCTTTAATGGGAAGTGAACCAGTCACTGGTGCTAAATAGTAACAGCATGTATTTCAAAATGATAGAAATGCAACATTAAAATTGCTCATTCCTGATCAGTGAGTCGTTAAAGTGCCTTATATGTTTATCCTTTTTAGTGGATTCGCAACTAAGGACAGCAAGCTACCAAACTATACATGTCAAGTGTCCCATTTTGACCGAGGTGCGACCGTTTTCTACCCCTGTTTCCCATCGTGCTCCCGTATTAGTATTCCATAAGTTTCTCTTATCATTGTAATTACGTCCCCCCATTAAAACTGTCACTAACTTGTGACAGTTTAGCAAAGGACAGATAATTTGTGAAACAATCACACTTTTCTGTCTCCTCCCGTTGCTATCTACAGAAATACCCTGCTCAGTCTAAGTGATGTCAATCATGCTTGTGTTCACGCTGCTCACACCCTCCTGCTTGCTCTCTGCTAGATTAAAGCTTCTCCTCGTCAGCAGAGCCAGGAATGCTCAGGCTAGTTAATATGGCTACCAATGATGGAAGATAAACCCTTTTCCTGGGTTTACTATTACTATTCTCCAGTAATAGTAGCTTATGGAGAAGGTGGAGGATGTTGTTTGTTTGTTTCCCCCCTCCGGCCCCCCCACAGATTATGTGTCTCATACTATACTGTCATGACATAGCGACTGTTTAAATGTGTAAAAACATATATATATACATTTTTTTTTAAATTAAATTCATATACTACTGCAGCTTTAATTATGTAGAACCAATATTGCACTTTCAGGTACAATAGCGGTATCTGCAACATGCAGAGAGTTGTAAAAAACTGAGTGATTATTTTCTTTAATTGGGTGCAAAACATGCATATCGTACAGACAGTAAGCGGGAAATACAAATAGGACAGACTGGAAGAAAATGCATTCAACTTGTGATAATATATCAACTAATGCCCCATGTGCATAGGACATATATTTCTGTGTGGACCTAAAATATTTGTGTCAGCAGGACATTACATGCAACAGGAATAACAGGGTCAGATGTGCTGTGAGTGTTCACTTGAGAGTAAGTGCTCAGGCAACATTTGATGAGCTCAAGGTGAGTAGATTTCCTCTCTAGTTTTGTGAAAAGACATCAAGCCTGAGGAGTCGACTGCTGTGTCTCGCTGACACTGATACTTTGAAGCATGCTGGTTCACATTTTGGGCTTTTTCACAGGGTGGCATTAGAGAACACATCCAGCCAAGTGTCAACAATTGTTTATCAAAATGACCACATCATCTGACAGGAATCTGGAGGAGAATGAAAGGCAGGTCGACAGAGGACAGGCACGAGGAGGCAAGTAGGTACAGAGATGAGGAAAGAGAGGTTTCAGGGACTATATCAAAAGGTGACAGCTAGAAAAAAAGGACAAGGACTTTCAGACAGAGTGAACAGGACAAAGTTAAGTCAAGAAAAAAGGAGGTGGCCAAGGAAAGAAGGAAGGCAGGTTATAAAAATAAAAGGGGAAAAAGTAAGACAGAGGACAAAGGAAAAATATGAGGTGAAAGATCTGTGATACCAGAAGCTGCTGTAATTTCCATATGCTAATTAAAGTTTAGTTTGGGTCACTTGCTCTCCATGTCAAGGGTCTCTCCTCATGTCTGTCTGTCCTCCGTTGCCTTTTTCCCTGCTTTTGTCTGCTGTTTTAATTCTCTGTTTGAAGCAGAAGTTCAGACATTCAAGTCATATATCGTCGTCTGATGTGGTTCCCTTTGAGATGCCCTTTTCTTAATCTTCCTTTATGTCCTAATCATGTTTTTCTACACCTTCAAGCTTTATTCTCAGACTTCCCTTTCTGTGTGTTTCCATCAAATAATGTGTAAACAAGTCACTAAATATTGCGTATTTCTTCTATTTCTGTTATTTTCACAAGTGAGTTATAATACTAAATTACCCCCCTTTACACATTTTAATGAACATAAAATGTTGTCTGTCTTTGCTTCCAACTACTGCTCTTTATTTCTGCTCTCTTATTGCATTATTATCTTGAATTTGACTCCTCGATTACAGACCTCTCAATCCACAACTTAAACTTTAGCCAAGTACCAACTTGCCAAAATGCTAACTGTGGTGTCCTAAAAACAAAACTGTATTCATAAATATACAAATTCATAACATGGAAACAACCGACTCATAAGTGTCCAGAGACATGCACGTTTGCTGATATCCATGCATGTGTGACACAAACATAGACACTAACATGCATACACACCTCCAGCTTGCGCTACCTATTAGAGGTTTGTGGGCCATCTGTTCCTTTATTTTAGTGAACAAACACACCTGACAGTACTGAGGAACTGGTAAGTCCATTTCACTGTTCACTGAACAGCACAATTGAGTCGACTAGATGGAGGGATAAGCTGGAACAAAAACTTAACGCACCCCGAGGGGGATTGAGGGATCGAGAACCACTGTTCCTGTCCAAAGCCATTTCTCTGAGAATCAGAAAAGTGTATCTCTCAGTTTCTGCTATCTAACAAGATTCAGAAGGGTGCTACTTTATCACTCAGATTTAATAGGATTTTTTTTTTTTTTTTTTTCCTGGTGTAAGACTCATGATATGAAAAAGATGAAATCCAGTTCTTTTCACATATTGTACACTACGTCAGAAGAAATGCCTGTTAAAAAAATAAATAAAAAATCTAGATTTGAATATAAAAATTGTAGCTTAAAAAGTTTAAGTTGGTAAACTGTCAGCAGCTTTGCAACATCCACAACTGATTGGATTCAAACAAAATTATAGGTATTTAATCATAAAGTCTAAATGAGATATCATTGCTGAGATGTTTTTCTATAGTTAATCTTATGAAGTATGAAAATATTCAGTTCTACTAGCCAACAGGAGATAGATGACTTCATAGAATTCTGCTTTAGTTTCATTTATGCTGAATTTTCACAAAAGGATAAAAGCACATTTCAAAAGCTTTAAATGTGCATGGGGGGCTAGTAGCTTTCTGTAGGTTTTAATTTTCCATTACTACCTGTTCCTGGGTCATCCTCTGGGTTTCCTCCTGATTTGAGGTGCAAGGAACACCCCAATGGGGAGGAGTCCTAACGATGACGATGACTGAGACACCACAACTGATGCTGCTTCACGTGGAGAGACAGCGGTTCTACTCTGAGCTCCTCCAGGATGGCTGAGCTTCTTTATAGCCATTTGTTTTCCCTATTGGTGACTACCCAGAGTTTGTGACCATAGAGGAGGGTAGGGTAGGATCATAAATCAGCTGGTAAATCGAAAAGTTTGCCTTTCGGCTCAGCTCTCTCTTCGCCACGACAGACCAGTGCAGCGGACGCAGCACCTATCCACCTATCGATCTACTGCTCCATTTTTCACTCATTTGTGAACAAGACCCTGAGATGATTAAACTCCTCCTTTCTCCCCCAAACCGGAGAAGGAATGCTACTCATTTCCGCCTTAAGACCACGGTCTGGGATTTGGATGTGCTGATTTTCACACCGGCTGCTTCACACTTTGCTGCGCACTGCTCCTCAAAAAGCTGGAGAACACATTCTGACGAAGCCAACAAAACTACATCATCTGCAAAAAGCAGAGACAAAATCCTGAGGCTGCCCCCCTAGGTGTTCTGTCCATTAAGTTTATGAACAGAACTGGTTATGACAGTTCGATCCCTGAATCGTAAATACTCTCTTAAGTATTTGTTTTTAAACTCTAAGTACTGATTGTAATGCTAGAATTGGATGCTACGTAACAGCTTGTAATCCAAGAAATATTCTTACCTGAAGAAGATTTGAGGATCACAGGTGGCACCACAATGCAAACCAGGAATGGATCAGGCCAAGAGAAAAGCAAACAGAAGAAAAACATTCATTAGTTTACATAATACAGAACTCTCCATAAGGTTTATAATAAGTAACTACCTTCTCATATTGAACTGTGACAATGTAGTTTTAAGCTGATTCACACTAGTACATCTCAAGGGTCATTATTTAGGCAGAATATTTATCAAATTCTGCAGGGCACCCTGGTAATAAATAGACAAAAAATGGAAATCTGCTTAAGACACACTGATGGGCATCAGCTGGAAACAGACTGTGGTCGCTGCTTTATATTCACTGTGATGGGGACCAAATCAATGAGGCAATGTCTTGTTTGAACCAATCAGGGGTGATGAGACACAGGGGCACCAGAATCAACTATAATTGCTCTGTCTGGCTTGTGTCAAAACCGAGGCATGTTCACACGTATGGGCATATTGTGTGTGTCTGTCTATTTTTGCTCAGCGTGTCAGAAAAATGCATAAATGATGGTGAAAGAAAATAAAAAGTCTTCATAGCAAAGTGGTAGAGAGAAATGTGAAGGGAGGAATGAAAAAGGAAATGCACACGATAAGAATTGTTCTGTGAGACAAATTGGCTGCATATCCAGAAAAAAGATTTTCACAGTGAACTGAGAAATTCATTTGCTTCTTATCATCCCTCCCTAGAATTTTTTTTACTTGCTTTTCCATCTCATTCAAATATTTCACACCTAGAGCAACCACTATTTTTCCCACTCCACACGCCTCACTTAGCACTCCTAGCCAATCCCCAGCTCTCTTTCTCACTCTGCACAACAACTCTCTTAAAGTATTAACTTACCCTTCTAAAAAATTGTCATTCTAATCTGTATAACACTGTATATCACAAGTCCCACAGGACATGGTTGCTTATTGATCTGGCCTAGCTTACAGCCTCACAGTTCTGGGAGCCTGGAAAATGACAAATTATCATTAGCCTATGTTTTTGTCCATATAAGATGCCTTGCCGCCGCTTCAAGCCTGTCTGTGTTTTGGATCTCTTATTTCCATTTCTCACAGGCCTGTGCAGCCCGGAAATTTTAACAACCCAGTGTTTGTTTGACCTGATCAAAGCTGTGCAACATAACAGAATGTCACTGCCCATGGCTTCTTTATGGGCATGCAGTATATGAACGAAGGAACATTACATAACTTTGCGAGAATGCCTAAATGGCCAGCACCAATCACAAAATACAATGCATTTTAATGGGATTTTATTTGATTGGCAACACAGAGCAGCTCCTAGTGGTAAAATAATTTTTTTTTTACATTTTTGTAGGTATCGGTGCAAGAAACAGCAAACATAACAGACTTTACAATATTTTATATATATATGGTAACACATTATTTGTGAATAAGACTGTCATGACACTGTCATAAACATGACATAACACCTGTCATGAACATGAATAAGCCTTCATGAATATTAATGACTGTTGTCATAAAGCGTCATTTGGTAAATTATGACACTTTTAATACAAAGTTGACATTATTCAAAATGACTTTGTTATGACAACTTGACATTAACCAAGAAATCATTACTGTTTAAACTTTACCTTTAATAACATAAAGTTACCTAATTTTTAAAGTGCAATCAGTAATTATTTTATAACAAATTTATATCAGTAATGATTTCTTGGTTAATGTCAAGTTGTCATAACAAAGACATTTTGAGTTTTCAAGACTTTATGATGATTTCCTATTTACAGACTGTAAGTCATATTCAGTAATCAGGGTGGTGTGAAGTGTTTGTGCTTTTGCTGAATGCCGTTTCTTCTCCAACTTCTCCAAAACTGTATCTCTGATCTTTGTGTGTTCCTTGGTTTCTGATGTTCTTTTCGATCACTCTCTAATAAACTTCTGAAGCTTACACACAGGTGGGCTCTACTTCCTAATAATGTGACTCTTATGGCAACTGGTTGAACTGGATTATATTTTTGCAATAGCAGAGAAAAGAAAACTGAATACAATCTTTGTCAAGCCACATTTTTTAGTTTCCTTTGTCTAAAATATTTTTAAAATCATGTGTAATTTCATTTCCACTTCACACTCAAACCCTGATACTTGCTCAACACTAGCCTTCAAGCCTATTTTCTTCTTCTTTTTTTTTTTTTTACGGAATCCTCTAAAAAGTTAAATGATTAAAAGTTTGAGTCTCTATAAATGTTCTGTTGAGTAACAGAGTAACAATCAGTGTGTTCGAAAAGAAAGTTTAAAAGGCAAGGGAACTGCTGCTCATAAAAACATCATGACTTTTCACTAGACCCAATGTTTTAGTATTCTATCCATGCAGGAGCTCAAACTCACCCTGATGCCCTCCAATAACTGCAGATGTTTAAAGCGCATGCAAAAACATGAGTAGGCTTTGTGTGCCGAAGAAAAGGCAAAGCTCAAGTAAATTACTCTATACAGATCCACTTCTGATTCCCAAAGGAGTTCTTTTTAGCTTCGATACAAAGACTTGAACAATCATAACAGGAAAAAAAATATCTCTCTCTCTCTGTATTTTTTATAAATACATATATGTTTTAGTTCCGTAGCAACAACTATTAAAAACGGAACGTATTAAAAAAGGGGCTAATCATTCTTGACATGATGTTGATAATCAGTGCCTGATTACTTCCTGGTTTAGGGAACCTTTTCAGCTGCTGTTGACCCATCAGGATGGATTTTTGCCTTTAACAACTTCCTGTGGGAGTTAATGAGCTATGCATCAAATGACAGCTAAACAAGAAACCTGAAAGCTCTTTTGTTGTTCCTATGGTAATTTAGCCTAATCACAAAGTTCCCCAGTTTGTCCCATGTGTGTTTCTCTACCAGTGTGCGTGTGTGAGAGAGAGAGCATCGGAGTCCACAACGTCTGACAGGAACCAGCGGGCTTAGCTCAGCACAGGCAGGGTGGGATGAATGCAGTTCTTTGACAGGGTGGACGCCTTTACACGGTGGCATTCTCCCAGTAGGTCAAAAACATACAACTCACACATATGCATACATCGGTAACTGATATGTGAGGAATCTTGGAAGTTTCTGCTACTATAGGAGGGCATGTGTTTTCCGTGTGTTGCTGACAAAAGGTCAGGGGCCTGTGTCAGCCTCTGCTGTTGGCAACATCAAGCCAAGGTACACTTAAGCATATGGAACAACTTCCCCCTACTTGGCTCTTTGTTTAGGACTGTCTCAAGTGTCTCAACAAGGTCTAAACTGCAAAAAGAGGTTTTACAAAGGTGCATACCTTAGCTCCTTTACTTTCTAAGAGGAATCTGAAAATGGGACTTTTCATGCGTTTTTTTATCTTAATGTGGAATGGAGCTTTCTCTGGTAACAGATATTTATCAGGTAGTGAAAATGCCAACAGGCAGATCCTTAAACATCCCATACAATTACTGGGACTCTGTTCAAGATTAACGTGAAACAAAAGTTTAAAGTGTGTTTGACAAAGCATTGGTTGGTGTGCTGGGTGTCTCAGTGACTCCTCAATGCATGTCTTTGGTTTGACTACCGGTCTCAGGCCACCCCCCTTCTCTCTCCTCCCCATTTCCTGCCATTTTACTTTACAATAAAGGGCACTAGAGCATAGCAAGACTTTTGAACAATTGAATACAAACATGGATTTGTTGGCCGTTTATTAAATCAACACTAAACTAATAGCTTACTTTAGCTAATGTGAGAGGCTGAAACCTGGACTCTGTGATGCTGATGAAGACGTGAAGGATCTTAGAAATTTAACATCACCTGCCAATCCAAAACACTAAAATACAGTGTAAAAAGTACCTTTCAAAGAAAATAGCAAACTGTGTTAGTATAATAGTAGTTGTGTGATCTTCATATGAATCTGCACACCTAAACCCTCTGATACATTTTTTTTAAGATGAACCTTTTTTTAATCTATTTCAGGAAAACAACACACCACCGCCCTCAAAGTCTTCTGATCTTTCCTTTTCCTCTGCACCAAAGTGGTTGACTGCACTTAACACTGTCAATCAAAACACTATCATCTAATTGTAAACAGTAGATGATAGTATAACAATAAAAAGGAAGAGTGTGAACAATGGTGGGAAAAGTAATTCAACATTTCTGTCAGTGTTTTGTCTGTACAGCAGAAACGAACACAATCTAATCTTAAGATTCCTGTTGGTTAATTCCTAACACATGTATCTACTATAGATGAACAGTCAACAGTGTGTGTCTGACTGAAGCTTTACTATGCACTTGTGTCCCATTTGTGTTTGAAATAAAGTGTTAAGTTCTAGTAAGTAAATGGTTAAAATGGCCTGCAAGATTTTAAGGGATTGTATTTAAGCCTTTGTACCAACGTGTATAAATGTGGCTTCCTCTACCGGAGACCTTTTGTGTATCTGGGATTTTGCTGTATGCGAGTAATTGTGGTCAACAATGGCTAAAAGCCAGTGGGAAAGTGCTTCCATTAAGGTGCCTGGCTCCAAGTGCATGCCACATAAAACAGCGGTCTGAGAGGAGCAGACAGAACGGTTGGACTGTCTTTGAGACTTTGTGACTATGTGCACATTGATGTGTAATGAAAGCCAGGTGCTAGCATTTGTAGCAGCAAGGAAGACCCCCTGTTGCTGTAACTTTGTTCAGTCTCATTCAGGTCAGAGCTTGCACACACACACACACACACACACACACGCACACACACACACACACACACACACACCAACATGGACACATGCACCAGATGGTCTGCTTCTTTCATTTTCACTGCAACTATGTTGACCTCCACTTTGTTTCAAAGTCTCGAGGCTGGAGAGCTTTTCAACACCCAAGTTTCAACTTGATACAAGTAAAATATGAGGTGTGGAAAAGCTGGGCATTAGGTGCGGCACACTTCCAACACATAAAACAAATAAAGCCCCTGATTTTTCTATAACACACATTACCATAAAGTACTGTGATATTACTCCCAGGGAACAATACATTCTTTGTCTTATTTATTTTCCTGCACCTAACTCAATTTTACTGCCACAAGAAACAGAAAAATGATGCACCTCAGCACTGTTCTGGCCTGTGTCGCCACAGAGGGCATTCCACGTTGCCACCTCAATGCCACCACAGTGAGCCACATGTCACCAGAAAGGTGTACACTAAGCAAACCTCTACAGAGCCTCAGCTTTACAGTCAGGCTCTGTAAAGCTCTGATGAACTGTCTTCAAAACTTGAATAAATTCAGACATGGAAATTGTAGCCACTTCCTGTTTGGTGCTAAAAGATTATTAAATCCTTTCTGTTGTCTTTGGAAGCTGTCATTTGAAATCATTACTTGTCATTAGGCACAGTTTGAAATCTCTATGGCGTGTAAAAAAAAGGCTCATCCAACCCAGAAACCTATAATTTTCATCTCAGTCGGTGGTGCTAAAGTGATGTCATCAATATACCAGATCATTTTCTGATATATACAGTCTGATACAGTTTGTTGCAGCTAGTCCAACTCGGGCTCAGTTGAAAGTCATTCCTTGCACAATGCAAGACAACCAATCGTGACTGGTACTAACATAATACTTGATTTGAGCATTTAGAAAGCCAAGACTCTTCCCATTGTTTCAATTGTAGAAACGCATCACTCTGAAAAATTTCAGCATACGTTTAACATCATCATCAGCATAGAGCAGCAGAAAATGTGAAACTACAACCAAATTTAACAGAATTGAATGTGCCAATTTCAAGCATGTGTGGGAGAGAGAGGGAAGGAGTTCAAGTTAGGAAAATAAAAGACCATGTTTCCCAGTTAACAAAATTTTAACCAATGATTCCGTCACAGCGATTACACGCTATAGCTTGGTCAAAGAGAGATGAACCAGTTGAAGTTGGAAAAAAATGAAAATATCTGAAGATTTTTATTTATAAGAGTGATGCATACCAAGGCAATTTTACCAAGGTAAATAACCTGATTCTCTGATTTGGACTTAATTCCTGGAGAGGAAACACAACTCAAAAGTCAACAAAAGTATAGGTGACAACTTTTTTTCCACAGTGACTTCATTTAGATATTGAAAACACAGCCAATTGGTGTAGAGGGGATGAAAAAGATGGATGAGCAAGTCAAGAGTGATAGCTGCCATTATCTGCTGCAGGAGATGACTCATTGATCACCAGGGCTTACATCATTCGTCATTGTCCCCGTATGTTTCTCCCATAACTATTTTTAATAAAGCTCTTACAGTCTCTCTGATAAATCATTTGTTTCCATTTTTTTTCCCCAGTGTTCTTTTCTTTTTCTTTTTTTTTAAGTTTAATTTAACTCTACGACAAGGTTTTTATCTGTGTCACCAAAGGATAATATTGTAATAGCACATTGAACATGGATTTCTGTAAAGGAAAAAAAAGGCATAACAGCCCTCTATTTATCCAACATAAATCTATGCCACACAAAAGTATTTAGACATAAGCTGGTGGATTTTGAGTGATTGTCCAGTAGTTGACATAAGCATTTGAAATTTTCCTCCATGCTGTTGAGTGAGACTATTTTCTTCCAAGCTGGAGAGGCCTGCGTAAGGAGAATGTCCACCATGTAAAACCAATAACCTCAGTGGAACTGTTTCTGTTCATGTTTACCTGCAACTAATGATATAAAGAAAGAATAGTCGAAACTCGACTCAACTACTGTCAGAGTTGACACCTATTAAACACAGCACATAACACAGGAAAGACAAGAGAAAGTTAGATTCTTAATACTCGCGAGGAGAACAGACAGAGATGTGCTTTCAGTTACAAATCTCCTACTGCTCTGAAGCACATTTGCCTGCCCCTCTCTTTTTATTGTCTTTAGGATCCCTAATCACAGAGAGCGCTGTAACTCTAAAGGGAGGGGCAAAGACACTTCATCACACAGTCACAGCGCCAGATTATCACTAACTAACAACACAATCTATCTCGCACTAGCTTATCCAGTTCCTGACCCAGGATCAAACAGGACAAGTTGTACATCTTCACGGCGATGGTTTTATAACTATCTAAGAGGTCAAAGCAGGCCGTTCTGTGAAGAGCTGCTGTCACTGCTCTTCTTCAGAGAGGCCTCCTCTGAGGAAGGAAGCAGAGTGATTAACAATACAGAAACATTCCTTAAAACATATGACTAAACTAAATAAGTAAGAATACATAAACTAAGAACATAATAAAGATATAACAAATAGTTGATAATAATACAATTTACCTAACAACTACTTACCAGTATTTTTTGCCAAAATGTTACAGCAGCTATTAGATTGCCCAAACTCATCTGAGAGGAAATCTAACCAAAATGATAAACAGTTTAAACTCATTTAACACAGAGAGCCAGGCCTGGGCATGGTACTCTCCTCAATCTGCTTTATCCTTCCCTTTTTACACTCCCTTCTGACACTGGGCAATATTAGGTTCATAGCCCACTCCCTTAATAGATGCATTAATATAACCAATGGGCTATTGAGAGCATGAAATTATCTTTGAGTGATAAATTAAAGCCTTATTGATTGTCTGTAAGGTATCCACTTCATATATGACAATTTGCTGAATGATTGGACTGGGGAATTGACTAAATGAATGAATAAATCACAAGCTCAGAGGGATACTGATCAACAAAACAAAAGATATTCAGCATGAGCAGAGCTGCTTTTTTTGTGTTATTTCTAAAATTTAAATCCATGAAACAAGTGAGAGCTAAAGTTAAACTGTAACCCAGGCACACAGGAATAGGTTGTACTTAAATGCTTAACATTTCTGCATGTCTAGCTTTTCCTGTGATCACGTCCTGTTCATTTAATTCATATTTTGTATGCCACAGTGTAAAAAAAAAAATGTTTGTGAAAAGAATTAGATCCAAGCCTTTACAATTTAGGAAGGAAACATTTTTCATGTGCAGGATAGATTTCTTATCTATTTGTACCACATGTAAATATTTGTATTTAATATAGTTTAATGACTAAATACGTGGTTTGAGCACACATCCCGACCCGTCATATTTTATCAAAGTCAACAACCATAAGTGGAGATCAGCATAAAAATTAAAGGAAGAAGGTTTGAGAAAGTTTTCGGAGCATAATAAATTTTATTTGAGATCTGAGCATTTTTCTGTTTGTATGGAGTTAATTAAAATATTTCACTAAAACAAAAAACAAAACAAAAAAACGTTTTAAGTAAATTGATGTAATGTAGTTTAACAGTGGTCTGTTATGTTAAAAAGGTGCAAAATTAATCACTTGACCACAACTGATGTTGAACGTCAAATGGTGAAGAATTTCAATAACTAACTATCTATTTTCAAGCCAGTTTCTGGTTCTTTATTTTATTCTAATCACTTCTTTCATTGTGAACTTGTTAGTTTCTTATTGCAAATCATCCACTTGTGAAAATCAGTTTTTAACATTTTCTGGCCCGTTTTGAAAGACAATAAATGCCGAAAGCAAAGCACTTCTCATTCACGAGCAAAACTGCTTGTTTCCTAAATGTCAAAATCTCCTAAAATGAACAGACCAATAAAGCATGCAGGAACTGGCAAATAGCTGTTTTGCAGCAAATCCTTTCCAAGACCAACTATGCAATTATTCCCATTGCTTGTGTGTATCTCAATACTTGTTTAATTAGAACAAAACCTCTCTTGGTGTATAATAAAGTCCCATTGTAACCAAGCATCCTTGATCTACTCTCTGCCCGTGCATTGTTCTCTTAACAATAATAGGCTAAATATAGTTTTCAGCGTTGCTTCCCTTTCATCATTCAGATAATAGGGACCCTCTTGCTCATTTTCTGTGATTCATCAAATTACCTTTTCCTTTTTTATTAGCTTCCTGGTATAATTACCTGAACATTGCTTAGTTGGGTTTGAGGAGCAATATAAAAGTGTTTTCCTCTTCTAAACAACAAGTCTAAAAATACTGCTTGTGCAATTATTTGACATACAGCAACTTTTTCACTGAAATCCTCATTCTTATATCAGAGCACAAAAACGCATGGCACAAGTTTTTTTTTTTTTTTTGCTTAAGCAGAAAGAATTACGTTAGCAGACCATTCTTTGAGGTACACTTTAAAACTGTTGTACAACATCGCCAGCCATTTTCAGTAAATTGTTAATTAAGGTTCAAAATACTTAAATTGTCACATATGTAGTTACACAGGCACTTATTTGAAGAGGAAGTGAAACAAGTTAAAGAATTAGGAAAAAATGAAAAAGGAGTAACAATAAGTGTCAGAAAAACAACATAAAGACAAAAGAAAAAAGAAAAAAACAAGCATAGGCATTCCACATTGCGTGATATGAAGACAAACTGCATAATGTGATTATTACTTATATTTTTACTTACAAGTAATTTATTTCAAGTTTGCAAATTTTAATTTGTAAAAGTCTAACCAACCCCTACCTCAAAATCCAATATGGCTGACTAGCATATAACACCTGAAGATAGCAGCAGTACAAAACACATATTTTAATCATAATAAATATTTTATACTCACCTCATTTTGTGAGAATGTTGCTACAGAGTTTGAAAATATAAAATGGTGACAAACATTCTTATTAGCTTGTAAAGCTAATAACATTATAGCTACTGGACAGTCAGTGAATCTCAGAGGTTTTAGAACCCGACACTGGAACACAGTTAAGTTCATGTTGAAATAATTTCCAGATTCAATTTTTTATATTAAAATGCAAATATTCTCCAGGACTCACCAGAACTGACTCCTGCTTCACAGTCATTCACTTCAACCAAGTTAATTTGTTTATATTTAATTTGTAAATGTCTGATAACCAAATTTTACCATTGAGCGGAGTTTAAATTTTACTTATGCCACCATTTGAGTACCAATGAGCAAAGTCAAGATCAAAGATACTTGTATGAAGAAAGGCAAACAAATCACATAAAAAAAAAAAATCTGTACTTCTGTAATTAAGCTCTGTTCATTATTTTTCAATAAATGATGTAAATAAACCTTCTTTGGTCCCAGATCAAATTTCATATTTCTGACAACTCCCCAAGTTTTCCCCTCCTTTTTGACAAATACGTTTGCCTGCCTTACTTAACTCTAATATATAAGGAGTGTTTACTGAAGGCTGATTGGAAATCTCTACAAATGCTCTTAACTGTGTTTACTCGCCTCCTCCTCTGCCTTACAGACTGTCTGGGCACTTGACTGTTGCCTGCCTGTCTGACTTTCCCTGACAGTCCACCTGTCTCCCTCCCAGCTGTGTCCCTCTACAAGTCAGTCACGCTGGTGATGGCTTTAGTTAAGCCTTTGTTTAACATTAGAACAGGAAGACAATCAAAAACCACTTTTTCTTTGTCAGTAGCCCAACGTAAACACACATCGAGTCAAACAAAACCACGTGCACAGGGATGACATAAACACACCACGCGCGCGCGCACGCGCACACACACACACACACACACACACGTTTGAGCTACATACCAGCCTGGCGGTGGATAGACACAGTAACAAAGGCAGGGTCCATAAACAAAGAGCCCGTTTGTTTGGACTGGTGGGACAAAAAGATAAAGAGCCAATAAAATGACTTGGCTCCAAAGGAGGTGAGGTGAAAGATCAAGTGTTTTAGTAGTTTTTTAGAAAGAGTGTGTTTCTTTTCTATATATCTGGGCCCATCAGCTGTGGCGGTGGTCTTTAAGCAGTCACTCATTCGGCACAATACACTCCAGGAAGCTTTCACATGTTCATGTCAGATCCAAACATGCAAAATTAACAAAATGTAGGAATAAAGTTACCACAGACCACACACACAAAGAAATGTATTTCAATTTATTCTAAACTCTTTAATAGAATAAATGCCAGCTTAAGTAAATATGAACGGCTAGTTGCCCTAATAACTAACTGTAATTTCACATAACACATAATGAAAATCTTTAAAATAAGACATATGGCTTTGTTAACATGTAGTCATCTTGTTTAGCACTTAATACTACAATAATCAGTATTAATCATTTATCTGTATAAAATCAATTACATATAATAAACTGAAAAAAATGAAAATTATATTTACATACTTAAAAATATAATTATGTTCAGCAAAGACTAAGTATTAACTTGAAGAAGCTGTGAGAAAAGCCATAGACACACTGAGGACGTTGTTTAAATAAATGTATCAAAATCCCTGTCTTTGTTTTTCTCCACAATGGACATAATGCAGAAGCTTTCTCTTTGTTTGGTTACACACAGCACAGCAGCTTTCTTCAAATTCAGAGATATAGTTTGTACAGTCTCTGTTTTCTCTTGTGGGTTGTCAGAATTTCAGCAAGCAAGAGTTGACGAGCTGAGAGAGTGAAACACAAACAGGAAAAGAATAGAGGAGAAGACAGTGAGGAGGTTTACAAAACATCAAGAAAGAATATCCAGACAAAGGAAAAAAAAAATACAAAAGGGATCGAGACTGAATGAATGAAGGTAGATTTGCCAAACAGTACTTCAGATTCAGATAAGTACAAATTCAGAGGGGAAAACTCGGATCTGACAAGTATCAATCGGGGAAGAAAAAAAAAAAAAACAGGTATAACAAAACAAAAATTACTCTCTCCCTCTCTCGCTCCGTCTCGTGAATCACTGATGTCTGAATGGAAGACAAGGGAGGCGGAGAAAGTTAACATGAAGACAAAACTGCAGGGAGGAGAAGCTGAGCAAGCGAGGAGGAGACAAGAGCGAGGGCAAAGTAAAGAGACAAGGTGACGGGAGAGGCAAAAAGCGGCATGAGTCGCGTCCTTTGAAGACGAGCAGTGTCCCTTGGTGACTCGCGCTCGCGTTCTTCTTCGCCTCTGCTGCCAGATTAAACGAGGATGGAACTGAGCGATGGAAAGGAGAAACGGGAGTGGAGGGGAAAGCGGGAGGCAGGAGGTTGTAAGTAGGCCTGGCACCCTGCTGTGACCCCATCAATCAACACATACACAAACACACGCACGGAGATGTGCACACGCCTACACACACACACACACACACACACAGGGGTGTGGGTCCCTCCCCACCCCTCGACGCTAATGAGGTGTTTACACAGAGGGCTGTTTGTGCTCAGCCAAAGAGCTGAGCCAAAGCGCGCACACATACAAAATTCTTATACAAGATGTACACATGGGAGACCGCACAGCAAGGTGTACTCAAAATCAAAATAATAATGATAAACAGACTTTAAGCAAAAGTAGCTCCGCAACCTGATCTCAAAGTTTGGTGTGAAATCCGCATGTGGGCTGGAAATGTTTTCAAATGATATGTATCTGGGATGCAAGTGCTGCTATTTGAAAGACCAAATGGATGCAGCCACCCGCACACATAAACACATTTCCATGTAACCCTGCTCCTAATGGGTGGGCAGCATGTTTTGCTTATTACTGCAGAAAGAGGAAATGCTGAAAATGAACATTCTGTATGTTCGAGAAAGACGCGCTGTAGACGGCTAGCTAAAAATCCTCAATCCTCCACCTGTTCACAGCTCCATTTGTATAATTGGTGAGCAGCTGGCTGATAGCTGTACGATACAGACTCGCTGTCCCCATTGCTCACTACTGACTCCAAAGTATTAGCTGAAGAGCTGTTAGTGCAGAAGTGTGATAATCCATTTTTCTGTCTGGATCTCTCCCTCTCTCTCTCTATCTCTCTCTTCATTCAATTCATTTAAAACTAATTTGCTTGATGAGTCTTCCTGCAAATCACTGCACGGTTCTCACTGTTGGAACACTAGGAATGATTAAATTAGAATTAATATTGTTCTATGGAGTAATATAATCATCTAGTGAGGCAATACAGTAGAATTATTTAACTCACATGAAAACATCAGTCAAATTTATTTTCAGGATCAATTTCTTTTACTTACTTCTTTATGTGGCTTGTATCCCTCGTTTAATAGGACTGAAACACACACACACACATGCACACACACACACACACACACACACAAAATCCCTTCACTCTCATACGATAAGGCAACAATTTAAAGTTACAAAAATGTTCAGAAGCACAGACTTAGACATGCACTCGAGCAAATGAAGGAATGCCCTTGGAGAAAGAAAGGTTACACAGGTCTGTGCACACTTGACTCTGGAGTAGCATTTAAATCTTCAAAATTAGCTCTGGTCTGGTCTTTACACCTTTAATGCCGTGTGGTGAGTTAATAAATTTTATGGAGCTTCATTGCAGCATTTCATGTTAAGGCCAGTTGACTCCCTGCAACGGGCTGTTTTTTTTGTTTGTTTGTTTGTTTTGTTTTTTACTGAAATCAGAATCTCTATAAGTTTGAAAGCCATTCTGTTCCAGGGTGTTGAAATTCAACACAAGCACACAACGCTCTTCTTAATGAGGTGGTGATCAAGGTCTGTTACTCCAGCAAATACACATTTGTTTTCTGTTTGTTTTAAGAATTTTTTTGGCACTAGTGGCCTTTATTTGAAGATACTCCACCAGGCACACATTCAAAGCAGGATTCAGGTGGGTCACCCCACAATGTTAATATTAGTAATATTAGTAATATGTAGATAAAACGAAAAAATTGCTGTAAACCTAATTCTGAAGGTTCTATGACTAATCTGCATCAAAGAGAAACCTGAAGTGACTCGAGTTTTAAGTCAAATTGTACATTTTTATCAATCCTGACACTATTTTAAGTTCAGACTTAATTTGCAAACACTGGTAAAGTGAAAATTCAAAGGACTTGCAGAAATCAATCTTGGTTTTAAATATATAATATAAAGTGTATTGTTACCAATACCACCTTCTGACATGTCCCTGTTAGTTGCTTCATAAACCTGATGGCATGTGAAACTGAAGCCTCGTGTGGAAATGAACTGGATTCCAATCTAAAACATATAATGTAATGGCCTGAACTAAATTTCGACAAAATTTGATTTTACACAGTTGAATGTGAACTGGATCTGTTTGTCTTGCAAAGTGTAAGTTAGCTGAACTGATTCCTTGTAGAGAAACTCGACAGTTTATCCATCTGCAGAATCAAGTGCTTTGTTAGTATTCTGTTTATCAACATACGAAATTTACAAAAGCTACTCTCTCGATGATGCTGACATTCATTTGGAAAATTCCCCTATGTCAACAGACATAAACACCAAAGAGGGCAACAAAAGCCAGTGTATACTAAAAAGACAAGTGACGGACAGATATTTACATGCAACTAAACAAAAAATTTTCCAGTAACAAGCATATAACTTTGCATCACTTCAGAGTGACTTTGACAAATGGCTCCACAAAAACCACACCGGCTGTTTGAGCCAAAAGAGAGACAGACCTGCTGTGTTTATGTGTTGAAGAGGAAAAAAATAAAATAAAAACGGCTTTGGCCTGAATAGAAACTGAAATATTCAGTCAGCAACATGACAAACCGATACACTGGTGTTACTTTGAGAGACTGACAGGACCACACACAAACACACACGCACAAACTTCTTCCTGAATGTTTTATGTCAATATGCAGGCTCACAAAGGCTTTCCAGAGAAAAAAAAAATAAAAAATGAAGCATACATATTCACACCCTTCCCTATCATATCCTAAATGCTAAAATATAAATACTTAGGACACCACCCTGTGTCAGGGTAAACAATTATTGTTCAAGGATTCAGATAAACAGAGTAAAAAACCTTTTTTTAACACTCAGAGGGCAACTTCTGACCAAAATGCAAGGACATCATGCAATCACAATCCCTGGAGGCAGGAAAACTACTAAATCGCCTTTATGTAGCTGTAAACCATGTGCACATATGTGTGTGTGTGTTTTTATATATATATATATATATATATATATATATATATATATATATATATATATTACTGGGAAAAGAGCAAGTCAGCCATGGGTGAAAACAATGCAAGACCAGGAAAGCTTTGAAAGCAAGCAGCACATCAGGAAAGTTGAAAGCCTTAATGGACACTCAGATTCTCAAGGTGACCAACAGACAGACAAGGAGACAGAGCAATAAAGCCAACCAGCAAAGTAAACAACAATGGTGTAAAAGGGTAAAAGGAAAGGCTGTTTGAGGAGAAACTGAGAAAGGAAAGAAAAGACAGATTAACAAAAACCACTAAATAATGCACACAATTCCAATGTGGTACGTGCAAAGTGCTTTTCTATCCTACAATTGTCACATCTGCCTGGCTTGTCATGCTCCTTTTTTCTCAAAGTGAAGTGAAGTGGAACCAATAAGGTATAGCGCTGCTTCTTCATTTGGTTTAAAGACATTTTAATGTGTGCTGACGATATGTTCAAGAACTACATCAAATTGCCCATCTCTAATGGAAAGGAAGGGTTTTATGCCAAAAGGATAATGAAAAAAATGTGTGCACATACTCCATAATAATATTTGCTGGCGAATTGTTTTAGAAAAAAAAAAATTACACAAACAAAAGTAACATTTACATAAATAGTAATGTTAAGGTACAAGAACAAGAAATATTAATTATGCTGATGTATTGTTTTTGGATAAATTAATAAACTGTGATATATGCCATTTAATTCAGTCCCAATGTAGACCACATCCAGAGCAGTTAGGAAGCAGTTTTAAAACTGTTCAAGCAAAACAAGGCCAATGACATTTTGAAGTGGGACCGACAGACAGCAGACCAGGAACAAGGACGAAGAGAAGACTTTAGTCAGAGGATGAGCATCCTTAAAGAATCCTCCCTGCCTTCTTCTTGTGATCCTACAGCCACCGCTCTCAGTCAGACACAACCAATCAGAGCAAGGAGAAGGGTCCTAACACTTTCAATCACACTTGTGTACATGCTGCTCACACCTGCTGTGAATGTGCAGGCTACTAGGCATTGGCACAGCGGATAAACCGTTTTCCTGAAACGCTAGGTTGTGTCACTGCCATCAGCAATCATCAATCTTGATCTTGAAATCGCTGTGCAGGGGAAAGTGTGAGGAGCACATACAGAAGCATGATTGACAGTGTAAAGACATTCCTCCTGGCTCTGAATGGTTGTTTCTGACAAGGGGCTGTGAATTTCTGCAGGTGTCGTATTTAACAGATACATAGAAAAACATTTTTAAGAACATTAACTATGGACAGTTTTAGAGAGGGTCATTAACCCGTACGAAAGTTACAGAACACGCACATTTTAATGAAGGTACTTAAGATAAAACTCATATGGCTCTCTTAGCGCTCATTTGTAGGTTATTTTTTGACTAATTTTCAATAAATATATATATATTTTTTTTCATTTTAGCTTCTGTCTTCAAGGTAAATCCCAGCAAACAAATTTCACTCAACTAACATCCTTAGTGTGTTTTCTGTAATACTTAGATGTAATAGTAACCTACTTTTGATAAGACAACATGAGCAACAATGTTCTAAGCCTACAAATGACATGTTAAAGACATATTTAGTTTGAATTATTCCAGGAGCAGGTTTTTCAATGACATTACATAAGTGTGGCAGTTTCTTTCTCAGAAAGAGAAGGCCACTGAGCAGAACTTTCATTGTGTCTTGTAACATCACTTTGGCATCCTCTGACCTACTTTCCTGACTTTCACCTTGTTTGTGCAGAAGATACAATTCTGAGCATGACTGTTTATTTCCAGACATCACATCAGTAATTGCAGTCTGGGACGACAGATCGTGTGTAATTTTCCGTTTCAGCTGAAGGGCACGTTGTTGCCTTGACAGTGATAAAAATTGGTGTTATTCACAGGTAGGAAGGATAACTAAGTACAGATGGGGTTTTCCTCTTGAACGCCTGCGAGGGAAATGTATGCATTTACTCATTAAACTGCACAACTTACATTACTGCTCCACATTTAGAGATATATGTATTTAAAATGTCAGACAGGCATTCCTGCTTATGACATACTGTGTTTTTGTAAATTGTTGTCCTGACAGACAAGACTGCAGCAAGCGTAATACGCGATATGTCATGCAGACAACAGATGCGGAGGCAACATAGAGATCACATAAAGATGTAATCTCAGAATCTGTCCTCTATCTCCCAACAACCGACACTGGAGGCAAAACAGGACACCTTCTCTCAGCTCATCCATTTAACATGAGATGTAAATGTCGTTGGAAGATTTTACTGGGGCCAGATTGTGTGCACTGTTGTGGGAGTGTGTGAGCACTATGGGTGTAAGCATGAACGGGACTGTCTTAGAAAAATATTGTGAATAAATGTGCATAAAGAACAACAAAAAGGGGGGGAAAAATACAGAGGATGAGAGGAGATTAGAAGGAGGAAAATGTGAAGGACTGGAGGAAGAAAATGAAAGACGGACTAGGTGGATAGGTTGAGTACATTTCAGATGGGAATAGCAGGGAATGCTAGACTCTAAATTGTTGAAAACAGTCAAAAAGACAAAAGGTGAGGTCAAGAAATGAAAAGAGATGTAGGCCTTGCCGAAAAACTATTTTGAAACTAATTGTGCTGACAGAAAAACAAGCATAGAGAGAAAGAAAGAAATAAAGGACTCAATGGGATGGGGGGGGGAACAGGGGAAAAGGGGAAAGGACAGATGTAGGTCTTTACTAGGGCAGGCAGCATGCAGTCTTGGCCCCAAGGTAGATGAAGGGCCAAGACCTTTATGAAAGGGTCTGTTGTCATTTTCAGAACACACACCCACCCACACACACTCACATACATACTGAACTTTCTAGACATCAGAAGAAGCCGCTGAAAGCTCCCAGGGGCCGGAGGCTTGAAAGTTCATGTAATCTGTCTTGGAATATCTGTGTGCATCTGTGTGTTTGTTTGAGTTTGGTTCAACTGCCATATAAATAATTTAAACATTTTCACCACACTTGAGGGAAACTGGGCTTCAGCCCATGGAAAGGCACACAATTAGTAGTGGTTTTACTAGAATTTTTAAGCTTTAGCTTAATGGCTGAACTGTCCACATTAAGCCTGAATTGTATTTGATACTTAACACACAGATTGTTCTCTAATTTTGCTGTGATTGCTCTGTTTTAGTTTCTGTTTTGTTACAAGCCACGCTCTTAAACAGTTTCTTTTTTTGTAATTCAACATATACAAAAGGTATGCAAGTTGGTGGATGTGTGTTGGTAACCTTGGTATGGATTTGTAAAACCGCTTAAATGAAATTGTTTTAGAACAGGATAATCTCACACTGAAAACTGTCAAACCAGCAGATGTGGAAATGTCTCAGGCATGTCATTTTTGAAAAACATGTACAACAATCTACTCATATGTTGCAGATTTCTGTCTATTTTGTAGTGGATGTTGTAGTGACTTTTAACATTTGCATATTTAACACTTGACTTTAAACACTGCAGATAAATATTTCATATATACAACAAATTGCAGATGCTGCTGTATGATTTAGATCTGGATACCAAGATAGTTTCAAATGGAAGCAGGTGCATTTTGTGACTGGTTAAGCATCTCTATGTTGATGACAACCCATGTTAATTTTAATGCCACAAGAAATATTTAATGTCTCAATATTTCAGGGGAGTTTTGTACCCATGTGGTCCAAGAAAGTTTCACGAGCAACAAGCCTCTGCTATTGGGCACAATGTGTTTGTGTATCACACCAAACCCACCAGCACTTATTCCAGAAAATCCAAAACTTTGTCACTTGATCGAAGTAATCAAGTATAGAAGACGTCCAACAAGAGTTTAGCAAACCTCGTGTGATAATGGTATAGTGGCAAAACGGAAAAGGCTTTTTTCCCGGCACACCTAAAAAAAGAAGAAAAAAAAAAGCTACCAACAACTTTGCCAGGCATAATCAAAATTACATTGAAATTATATATTTAGTATGCAATTGTGTTACTGAGGGGAAAAAAATTAATCAATTTTAAAGCTTTTCACATATCCTTTCCAGGGTTCCCAACAAATTAGACCCTGTCTGTATGCCATATTTCACAGTCATTAGTTTGGCATCACCTGTAGATTTACAATGGAAAAATGTGGGTGTTAAAACTGATTATTATGTATTAATGGAATGGAGGCTGAAACCGATTTGCTTCTGAGCAGGTGGACACTTCTGGGGAGCAACAGGACCACTCACCTGGCTAATTTCCAGCATATGGACATAAAAAGTATATTATCTGTGCTTTGCGTGTTGGATGTCACTGCAACTTGTGTGTGGCCATATTGCACCAAGGGAGTTGGCAGTGTTTGACTGCTATTCAGAGAGGTCTAAAAGCTAGTCGGGGTGACACCACTGCCCCTTGTACCTCTAAATATTACATCAGCCTTATCCCTGTGGGAAACCTCTCTGAGATTCCTTCAGCAGTGCTATTTGCCTCTTCCTTCTTTCATCTATCTGGCTCTTTCTTACATGCTCTATTTAACTCTTTTCATAAATCTCTCTATGGCTATTTTCACACAAGAACTGAAGTTCTGAAATGTTCTAGAGATGTTCCGGAGCGTATGCATGTGAGAACGTAAATGTCCAAAACATTTGCTTCGGGCTTCCTGAAGGCACTTTTCTGTTCTGGCCCCCTTTAAAAAAAAAAGTCCTGAAATCAGCGGGTGAGACAATGTGCAAACACTGCATCAAATCTTTTAGAGCATTTGCTGCCAATGAGTCAGTGTGCTCCTTCACGCTGCTTTCTTTTGACCTTTTTGTTGTTTTCCCATTTGCTGCAGTGAATCTGTCTCTCACTCTGAATATGTTCAGATATATTTTAGTGCTGGCACCAACACAAAAATGCTCATCAGGTAGCCTCACTCTCCACTGTCAACGAGGTGTGAAGAAAACACAGCGATTTCCACAGCAGACTTTTCTGCATCACATCTTGCCTCTGGTGTGCACTGAATATGCATTCCCTCACACACACTCGCTTTGCAACATTTCCAGCTGTGCGAGTGCTTCTCCAGCAGAAAGTCTCCCCCTGTGAAGTCCAAATTGTCTGGACATTCTCCTAAACACCTCCGGTGTTCATGTGTGAAAACAGCTTACCTTCTAATCGCTTTAACATTTACCAGGGTGTTTAAGCTTGCTGTCTCACTTTATTTTAATTCTACAACTATAAGTGGGACTGTTTACATTCTATATCCTAGGACCCTGAAAGAGAAAACTATGTTGTCTGGTCCTCTTGAAATTCCCATGTAATAATTCTATTTTCATGAGCTAGATATGTAAAAAATAAATAAATAAATAAATCTTCCAATTTCACAGTGACTGTGCAGTTCCTTCAAAATCTATTCAATGACTTGGAACATTTCCACATGCTTTAATAATACAACCACAGACTATGATGCGTTTTACTTAGATTTTGCATGACAGACAGAAGGAAATTTATGTCTGTGAAGTGGAAGAAAATAGTTTCTAAATTTTCTCTTACAAAGAAAAAGTCTATTGTGCATTTGTGTAAGTCCTTCAACTCTTAAGCGCATAAAAATATATATTGTAACCAACTGCCTTCCAAGACACCAAACAACAGACATGTGGAATTAGGTGCCCCAGTTAGAAGAAGTGAAAGTGACCCTTTCTTGGCTATGCAAACAATTCTATGTATGTTAGAAAATCGACAATTAAAAAAATAAAAAAAAAAACTCCACCATGAAACATGGCAGCAGCAGCACTATGCTGTGGATATGCATTTCTTCAGGTACTTGAATTGATGTAATGTCAGAGGCTAAATGTCGACCAATCCTGGAATAAAACCTCCTAAAGGCTAAAAAGTGACTATGGACGGGTTGAGATTGATCATCTAAGGACGATGACTCTAAACACAGTCATATTTATAATGAAATGGCTTAAGGTAAAATCATATTTAAGTACTAAGGGTCCAGCATGGTTGGGCCAAAGTCGAACAGCGGCCATATGACTGCGGGACATTTGTTTTCGCACACACCCTTCAAGGTCCATAAGACGCACTGTGCCAAATTCCTGGGAATCCCCTCCCATCGGAGTAACATCATGGCGTTTTGTCATATGTGTGGTTTGCAATGACACAGTAAACAAAGCGATCATGGCAGGAAAGAAGAAATTGTTACGAGTTCACAAGTCCGATGGGGTTTTGCAAAGCATTTAACCAAGAGAACTGAATACACATGCATGCCACACTTTTAAGATACTAATTTGTAAAATAATCTAAAAGCCGTGTTTTTTTTTTCACTTTACAGATATGTGCTATTTGTTGTTTGTTCTACAATATTAATCCTAATAAAAAATATAGAATTTTGTTGTCAAAATTGTAAAAAAAAAAAAAAAAGAATTATACATCTTCTAAATCCTCCACTGATTTAAATAACTACATTTAAAATACAAGTACTCCTACCATGTTTGTTCCCGACTTGTGAGAGAAAATGTTCACTTTGTAACACTTGCAATAAAACCCATATATTGAATTATATTGCAACCATGTGTAGTCACTTAATTCTCATGACCACATGGGCTACATGCAATTACAGTTAGACCACACACTTTTTTTATCAGGCATATCAAACCAATTATGTCAGAGGGAACATATGGGTATAAGTGCACAGATGTTTTCAGATCTCCCTGTAGGTAGGTAGGTAGTACATGAGTGCTATTGCAACAGGAAAATAGCCTAATATGCCAAGCATGGAAACTTGCAAAGAGTTCATTTCTCTCTATTTAAAAGCAGAGTTTTGTGTACGCAATGCAGGAGGCTGATAACGTGCAGCTAATGCGTTTGGATCTTTGGAGCTCTTTGGAGCTCTTTTGACCTGAAATGTCACAGTTAACCACATAATTGTAGAACTTCCACTGTACTCAGCAAAATAAATACCTAAGTCTTCACGGTTCAGCCAAAAGCGCCTCATGCACAATTACACACGATGGTAACAATTTTAAATGTACAATTTACAGTTGTAAAATGTACTTTGAAAAGTGGCCGACCTTTTGCAAAGAGTTGATTTTCCACATAAAATACATGGATAGGCACCTCAAATCACATTTATTCTGCTTCATGACATGGGACTGCTGGTTAAAATCTAAGAGTTCCTAAAAATCATACATTCAATCTCAGCTTTTATTAAAGTTGATCTTATGACTCTGTAAGACAAAGACACAGACATGGAGCTCACTACCTTTTTATTTCAATTAAGAAGATTTGCCATGTGAAAAAATAGGTTAATCAAAAGGTTATAAATTGTCTACGTAACATAATGTTGATCCCCACCCTCTTGGGTTTGACCACAAACAACCCATGCCTCTTCGTGTTTCACCGCAGAATCATAAGGGTGCTGGGTGTGCAAATGTGCATAATTGGCCTCAGTGCAATCGACACCAATTACACAACACAGTAATTGGCTTCAGAGCATTTAACCACCCAGCCCATCATTAGGTTGGAGCAGGCACCAGCACGCCAGCGACAGTGCTTATTGCAGCACTTTATCATAGCACGAGAACAGCTTTGAGAGTAATGACAGAAAAAAAAAACAGTGGTAAGTAACTTGGCTTGGTTTGTATAAAAAGTCTGAAAAGTCCGGTTTGTAGAGCAAGTCCTTGGTGTTTTTTCAGGATATAAGTTGCACTTTTTCCATAGTTTGGCTGGCCCTGCGACTCACCTGTCTAGACAGATGTGACTTATGTGTTTTTTTCCTCTTCATGACATGTTTTGACTGAAACATTAAATATTGCAGTGAAGCACAGTGGTGGCCGCATTATGCTGAGGGGATGTTTTGCAAAAGCAGCAACTGGAAAACTAGTGAGGATAGAGGGAAATATGAATTCAGCAATCAACAGAGACTTCCTAGATGAATAGTTATATGAGATTTGTATGCATGTATGTAACCTTTATTTAACCAAGTATGTCTTATTGAGATTAAAAATCTCTTTTTCAAGAAATACCTTTTTTTTTAGCATAACTGTGTAGCTGCCTGCCACATGGGCAACCACATATATCTAGTTGCCTTTAAAATGTTATATTGTGACAAATTGAGCAATACCAAATAGTCCCATATGGTACCCATGCAACACATATAATTCATAGAATTGAGCTTTTCCTGAGTAAATCAGACAAACATAGTTGAGATTTTTCATTGCATTACATCACTTAAGTCTGTTGTTCCTCTGTGTCTGCTTGTTTCCTTTTTATTCTGTTTTCTATTCCCCTTCCTGTGCCATTGCCCTTGTTCTTTGTGCACATCATATTTTTCAGCTAAATCTTTCCCTGCTCCAACATTTTCTTCAAGATTTTCTTTGACACAACTGATGCCATACCTCATTTGTGGTCTTCTGTCAACAAAACAAGATTATAGCCCTTTACTGTAGTTGTATAGAAGAACATGATTTATTATTTATAGCTTTTTTTTTTTTTTGCCTACTTCACACACAAAATGTCAGTGGGAAGCAATGCTGCTGTAAAATACAAGAGTATAAATGGAAAATGTTCAGAGCTGATTTTAATGGATAATACTTATGGGGTTGTAAACACAGAAGGACATTAGCTTGTCTTCACTCTCCTGACAAAGTCCCCTATTACAGATTTATAGCATGTCTTTTCCTTCAACTATTCACTCAACATTCTCAGTTCAGCCTCTACTTGGAGAGCATGATTATCTGCGAATATTTGTCCACTCGTTATTCTGCAAAATCATGTTCACATTGCTTCTACTTGTACTTTCATCCATGCCGTGAGTAACAATCCTCATGCAGCTAGAAGTGCAACTTGAAGTGTACCAGCCAAACTGTCAGGTGCTGATACATGAAACAAACACGGAAAAAAATGTGATGCTCTTACTTATCCAAAACATACATTCTCTTGATTTTAGCATGGAGAAATACAAACAGTTAACAATCATATATAGAAACTAAAATGAGCAAACATTTAACATCCGTCAGATTGACAGCTAGTTTAGAACATCAGTTCTGCCAGCAATTATTTCAAAGGAATCTGGTAAATTTACTCTATTGTTACAGGTTTATTTGTCTTTTTTTTTTTTTTTTTTTTTTTTTTTTTTTTTTTTTTTTTTTTTAATTTATTTTTTTTTTTTTTTTTTACATTTTATCCGCAAGGTTCCGGAGGATTTCAGCAGCCTTTTTACACATTCAGAAACAGGAGAACCAAGATAAAAGACTTACACAACGAGAAAAGAAAAAAACAAAAACAGACCAATCATTCAGTCCCAATTCACATCCAAATTAAAAATTGAGGTAATCCGACATAATGTCTAATTAACTTCTTTCTCTCTCAAAAGAAAAAAAAAACTTCCTACAGAAATTCCTTGCCTCTTTCAACATCATCTTTGAGCTTTCAAAGTGGAATGAAGATCGTTGTTTTAAGCTCCCACTTTCTCTGCTCTAATTGTTAAGTAGTTTGGAAGATCTTTGATGTTGGTTTCAGAGAATTTGCAAAACCCTCAAACCACTTGACTAAGAAAAAGAAAAGCAATTTACTAGGATTTTTCCCCCTGTTGTCACACTAAAGGGGTAAAATAGTGGGCAGAAGAATAAATAAGACAGACAGAAAAGGTGAACAAAAAAAAATCTACGTGTCCAGCTGAACAACTTTTAGGTGATTCATGTTATGATCTTTTAACCCATATTAATAAGATAAAACAAATGCCTTGTTTGTAGTAAGTTTTACTTTTTAGGTGTTAGCACAAAGTAGTACTGAATTGTGAAATTATTTTCAGCTCATCTGAGCCAAAAACCCACTTAGAACACCTAAAATCCTCAGAATCATTAATAATACTTTTTAAAGGTTTTGTTGGCTCTAGTGGCCTTTATTTGAAAGTAGTCTGACAGGAAAGAGGTTTAATGAGACAGGGGTAAGACATGCGGCAAATGTCGCCAGGCTGGGAATTGAACCTGTGACTACAGGCACGAGGATTAAGGCCCTCCATATGTGGGTTGTGCTTTGTCGCTGCGCCACCACAGCACCCCAGATGAATAGTATTCTTTTGGAAATATCAATATGTTTTATTGCAGGGGGGTTCATCTTCAAATGCACAAAATAGTGCCAGCACTTGACATCACCTTCAAACACATGGATCATAATGAAGTTTTGACACCATCTGTGCTCGTGTCAGTGAACATCTTACAGGTGATGTAAAGCACTGCAAGACATAAAGGCAGAAACATGCCTTTGTTGGATTCACGCTGAAAAATAAAACATTTGATGTATGTTAAAACCCGAAACAAGGAAAAGATGTGCTGCATTTTCAAATAGCGCGGTAGGATTCTGTTTCTTTTAACAACCTGAGACGCTTTCCTTGTCCTTTTGTTCTATTATTCACTTACTTTCTGTTTGTTCTGCTGAAAAGTGTCTCCTCCCATGTTGTTCAGTCTGCATTTGTATTCCCAAGTTACTGCTCCCATTCACTAAGACTTGTTTGCGATTCTAATTTTATTGTTGCATTACTTATACAGCGCCAAATGCTACAATTACAAAATAAACACAGTGAGTGAAGATCGACTAAAGCCTCTAGTAGGTACACCTTGCTAGTACTAGGCCTGTCATGATAACAAATTTTACTGAGCGATTGTCAAAAAAATTATTGCAATAAATAATATTGTTTCAAGACCTTGTGACACTGATTTAATGGAAATGACTAATAATGCATGCTATTTCCTGCCATAGATAGATGCACTTTATTTTCAAAAGAACACATAACATTGGAACTGATAAACTAAATAAACAAAACAAAAATAAAATGGATTCTCAGTCTCCATTAACAAAAAAACGTACTTGAATAAAAACTAAACAACATAAAGCCAAAGTGGAAATAAATATTGCATTCAACCAACAGAGTGCAGATTATGAAGTCTGTATACTGTATTGCCCTTAAGTAATCACTAGATTTAATGGGCACATCCGACTACCTAATGCAATAGTTCACACTACACGATTTTCTGCCGCTATGTTCCCCTTACGATAATCTTAGATCGTTGGCCGTTCTAAGATTGTCGCTGGTGATTTCGTAACCGATCATCCTGCAGTACGTGGTGGGTTACGGTATAGATCGTCGTGGCCGCTTCGATCTAAATCGGGGTTTTTCCCCGACTGGGAGCTTAAAGCTGAATGTGACAGGAAGCCAATCAGAAAGTGCGGATTCTCCTCTGTGCTTTCTGAGGGGAAATTACGAGGGGAATCCCAAACAGCTGACACGTCGCAACCCGAAGTCCAACATACATTGGAGATGATATGTGGAAACAATATTAATATTTATTCAACATTTTGTGCAAAGAATATAGAAATGACAAGGGGAGAAGTTGGAGCCAAATTGCTACCGCAGTTGATAAACCCGGTAACTTTTCAGCTGTTCTTCGTTAACGTGACATAAATAGGTTATAATTATTTTCATTCAGTCAGGATTTTACGCTGACTCTAGCCACATGTATCACAGGTAGATTCTAGGAAAGCATTGATTAATGCCTGGTTTTAAAATTAGTTAACTGGACTTGTAGCCTTTATTTTGGGCTACAAGTCCAAAATAATGGCTGTGTTGCTGGACACCACAGGCACAATCGAACCCGATTGAACCGTTATACCCAGGATTTCTGTCGGCTAATGTGTTTCTCAGGTTTTGAAAATCGGCCCGACAACTCCTGTAGTGGGCGCTGGACATTACACTAAGGAAGTAGGAAGGGAGGGTCAGTGGAGAGCACCGGAGTTGAGCCTTTTTTCATTCAGTGTCATCAACAGAAGAGACAATAAAGCCAATAATTAAAATGAGGTCGATAGGTTTAACTTATCGTTAATTAATTGATTTATCGTTTATCGCGACAGGCCTAGCTAGTACTGGGTTGGACTTTTTTTTTCCTTCAGAACTGCCTTATTTCTTCACAGCTCAGATTCAACAAGAAGTTAGAAAGATTGCTCTGAGATTTTGGTCTATATTGACATAATAAAATCTGGCAGGTCTTGCAGATTTGTAAATCCTTGTGGTCAAATGGCTTGAGATCTGGGAACTTTTTGTCATGGTAAAGGAATCAGTTTGACATGGTCAGCAATCCTACAAGGCCCAAAGTGTGCCAAGAAAATATCGCCCACACGTTACACCATCACTGACCTGCACTCACAGTTAGTTTACTTATTGATGTAGCACCTATCAAGACACAAATATCCCACAGTGCTTTAAAAAAGACTGATACAACAACATGTGAGTTAAAACTCTAACATCTTAATGTTGCTAATTAAAAACTGAGATTCAATGAAAAAAGAAAAAAAACATTTTTTTTTTCCAATAGTTTACTGTGCAGATTAGGTGAGCCTGTGGGAATTATTGCCTCAGTTTCCTGTTCTTAGCTCTAAGGATTGTCACAAAGATGGCCTTTTGCTGCTGTAGCTGTAGACCATCTGCTTCAAGTGTTGTGCATTCAGAGATTTATTTCACATATCTTGGTTTCCACTTTTGATTTTCTATCATCAGTCTGCCTGTTCTTTAATCACTGACAGTCAGATAATTTCTATTTTTATCTACCAACCATAGAAGATATATAAAAAAACAAATATACAGTGGCTCCATGTACATATATTGCAGCAAGACTTTTAAAGATTAAAGACACCTGGAAGACAAAAGCGGCGTTAGCTTGGTCAGAGGGCCAAATTTCCAACGAGCAAAATCCAGCAAAACTATCAGAGCATTGTCAGAGGCTATGCCACAGGAATGAAAACATTGACTTTGTCAGTCAACAAAGTAAAGAACCAACACCATTCAAAACAGTAATGGGGCTGAGTTGCTGAGTTACATGGTCAGATGAGATCAAAATAAAAGTATCTGGCTTCAAACATCAAAGCTTGGTTTTGGCGTAGACAGAGAAACAGGCATTCAGAAAGCACCTGACACCTACTGTGAAGAGTGCTGGTGAATCTTTGATGTTGAGTGGCTGGGTTTTTTTATTGAAGAGGCCTGTACACTCTGTTAGAATACACAGTTTAATGGATTTAAATACCTACAGATTAAACATTTACTTTGATGTACGATATAGTCCACTTGCTAACCCCCATTATACAGCACAAAAAAAAAAGAAAAAAAAAAAGTCACTGAGTTGGTGTCTTGGCACAATTAAACCAAAATACCCCGATTACCATAACACAAACCTTTATTTTATGACGAGAGAAAAAAGGAAAATAGTAATACATTCATTTTTATGTATATGTTTTGTTTTGTTTTTGAACTAGGAGGATATAATTGTAAAAGACAGTGTAAAATACAAATGAAATGCTGGTAAAAGGATGTTGAGTTTGGGTAATTTGGAAGGCCACTTTATCCTTATTATAAAATAAATGTAATCATGAGAAAATCAATTTGAATTTATTCGGCATTGCAGACAGTATCATCCACTATAGTCAGGTGGTTTATACCTTTAGAAGTGCTGAAAGGAGTAGCAGGTGAAGATAAATGTTCAGTGACACTGAGATGCATTAAAATGAAAATTCTGCTCACAAATTTAATTTGGAACAGCCACGAGTGTCTGATTCACTGATTTTCCACACTGTGGAGGTGCTGTGAACGCCATCACGGATTCAACACATCCCCCCAGTGTGGCTCAGGAAATCTGTTTCTGGGTCTGAAGAGAAATTCTGGACTGCCTTCAACAGTTTCAAAAGATTCAGCTGTGTGGTACGAGCAAGCTTCGTTCTTCTCCAAATAAGCACATTTCTGAGAGAAATAAACAGTTCATGGTATGGCCTAAATGGTTTATAAACACAACGAGTACAGAAATAATCACTAATGCCCTCCTTGAAAGCTGGTCAAGCAAACCAACCTGAGGGACGAGACCAGTTCAGATGTCAAGTCACGAGCGGTGATGCATGGACAGATTAGAGGGTGAAATTAGGTGAAATAATAGTAATAAAAATTGCACTTTATTCTTTTTATTCTGCTTTGCAATTCAATGAATTAAAACTAAAGTCAAGACTACTCAAATATCTCATCCAACTAAGTTTAGTCTTCTATCACATAGTAAATCTCTGCTTATTTCAACATATGAATGTGTGTCTATGAGACACTTCCAGCCTTTGTCAGTAAAACACAGGTGGAATAGCACAGGGTTTGAACCCACTGAAGCTATTTTAATTCATCTGAAAGTACTTTACAAACTACAAACATATTAAACTCAACATATCATTTTGTGGCCTGCAGACATCACATAGCGCCTTATTTCCCCACTTTATTTTATTGAACCTGACAAAAAAATTTGCCATGAGCCGTTAAATATTGCTTAGGCGTATAACTATAACTACTGTAAAAATGCAGCAGTGATACAAATCTGTCAGGGCTTCTTTAAATTTTGCAAATTTCTCAAAACTGTTTTTCAAAGGTATTACATTTATGCAGAATGTTTCATTTTATTACCGAAGCTTTTTTTAAATAGATTAACCTCTCAGAAAATTAGCTTTGTATTCGTACGTCTGCATACTGACATGTAACTTTACAGTTTGCCACAAAATTCAGACAAGAGGGTTTTTATTGATAAAGTCGTGTTCAAAAATGCCTTCAAAGACACCTTGTTTAGCAGAACTAGTGAAATTGTGTTGAAAAAAATCTGTCTAATTTCTGCTATATGCACTCATTTAAATAAAATAACTAGGATTTATAAAGTCAGTTTCCTTTGTAATTATTAAATACATTTTTCAACAAAGACTTGTGATGCATATCTGATGTTTTAAATTCACTCACAAAAATGTATTTTGGAAGAAACTTTGAGAAACTTTCTGCTATCTTTCTGATGTACTTTTTCAAAAGAAAACTATACATTTTTAGGACAGATTCCCAGTCTAATGGGCTTTAAATTTGTATTTGCCAATGCCCTCTACGATGCCTATGCACCTCAGTGTTGTTAAAGGTTAAACTTGCAAAACATTAACTCATCTGAATGGAAAACAGTTTTGATTTTCCCTTTCATATTCATATGTACTCGTTTGTTAATTTTTCTATTATTTCACTTTCAGATTTGCTGTGAAAATGCTTGTGGTCCAACAAATTCTACCTTTGGTATCAATTCAAATGTCAAAAAAAATCACTGACTGAAAACATGATAAAAATAACAGAAAAAGACATGAATTTGTGCTCATGTCTTTCTGTATATGGATGGTATGCACACTGATTTTAAATGACAAGTTAACCGGAGGGTAACTAATTGGGTTGAAATGTGTAGGAAGAGCAAGAAAGATAGCGGAGGGAGGCAAGAGAAGAATTTCTGTTTAAACAGAAGAAGCAGGAAGTGTAATTTGCCTAAAGATGGAGGGCTGAGAGAGTGAGAGCATGAGACGGAAAGAAGATTAATCATGAGACAAAATGAGAGAGTGGAATGAAAAAAGCAAGCAAAAGGCTGTAGATACAGGGTGATAGAAGAATATTAGGGAAAAGGGCAGATTATTTACTCACATAATTTACATGCAGCATTTAGAAAAATACTATTTGATGATTATGGGAATTCTAACACATTTTTAGGTGTTGATTATTCCTATCTTCTATTTTAAGGCAGTGATTAATTCAATGTTAAACACAAACACCAAAAGCTGGCAAATTTTCCTAATTCAGAAAAAAAATGAAATGATTTGTTTTGTTTTGTTTCTAAGTGAGCTAAATGATTTAGCTCCTGTTAAGGAAAGTTCTCATATTTCAATAAAGGAATTACATCCATGAATGCGTAGCCTGGAACAACGCCCTTCCAAACTTAAACTAGGATTTGTTTAAATGTAAACCTAGTTATGCATATCTCAACTAACTCAAAAAAAAAATATTTTCAACTTTTAATATGAAGGTTCAGGACTTCTGTAAATATGGTCTGTGTCTTCCCTGTGCAAAATGATATTAATAAAAAATGTATTTAATTCTGAAAAACATGTATGCAAGGACATCTGTGTTGTTAATTCTAGTAATAGAACAAAAATATAAAAGCAATCAAAATGCCTAAATCTTGACCAATTGTTTTTATCTGCTTCAGCAGAAACAAAGCAAAGAAAAGGAGACAGAAGTTTCTTTTTTGTGCTCAGATCTAAAAACAACCAGTTGCATTTATGCATTTAAAGACCAAACAGGCGACCTTAAACTCTCCGCTCCCTCACTTAACTTCATACTTCCTCTTGTTTCCCTTTAAGGGTAGCTCAATAATATTTGGAGCTGTTCACTGTAAAATAAGCACGGGACTAAATCAAGAGGAAAATAGCGTGAAGAGGAGCTCATTTAGTGTGTCTTTGTGCTCAGTGAGCGGTGTCCACCACTATGCGCATGGTATCACAAATGCGTAAAGAAAAATGCTTTTGAAAAGCATATCATTAGCTTGGATTAGTCCCAAAGGAGTAAATAAGCAAGAGGCAGAGTTTTTGTTTTTTTTATCTCTGCCAGTTTGAGAAGGAAAGTGTTGAAAATAAAAAAAGCTAAGCTTTTCACCCCATTTCTCTTATAATTCTGCTTCCCTTCTTTATTCTTTTTTCCTCCATGTTATCTTCCTGAAACCTCTTAAAAGTGTTTTAGAGGGGACAAAATGTCCAAACCATCTTTTGTGAGTTTGTCCACAGTTATAAGTGTCTTTGGGGATATGTGGCAGAAACAGAAAGAAGAGAGGAAGCCAGGAAATGTATGTGGGAAAACCTCAAGATCTTCCAAAAAAGATCTGCTGATCCCTGACACATCCTTACGTTCCACTGAAAAGAAGGGGGGGGGGGGAATTAAGTCAACAATATTTAGTGACCTGACAAACTCGCCGACTGGTTGGGAAATATAAGTGTTGAAGGCTGGATGGATTATTATCTGTCCCCTGGGTGGAATGGCTGGGGAGAACCAGGAAGAAGCACTCATCTCAGAGACATTTTATAAACAGCAAAAGGAGCAGATTCAGTATATATCTGTTCAGCGGAGTTTGTGATTGATAGAAAGGGAAAATGTGTTGAAAAGTGAGTGTAGAGGGGAAATCAAAGAGGGAATACATGTATTTGCTCACTGCTTGAACCTTGTGTAATTTATTAGGGGGAAAATGTATACTTTCTCCAAACACACACACAAAAGAAGCGTGTTCTCACTCATGGTCCCAGAGTGCATACTACTTATGTAGTTTCCTACCTCACACAGACTGGAAAGTCATTTCAGGGATGAGTATCCACAGCACATATACATAAAGTTTACTGTACAGACGTGCCTGTGTGTTAGACTATAAATTTTGCCATGGACAGAAATGTTCTTACTGAAAGTAAGCAAACCCTACACAGTTGTTTTTTTTTGTTTGTTTTTTTTAATCTTAGACAGTCATCCAGTATTTATTTTCTCACTTCCTCTTTTTCCCCTTTTACTCTCTAAACTAAACCTCTGCAATTACCATTTCATATCCCTCTTTTCATTTTGTAAACATCCAACAGAAAGACAGTCACAGTGTCAGAGTGTAAAATACATGCTTAGGGCATTTGCACAATCAGGCTCGGGTAAAATCCAACATTTGTACTGTGTGGTAAAGGCAGCAACCCACCACCTACACACTAAGCACAGCTCTGAGAGCATGCAGTGGTGCTGACAATCAATCACCCAACAGCAAAAGCATATGTTTTCCACAGACAGGCTTTGAAAAACACATGTTCATGCACACGCACAGCTACAAGCAGCAGACAGCATGTTCTAACTAACTTAGAGTAACAGACTTCACAAAGTTCTCAAGGACAGACATTTCTGCACAACTCACTGCTGTCAATATTTTAACTGTTGATTTGTCAAAATTCTTTACTTGCACACTGATATAAATACAGCATGTATATATTACATACATTACATAGGAATTTAAGAACATTCCTTTACTTGAGTGGGACAAAGTTTTAATTGCAGCCTGTAATTAATTAATTGCAATTAATTAAGCAACCTTTTCAATTCAATTCTTTTGGCTGCTAAGTTATTGGACAGACATAGGAGTTCAACAACAAGCATTTTTATTCTGTTATTTAGGTTATTCAACCATCTGACTGGTGCAAAATGCTACACCTATACAGCTTTCAAGTGTTTGAGGAACCCCTGATCAGTCATGTAGCTTCTTTAAAAAAAAAAATAAAATTACTTCTTTAGAAATGTAGAGTAGGCTTCAGTAGTTTCAGTAGTTGCTTGTGACACAACAAAAAATCTTTTGCAGCATCCCGTTAGATTGTTTCTTTAAAGCAAAACAGAATTCAGAGGAGGCCAAGAAAAGTGATTCTGTTATCCCTCACTGTTTTTTGCTAATATTGCTTGTGCTTCAGATTTACAGGCGTACAATACAAAGGTCCTTGCTTTTGTAAAAAAAAAAAATTATTATAATATATATATAAAAAATATTATAATGTATGTAATTATTTAATTGAAGTTAAAGGGGTTGACGTCTCGGCCCTAAACGGTACAATTTTTAGCAGAGAGTTGATAATGCAAGAAATGCATAAAAAAGTCAATGATGATATATACACAAAATAGTAAAACAAAATACTATAAGAATGTATTTCATTGTCACCTTAAAGATATTCAGCCAGAAACCCAGTTAGTGAAACAGCACAGACAACAACAAAAAAACCTGTGAAATACAAATAAGTCTTTCCTCACCATTCCTTTAATCTTTTTAGGTTCATCAGAAAGTCACTGTTTAGAATATGGTGAAGTGAAACAGAATCCCAGAATTAAAGCTCAAAGATTCAGGCCATGGATCAAGATATAAAGAAAAGGGAAAAAAATGGGGGATCCTGCGTAGAACAAAAAGACTAATGACATGAAAAACAAAGGGGAGAGATGAACAGAAGGGGAAAGTGTATAGAAATTATTTTTTTCCCCTTTGGTACTCTGTAATAGGATTTTTTTCAGAAACAAAATAATTATTTACAGTTCTGTCAACATTCTGCAGCCAGTGGTTCCTCTGGTAATATGACATACAAAGTCACTTGCTGGAGTATAATGGTGACCAGTCGCAAATTACCATGAGACTTTTCAAGGAACAAAAAGAAAGCCAAAAAAGGGGAAAGCTACCTATTAGATACGTTGCAGTGTTCAACTTTATTGAGCTGACGCATAGGAATTAGAAAATGTAGTTGGACATAATAAGTTTCAGAACTGTGTGTTTCTGAAACTGCGTAGAGATTATCTAAGGAAATGGTTAGAGAACAGAGTCTCACCTCTGTCAGCTTGATTGGAAATAAGTGATAACTCTATGAATAGAAGCTCAAAGATAAAATTTTCCAGTCACTGAATACAACACATTTAAGCACTAACAGGCCACAGAAACAACACAACTCTTCTATGTGGACACTGTTGCTGAGCAAAGTTACCCATTTCAAATTTCAGTGAGGTGTTAAGAAATTTTAGACAGAATAGGTACGGCGATATAAGAAACCATTTTCTACAACATGTCAAACCATGTCTGTTGTTCTTTCAGGCTGTAAGAGAGCAAGACTGAAATGAGAGTGGCTCCATTTTATCCATTGAAGCTTTCGACCTCTATCATACAAATATTGAAAATATTGGCAACCCTTTGAAAATCTCATTTTGGGAATGTTTTGGAAAGATCCAGATTCTGTTCCAATGAATGCTGGTTGTTAATATAGATCCTAAGGGCTGTTTTAAATTGTCCACGTTTTGTTTTTGTTTCATTTTATTTTGAAATGGCACAATCTAATTTAACAATAACTGCTCTCTTACAAACACTTGTCTGCTTCTAATATAAATTAATAGCTCCAAAAAAATTATTTTCCTATATTTTCTTTTATCATGATTTGAACTCAACTGGAACTTATATTGGTTGGCCAAAAAACTGGTGATCAAAAATTAAGGTCAAAAGTGAAACATTTTTTGTTTTCTAAAGAGAGTGTAGTTTAGCTGGTTACGCTGTTGCACAAAGTGTTATTGATGACAGTAATATTAATGTTATCAAATTGTGTAAGGGAAAGAAAAAAGATATGAAAACTCAGTAGTACTACTAGAAGTGAAGCTTAAAGAATGACCAGACTGGTCATAGATGGTCATTTGAAAATTTATGAAAGATCAATAAAACCTTCAAATGGTTGGTTATGTTGAAACCAAGTTAGAAAAGCAGAACACGTCTGAGTAACACTGCATCATATTAGACTAGTGCTGAGTAACAAAGTCAAATAAATGTTCTGTTTCTGTCCCAGCATCATAAAGCCAGGCGGTACAATGCAACACAGAAAAATACATGTAAAAAAATACAAATATTTATTTTTACCCTTCAGGCTTCTGTTGCCCCAGATTTAGCAAGCTGGTGTCCTAGTATTTATGTGGGTGAAGGCCTGCTTCTTCCCGAGTCCCTTGTAAAGGTTGGTCATGATTTATGTGTGCCTCAGACAGCAGAATCTGTCCTTCCTAAAAGCACCTCGAGGGCATAAACTTTACATAAAATTGTCCATTCTGTGAGGGCACTCTACTCTGGATCTGCCTTTAGGGTGGAGTTACACTTTCACATGGGCAACCATTATGACTAAGTGCTGCCATCTGAGCAGCAGTATGTGTCTTGGGTTCCATATTTCAGCAGCTAGGGAGGCTGAGAGAGTTTGAGGAGTGAGTGAGAAATATACGGAGGGTTTGCCTTTGCTCTGGCCACCCTGTGGTTTGTGGGTCTCTTCTCCCAAGCTGCCCATCGTGTGCTACATTCTTTCCCTTTGCGTCAGCTCTTTCTAAACAGTGATCTGGGTTGAACAGATTTATCTTATCATGAAACTGTAATGTTAAAACAAATAACCCATTCCCAATGTTAAACTCAGAAAATAACATGTGTACTCTATGAGTATCTTTCAAAAATATTTACTTTTTTTGCAATTTGTAATTATGAAATTACAAGCTCCACTTTATTCTAAGGAGATGTTTCCTATTTAATAAACCAACACAAAGTATTCAATAATAAAGAACATATAATTTATTTCTGGAGTAAATATCTATTAAATGAGGTGTGCATATGTACTCGGGTACATATTTTGAAATATCACCTTCCGGTGCAAGGGTATCTGCAGGTCATTTCGGGTGCAACTCTACCAACTTTGCACATCTATCAATGATCCATTGCTCTTGTCTATACCGTCTTGTCCTTGCAGGGTGGTGGTGCTATCTCCATCAGTCAGCAAGAAGCAGGATACAACCTGGACAGGTTCCTAAGCTATCACAGGGCAGCCTGGAGACACACAGCCATGCAGATACTCTCAGACCTAAGAGAAATTTGACAGCGTTAAAGTCTAACTATCCAGTAGAGATGATAAACTGAGGCCAGAGAACTTCATATAGAAAGAGTCTGCAACAGTGCTAACCACTGCTTCAATACACAATCCTTTTTATTCTGTAAACTTTTAACATTATATTTCATGTCCTGTCTTCTCTTGGGGTCTATATTGTGTACAATATGCCCTGTACTACGCCTCATGGTTTGCACATTTTGAACGCAGAATAAAACAGTGCCAAAAAGTCATACCCTAGAAGAAGACTGCCAAGAACAACAACAATTTGATGAAACTTTCCAGGCAATCTATATTTTAGCATTTATTTTGACTAGGTGTCAGTGTCTGGCATTTCCTTGTAAGCCGAGAAACACAGACACACACTTTTACACACAAAGACAAAAGCATCACCTGACACTTTTCACCGACACTGACAGTCAGCCAACAACCTGCAGCAATAAACAAACGTGAAACAGAATCCAAATCAAACCATGAGCCTGTTTTTAAAATGTTTTATTCATAAACAGAAACAAGCCTTTCACTGCCTCACATTTGGTCCGTTTCCCAGCCTTTTATAATTGGCTGTCTCATATGTCAATCACTCAGAATGGGCCCGTTGGATGTCAGTGATACAGCTGATGAGGATGGGGTACACTAAAAATGCAACATGTGTGAGTCTATGCATGTACCCACTTTGCATGCTAAAGGCGACATCTGATGAAAAAGCTGCTTTTTAAACAGTCATTTTTGACCAGCACCATATATACAATGTGCACAAAGTAAATACTTAACTGGATGCAAGTATTGCATAAAGCTAATATTGTTTGATTTGACCAATCTCGTCAAACTGATGACAAAATGTCACTACAACATTCACTCCTGCAGTTAACACATAAACACTTTACAAAATTATGCCTAGGGGTAAGCACAAGATTAATTCCCTTAATTATTTTACAAAGATGTCTATTGCCAGGGAGATACAGAACCTTCAACAAAGAATTTAGAAAAAAAACAAAAAACAAAAAAAAAACAATTGCATAATCTTACACTGAAAAATTCTGTGTTGATCCTCCTTTTAATGCATGGTAAGAAAAGATAACCTGGGTTCTCGTCCAGCTTGTTTTATTTATAGTTCCAGTTCTAAAAACATAATGATTGCTTTGACCACAAATATTGGCAAGGTTTGTCAGAAGGATATTTTGGTAGCCATTTCCAGAGCTGTAAAGTGTTGATTTTCTTCTTTCATCTATGGAATATTGCCAAAATTAAAAATATCCTCTCCAGAAGTGATGCTGAAAAACGTGTCCATGCATTCGTTACTTTAAGGCTGGCATACTGCTGATTATCATCAGGAAGTCTCTGAAATACAGTTAAAATCCTTCAGTTGATCCAAACCGGTGTAGGAAGGGTTCTGATAAAAAATGGCTTCTTGTTAAAGCCAGAATAGAATTTAAAACACTCATTCTCACATACAAAGCCCTTAAGGATGAAGCTCAATCAGAGAGCCGATTGATCCATATGTTCCTAACAGAGCACTTTGCTCTCAGACAGATCCTTTAGTCATCAGGCTCCTCTCCTGTGGAGGCAGATACTCTGTCCACTTTAAAGACCAGACTTAAAACTTTCATTTTTGATGAAGCTTATAGTTAGACCAGCTCAGGTTATCCTGAGATATCTCTGTGCTTAGGCTACAGGCGGAATTTTTTTTTTTGTTTTACTACTCTATGGCTTACATTGTTAACTGTTATTTCAACTCTGTTTTCTCTTTGTTGTTTTTCTATAGAGCTACACATAGTCCAGCATTCTGTTTAACTCTAATACCTTCCTGGAGGAAGTTATCGGCTAATCATTCTCCGTTGCCTGCTATTAACTTTTTACTTTTATGAACAATGAAAATAATCCTACATCAGTTCATTTGTTTCTTTTTTGTGTATCTGCTCCATCTTCTCAAACCCTCAGCCGGTCATGGCAGATGGCTACCTGAACTGACCAAAGTTCTGCCAGAGGTTTCTTCCTGTTAACCCTTCTAGACCCGGCGGCGACACATCTAAATTTGCAGTACCGTAATTCCGCCACACATAGCGCTATCTGAAAAATTCCAACGGTTTCTGAAAGAATACGGTAACTTCACAGCTGCAGCTGCAGAGAAATGTAATCCGGGGGGCACTCATTTAATAGATGGTATATTGCGAAAATAACTTGCTGGATATTGAAAGTTCCAGTTGTTATCGATACATGGGTAAGTATATCATCTCACAGGACATTTAAAGAACTACATACAATTAAAATAAGGAAGATTTATTAAGGCAGACGCTTGAAACTTCGGCATAAAAGGGTTAAGGGGCAGTTTTTCCTCTCCACCCTCGCTACATGCATGCTTGGTATGAGGGATTGCTGTAAGAGGGGTTGCAACTGAACCGTATGCTTTTTAAAAACCGATTCTTTCCACATTTTTACCAAGGGGAAGAAAAAAATGCTGAGAGTATGTGCAGAAAAATAAAAAAGACAGGAATTATCAGCGACCAAACGTTAGCAAAATGATGAGAACTGAAGAGTACGATACATAACAAAGTTAAAAAATAAAAACATTACCTTACCTCTATAAATATAGATTCATGGAGCTACATCTAGTCTCATAGGAGCTAAAATTCTTTAGAAAGTAGAGTGGGTGTATATTTTCACATGGAGGATGTCTCACTTTGCCAAAATAAAGAAAGTAAAAATAAAGTCTCCTTCTGTCACAGTGTGGGGGTGAGAAATGATGGAATGTGAGAAGGCAGAAAAGGAAAAAGTCCAAAAGACAAGAAGAAGAGAGAATAATAAAGCAAGGAAAAACCCACAGCAAAAAAAAAAAAAAACACGCCACAAAGACAGAGTCAGACTAATTGCTTTTGCGCCATCACCTCATTTGAATGCTAACCACTCTCACTTCACTGTCTGTCTCACATAGGCGTGCACATGCCAGAAAAGCATAGGCAAGTTCTCTAACAGTATTGACAAGTTCTGACTAACAGGGTGGTTATTGTTTCATACTTGAAATCCATCAGAAAGATTTAAGATTTTTAATGAAATCTTAAATCTATACTATACAAGTATTTGAAGTTAAAGATGAAAGAGGATCACAAAAAGACCAGGAGTGGGTGTTGGATGTACATTCTGTAATACAGAGTAAAAAACTGTGATACACTCACTAGTCATGTTATGAGGTATGCCTTGCCAATACCAAATTCAAAAAATGTTTGCCACCTGAACTGTATTAATTTCTAATTCCTCTGAGAGTTTGGTTTATAAAATGTTGTTTGCAATGACGGTACAAAAATTATTCTCCAGCAACCTTGAAAACCAAACAACCAGTCTAACCAAGGGGATGAAATCAAATACTTGAAGCAATTCCTAGGGGAGGATAGGGAGCTATGTAAATAAAATAGGGATTTGAATGGATGAACTAGACTCAAATGACAGAGAGCAAACCAGAATTATCTGATTGTTAATGGCTTAGGCAACCTAATGTTCAATATAAAGATAGAGAACTACTTGGTATTATCAGTGGAGCACACAATCAGTTTATGTGTGGTTAGGTAAAAAAAAAAAATGTGACAAAGATCTACACAAAGGAAGACACATCTGATAATGCCAAAAAAAATATTTTCAGTGATTATTGGTCACTAGCTTTAAATGTGTAAACGTACTCATGTGAACCAACTTCTCCTCTAAGGAGATTGTGGGTCAGGAGGTCAGAGTTTGTCCTTTAACCAGTGGTTTACTGGTTGAATCCCCACTCCATCTGTCCTTAGGCAAGACACTTCATTCGTCTTGCCTGTTGGTGGTGGTCAGAGGTACCAGTGGTACCGACTGTATGGCAGCCTTGTATCTGACAGTCTTACTTACAATATGAAACTTGAAGGGTAAAGTTAACAGTCCCACACGACTCGCTATGCATGGTGTCAATATTAAAGCCTTTTGTTTCTTAAGTATAGCCTAACAGAAATGCAGAAAAAACGTTTTAGTACTTTGGGAGTTTCATATTTTCCTTGATGTTTGGCTGGAATGCATTTATTTTAAACAAGTAAAGTAAACTGAGCACCACTTTATATGGTCACATTAAATGTTTCTTTTCAAATGCAAATACTGGCATACTTTGCTGAAGAACCTAAGAAACTCCATGCTGAAGTCAGCTGCCGATATTTCCCCTCAAGAGCTTGCTGTATGTCTGTGTTGTGCTGTCAAGATGTGGCACACACAAAGACAGTGTGTAGTGGAGTAAGTGTTTAGCGAAATAAACCACTTTTGATAAACCTTTTCATTAAAAAACTGGGGTTTTTTTTTTGTTTGTTTGTTTTGTTTTTTTTAATTAGAGTGTTTCCAATAAGCAAATTTGTTTTTGAAATGTCAAATTGTGCAAACTCAGCTAGTGAAAATAACTTGGTTTGGGATTTGGCCATATAATCGTACAAAAAGTAAGAAACTAAAGTCAGAGATGTGGAGAGGAATGCTCTCTTGCTCCACTATTTGCTTTCAGCCTTAAGAACTTTCCCAATGGCGGAACCCCTCCTACACACTCACGTACTCACGCAATTTCAAGAAAATCTGTAATATGTTTTACATGCATTCATTGCATTCCCATATGTTTGCCAAATTGTGCTTACTACATCAAGGTTTCTAAATGGTCTTCCAGTTTATGTGCCATTTAGTCCTTTTTTCTACACATCTATGCCACAAGATGACCTTGTAAAAAGAATTCTACATGCCACAAACCATTGGAGAAAAAGATAAGGGGAAAAAATCTAGAAGAATGGAAAAAGTTGGCTTGTAAACATGCAATGTGGCATTAATTAGTGTTGACTCAGTAGCAAGTTACCACCCAGCCTCAGTGTTTATGTGTGTGGGTGCACACCACTCTGCTCTCTCAGCTTCCACAGTAGCCAAAAGAAGAACAAAGAAAACATGTGTTTCAAATCGCAAACTACGGCACTAAAGCCTTGGAAGTACATGTGTAATCACTACCTCATGGCAGCAGCTACAGAATCTCACAATGTTTGAAAAAACCCCAAAAAAAACAAACTCAAATGGTAACTTTTATACACTAAAATGCAAAGAATAAATCAGATCTAAATGTGGCATTAGACATTTGCAGATATAGCATAATGTCTTCATTTTAACCACATAGTGCTACATAAATTCATTCAAAGTTGAATGATTTGAAGAACAATTTTTAAGAGTAGAATTTCCAGGTGGCATTTGTGAGGTAAATTTGCTCTGTTCATTTCCCTTTCAATATCGTTTACGCTACCCCAGAACAGACATTACATCAAGCCAATAGTTCTCTAATTCTAGATGTGTCAAGATAATGGGGACACTCCTTGTGATCTTCTCTTTAATTTCTGCACATATCACCCTGTTTGCTACCTTATACTAACTTCAATAACTGTATTTCATTTGATAAAAGTGTTCCAGAATAAGCTAAGCTTCCCTTTAAAAACCGAAAATAACTGTTAAAACTGAGCTTTGGGGGATTGCAGTGCCGCAGTTCATGCGAGACTTACTTATCCAAGGGATATCTTATTACCTTCATTCATTCTGGAGCTAGAGCAGTGTAACCTTTTGACTGGGGAGCTAAATCATGGCCATTATCCACCGGCAGTGCTCGTTATTCTGCACTCCCTCTGCGGGATGGAGTGGTCCGATTGACTAGCTGTTGCCAAAACTGTTTCCTTTACATGGAACAAAGCACAGAGGGAAAATGGTCAAGAGGACAGGATTGAGAAAAGAGAAAGACAAAGGTGACTGAATCTCCTACTTGGAAGATTGACTGTCTTATTAAATTGTTTTACATTTCAGGGACCATAAGAAGTGTAAATGTAGGAGAAAATATGACAATAAAGGGAAAGAAGGATGAATACTTCCAACATTTTTCTTCATCTGTATGTAGTGTCATTTTCCCAGAACAGGATGTTATACAAAAAAGGAATAGGACCTTTTAGGATTCTGTGACAAATGACTTGCACATAGACCATGATTAAAACTGGATACTTGTAACGTAGTCTCACACAGGCAATTTATTTCTAAACCCGGCAAGTCTACCTAGTTATAGAACTGAAAGTAAGAATATGTGTGTGGGAGTGTTAACGCAAACGAGACTGTATCTCCTGTAAGCTGATACTTAATTCTAAACCTGAATGCAGAAAATAAACAATGAATGACATAGACCTTAAAACTCTGATAAAATGGCGTTGTGTGTCAAAAGTAACACTGTAGCTGTGTCTCTTCGTTTTTATTTTTTTATTTTTTTATTATTTTTTTTACTGGGAACACAAATAAGGTTAATTTATCACATAACTGGAGAACAGGATATTGTCCAGGCTTCTGAAGGTGAAATTTATGATACATTAAATTGTGTGGAAAGTGCCTGGTGTGTGTATGCGTGTGTTTCCGTGTGTACCAGAGGAAAGGTGATATATTTTGGAGCATTGAAGCTCAGCGAGCTGGAAGTTAAATTTCTTCCATCCAAGCAGCTTCCACTCTGTGGACCATTTGCCTGCTAACTGCTGGGTTGTTATTTCTGCTGCTGACTGACACCAGCCCAATGGCTGCAAATGGTTTCTAGTTTTATGATACCTTCCTATTCAAGTGAAAATAAAAAATGCATAGTTTTTATTTTTTTATTTATTTATTTATTCAAAATGTTCCAGTTTCTCTGATTAACCATATTTGTCTTTTCTTTGGAAACCTTTTCTCTGATGTAGCTATCTTGTATTGTGCCTTGAGATGATGTGCTGTGAATTGGTGCGGTATAAACTAAACTGAATTGAAAAATAAATCATCGCTATGATGCCAAGTCAGTTTCCTGAAAATAATACCACTTCATATTACACAGATTCTGAAAATGTGTGTTCAAAGATCCAAATCTGATCTGTAGATAAGAATAAAATTGTTAGGTTAGAGATAATTGTTTGTTTAAAACACACTATGCCTCTATGAAATAACAGTTTAAAAGGCAAAGCAAAATAATAATAACAATAATAATAATAATAATAATAATAATAAACAAATACCAAATTGTATCTGTGCACACAAGATGCATATGCTTTTCTTTGTCCTTCGTAAATTGTGTGTGGACAAAACTCACAGAGAATGTTGAAATAGTGACATGTTGCACACCATCTTACAACTTTTAAAACACTGAACACTATATTCCCTGTATCACAAATTTCATATGGAGACAAAATAATTTTGAGCATATCTGTAATTCTTCATTTCAGGCTGCTAGCCTTAGTCCCAGGCTAATATATATATATATATATATATTAGGTGTCCCGATCGATCGGTCACCGATCATAATCGGGCCGATTTTCGTGAAAAAGTGCATGATCGGTGATCGGCGATCATTGACTCTTGTTGCCGATACCGATCATCTCATTTCGCAGCCTGCCTGTGCAGCTGGTCTCCTCTTTCCTTCACTCTGCGCAAACGAGCAGCAACAAATCCTAAGCGATGTGGAACTATAACGCACTGAGTGAAATGGGGAAGTTTGCGTGTTGCGGCGGAAAATTGAAGCACGTCAAAATGCATCAACACAACGAAGCTAATACGACATAAAAACAATGCCATACTTGACGGAGATTGGCTACATCGAGGCTCATTGCAGTAAAAAAGACATACGGAGGATCAGGTAAAGCAGCGCACAGCTACAAACACTCACCCGGATTAGCATGACGGTCAGAAAGCTAAACAAATAACCCGCAAAATTATTTAAGTCTTCGAGCTG
>NW_006799964.1:731076-761372 GCF_000485575.1 Poecilia formosa | reverse complement strand
TATATATTTCTCTCACAAAAGCACAGTGCTCTTAGCAAACTCTAAAGTCTAGTCTTTCTTAGTTTTCATTTATTTATTAATGCTCCCTACCAGATACACCCAGGGCAGAGTTAATGCGGGCTTGAGTCTTTCGAGGATGTCATAGGGCGAGAGGCTTGGTACACCCTGTATGAGATTCCAGTCCCTTAACAGACTCCTCTGTCTGCCTTCTTAATAGCCAATTATTTCAAAGCACTTGTAATTCTAAAAGTGTCACCGAGTCTGTTCTTCTGTATCCAGCTGGGTTCAACTGTCCATTGTGAGCGAATAATAATTTGCTCAAGAAATTTCTTCACTACCACTACTGCCAGAGCTGTCCTTAAGATAAAACCAGCAAGTGTAAATGAGTGAATTAGGCAAATGGTCCCGAGATTTGGGGCAGGACACAGTCATGCTGTGTCGCTCTCCTCTGTGAAGTGCATCCCTCTTCACCCCTCGCTGCCCTTTTACTCTGTTTCCTAGAGCTACGCTTCCCCCTTCACCCCCATACTTCCCAAGGAACACGCAAGCACACACACACACACACACGCATGGACACACACGCATGGACACACACTAGGAGACTTGAATTGATTTTTTTTTTTTTTTACTTTTTCCCCATGAACAATTGCTTTAAGGAACTTGTGGCAATTCAGATTTAGGTAGGCCCAAAACATGCATATGTATTAGTTGACTAGTTTAATCTCAAACAAACATATGAAGAGAGCAACCCCCGGCGTGTCTCTTCCCCACACACAACAGCTCTCTCTGTGCTGGTGCTTAAAGCCCAATGATTCCCAGTGCTGTCACTGAGGGCAATGGAATGCTCTGTCACCGAGGGAAACGGAGTACCCTGCCACCGGAGGTAACGGAATGCCTTGTCACCCACGGTAACAGAATGAAGACATAAACCTCTCTGACAGTCCAGACATCGAGGTATGACACATCCTCAGGACATGAGGTACATATGGGGAGCAGGGGAGAAAGAAAGTGACAGAGAGAGATGATGGAGGGAGGTGGTGGGGTTAGATCAGAGCGGGAGTACCAGTTGGCTAATGGGTCAGAAGTAATAGGCCCCACTGACTGTCAAAAGGTCAGAGAAGCTTAGTTTTATAACCTCAACGTGGCTTTAATTTTCTTCTCAGCTTACAGAAGTAACATGATTAATCCACATATATTATATGGTTTAAGTCCTAATATGTCATGTTTTGTAATTTATGAGGAACCCTTATTGCTTCTGTTCTTGCAGTGACCTGAGTTTTATTTAATTTTTTACCAACCTTAAATGTGGACAGCTTTGGACAAAGCAGTTTGCTCCTATAATTTTCCCTGAAAATTCTGCTGCTGTTGACTGAAACAAAAGTCTTCCTTCATGCATACTATGGAGGAGATCTAAGCTGTTAAGATGGGTTCATAAAAATTCCTCAAAATACTATTTTATATTTCCTTTAATTGTGAACCTTTACATTACTAACTTAAGTTAGTAGCTTCTCAAATTTGCCACTATCTCTGCACATATGACACAAAGGTCTCATAAAAAGAAATAAGATGGAGAAGTAGATATAGTCTAGATTGAAAGGAGGTATGCTCTGATAGGGAAGAACATGAAATTACATTTTAAAAAATGTGTAAAAAAAATAAAGTTTTCTTTATTTGTTTATTTGGTAATGTTAACTTTTATTCGATCTCAGTCATAACTACAATCAAAATTGCTGATGTAACTTATTTTCTTCTCAAACAGATGGGAGATCGAGAGGAGAGAAGATGAGCCTGTTCTCAAAGTGCATGCACCGTCATAAATCCAGAGGAACATTTTTATTTTTCTTTCACACTTTGTCACTAATGTAATGTTTGTAGTCACTTGTGTGAGAGTTCGCCACAGATGGCCACCTCAGGACTACGCTTGCTTGTACTTTGTGTGTTTTAGCTATTTGAACTGTACTTTGCTGCTATGCTAAAATCACTTTCACAAGAGATCATCTCCTAGACATTGTTTTTTTCTTTTCTTTTCTAAGTGGGATTTATTGGAAACACAGACAGGAGAAACACACAGGTATCTTCAAGCTCTGCCAGGTTACTGCGCCGTGGCAAACACTACAGATGAGGTGCTTCTTCTCAGCACAAGGATCTCAGACTTCAGTGGCTCTGCCACCCACCGAACGGCTTCACCAAAACAAAACCTGTATATGTGAACACATCCTGGACCACTCACTTCTGATGCCCAGCTTCCAGCGGTTTCGAGCGAACCACACTGCAGAGCTCTCCAAAGACAGAGCATCTGGCGAGTGTTTACATCCCACCACAAGACCGCGCATCAGAAGCTGAAAAACAGCATAACAGAAGTGGAGAAAATAAAAAATAAAAAACACCCAGACTTTCCCATCATTGTTCGTGGGAAGTTTACCAGTGCAAACCTCTCAAATCAACTTCCAAAGAACAGACAGCACATTAAACACACCAGAGATAAAGAAAAAAAATAAAATAAAAAACACACACACACACTGGACCACTGTTACAGACAAGTGTCTGCTTCATCGTTCCAACTTAAAAGCACAAAAAGAAAACCTTTAAGTTTGTGGTTAGGACTGTTAGGATGGACTGATGAGCCAAAGCTGATGCTACAGGCCTGATTCGACTTCACAGATTTCAGTTTTTGAAGCTTCAGTCACTGACCTAAATTAGATCGCTCTAGCTGTGTCATCATGCATCAGTTTTCAGTGAGTCCAGACCAAGGCCTCTCACACAAACACCAACAGTAAACCATAGTAAGCGTCATACCTGAGGAAGCTGCATCTGACCAAAGACGAGGCTTTCAGCAGAGCAGTGGGAGCCAGATCCTTTTTTAAGTAGGCAAGAAATAAACTGACCAAGGAGATCAAAGCAGCTTAAAGAGGAAACGACGAGAAGCTAAGAAAGCAACTTCTCAGCTAACAACTCAGAACTGTAAAGCCTGACTGACATCATTAAAGGGATTTGGATGATCGAGCCGAGCTGTCTAAATCAGTACTCATTGTCACAGCTGTGTGACGAAAATTGCGTCACTTTGTTCTCAGCTACATGTCGTCATCCCCTCCTTGTCACAACTCCCCGATCAAACTTTTCGCCCCCTCCCCTCTCCATATTGTGTTATTGGTATGAATTTCACAGGTGTGTTTTTTTATGCTGAAAATACTGTAGATCGGCTTCCAGGGGCTGATTTTTCAGTCACAGAGCAGAATGGATAGTTTTGAGAAGCAATTGTCCGAGGCCGTGAGGAAGCACATGCTTAAGTATTACACTTCCCCTGCTCGGTTCTGGTCCGATGCAGCAGAAGAATGTCACACCGACGCATTCCACTCTTCTACAGAATACATGGAAAATAATAAAACTTCATAGTCAGTATGCATTCCTAAACAAACTGCACTAAGGTTCACTTGCAGCGGACTGAGACCTATGTTTTCAGGCGGACCAGAGTTTGTTTGTTTAGTCCGTAGTAGATTTCAGTTGAGCTTTTAGACCTGCTAAAACGATGCAAACTATGGGGGGCAAATATTGATTTAGGTGAGATCAAATGCTGTGCAAACTCATAAAAACACTGAAATAGCCCTTTAGTAAAATGCTGATAAAACTAAAGCACTTGCTAACTTTAGCAGCATTACGGACAAACGGTCAGACACATTATTCTCACAGTATTTACAAATTATTTTTCCACCAGGTGCTAAAAATGCTGTCGCACAAACAATCTGGAAGTGGTGAAGGCCTTTTCAGTGTTTTTTAAACCAAGTCTTGTCAGCCTGACAACATCCTTATTAACCAACTGTAAACACAACAAGGCAATTTGAAATTACTTCTTTGCTTTTATATTTCAAAACAAGTCTCAAACATAGTGATTGTTGAGCTTAAAGCCCACATTTTCATACCCAAGGGCTCGTATTTGATACCTTACACTTATGAAGTAATGCTTGCATAGTGCATAGTTAGATGGTAATTTGTAAGACCCATTTCACATTGAAAAAAAATTATTCTGAAGTTTTGTTATCACAAGATCTCAAACCATGTGGTCCCACTCCCCAAAGTTTACCCATTTGTATTATTTAATCTATTTAATTGGGCATAAAACAACTCTGAAAAAGCAGGAGGTGAGCCAGACAGCACATCTCTGAGGATGTAGTGGTCTGTCAAGGTGTCTTGTAAATTGGCTTAAAATCAACAAGATACAATAAATAAACAAATCCCGTCTAAATAAACCATGGCAAAAATTAACTTCTATTATTTATTCCACAATCACCAACCTTTGAACAATTTCAGCATTCTCAAGAAACACACCTGGACACACTTTCAAAGACAGAAAGATGCATCTGCTCCTTGTGACCACTCCCCAGCCTCATGACTATTCACTTATTTAAAATAAGAAATATTTAATTTACACACTTAAAAAATGCAGACAGAAGAAGCAAGTGCAATTCTTTATAGACGGTGGTAAATGATACACATCACTACATCTTCTTTTAAGTTTTTAAGTCAATATCAGATCACCACAAATGAATCTTAATAAATTTGATAATTAAAACCTCATTTATAAACATTTCTTTGCAATGGCATCTACAGTTGCACGTGAACTTATATATGTCCCTAACAGATTTACTAATCTAAACAAATCTTAGGAGTTCATTACCAAACAAGAAAACTTACCAGTGAAAATATCTGGAAAACTGATTAGCAGCAATTTTAATAAAAACTGTCGAGAAGTTTCACTAAAAGCTTCTCTGAAACGAAAGATTCATGTCAACTTTTGACATGGATTTTTTTATTAAAATGTGAAGAAAAATGTATTTTAAAATCTGAGAGCCTTTTTATATTATCATCTGAGAAATATCTGTGTCCTGTTAGAAAGAAATTCTATTAACTTTCTCTCTGTGGATAATTTATCATTTGGTTCTGGTTTTAGCTATGGAGCATGATCCACAATTTGTTTACTGACAGCAAAAATGATTTGGCAACCTTGTGTAATTTAAAGGAACAAACTGATAGTGATATCAGAGACTTTTTTAATTACACTGATAAAGTGCAGGGACTTAATGTGAATCAGTCACATTATTACAGTCAATAACCAATTTAGCTTATAAAGTGAGCATTAGAACTGCTACTGAACCAGCATTGATGCCAAAGCCCCATCAGATAAAACTTCAATATCAGGGGAGGTAATGACCTAAATTCCCACTAAAGTTAATCCATTTTCAAGTGTGTTTTGACTCAGTCGGTAACCCCAATATGAGAGGCTACTGGCTTAATGCAGCATGGAAAAAAAAAAAAGTTAATTTTTATAATAACAATACAGTTACAATAAAACTCTCACTAGCTCATTTTACATTGAGAAGACAGCTGAACAGAGTTAGAAAGCTGTGAATACCCAGTTACAAAAAAATACAAAAATGGACTCAGACAGATGGAGAGAGGAACACAAAGTGACCAAAAGACTCAGCAGTGATCACAGCAAGGTACCTTAATTGAAAACGGTGAAAGGAGAAAATCATTAAACAAGCCCCACTGGTGGCTCCGTTGTTAGATTTCCCTGCTGGTGTCATGCCGATTAAATTGCCCTTTGTTTCCCCAACCACGCTCTAAACTGTCACACAATTTGGTCGACATTGTGACTCCGGAAGAAAAATGCAGCAGGACTATGTTTGTATGTAGCCTATGCAAAAAAAGCATTTCTGCTAGGCAGTTTTTAAAAGTTCTTACAACTGCAAACTGCAATTTGAGGACACTCTGTATTTCTACAGTGACATTATAAAGATGTTATAAGGATTCAGATGGTTTTGTTAGTGTATTTAGAATCAATGGTGAAGGTGGTCATAAACTGTTTTCTGTTCCCAGTGTTCACAAGCGATAACTGAATTCAGCACTTGGTTTGACAGTGAGCGAATGACTGAATGTTTGAAACGTCTCCTGAGAAAGATTTAGCCTAACACTTTTTAAGTGTTTCCTCTTAGCATTCTACTGACTCATTGTGTTGTTGCCTTCGTCACCGTTTCCCTCTCCCTCATCATCAGCATCATAATATTTTCCATCTGCTTTGAGAGATGGAGACAAAACCTGAGCCGGAGCCAGCAGTAACAGCTGCAGTCATCCATTCCCATATATTACAGTAGATCTAACCCCCACATCACCCCTTTATGTCAACTCTATCAGAGAGCAGACCAGACCCCATTACTCTCATTAGCTTTTACAGCATTCTGCTGCTATATCATTTGCATTTTGCAGAGGGAAAAGCGAATAGACAAGCTAATACAGTTTCTGAAACTGAGGCAACAAGCCATTTAGCTTGTCTGGGGGGTATCTCTGTATTGAAACTAATTTGTACTGCGGTGATGGTAGATTATATCACTAGAAACACTTGCTTTGTTTGAAATAAAAATCTATTTTCAGTGGGCTCTTCTGAAAACTGGTGGATCAGATCTGTGTAAAATAAAGTGTGGTGTAATGTTGGGTGTGTTGTCAGTCCCAGCTGCACTGCAGTTTAACTTATTTTAGCTGAATGGTTTCAGATGTACTCTACAACAATGCCTGAAAATGTCAAAGGTCAGTCAGCATATGTCTGCAAAAATCTAAAAACACACACACACACACACACACACATACACAAGTCATTGTGAGTTGATTACTTTAAGGCTCTTGGAATAACTTCCTTCTTGAGATAGTGGTCAGATTTCAAGCTTTGCTCCGTTCAGCCTGAATCCTGTCTGGAAGCTGTTGTTGTGTAGGTGCAGCTTCAGGATGAGCCTAAACTCTCTGCACTCCAAGAATATTAATAATCCACAACCTCTTCAGAGCTGCTGTTCATCTCCATCGCCTCCCCCTCATCATCAGTGAAAGCTATACGAGGACTTCCATCTGACAGCTTGACAGATGCATCCTGGATTTAAGTCTGCAGCAAGAAAATCTAGAAACTTCCTACATACTCTGCACACTCTTTTTTTTTTTTTGCTCATCCAGCAGCTGGCAACAAACTTTGATTTAAGTCATTTATTTCAATCCTTCTTCCTTCTCATAGTCTGTGGATTGGAGACTTTAGAGACAATAAAATTGAAATAAAGGAAATAACCAAATATTTCTAACAGCCAATATGAATGGTTCACCGAAAAGTCATCTGACATTGAGTCAATAGGTATTTGAGACCAGTGTGTGACAGCTATTTTTTGGTTATTATGTTTGCCATTTGCTACTTTTCAATCTTGAATTTGCTTTAATCTTTAGACATTAGAACTAAGGTTCTGTACACACTAATTAGGATATTTAGCAAAACTGTTCTACATACTCCATCCATTGGGAAATTTTTTTTTTTTTTTTACTGATCGAACCAGCGATTTTAAAAAATGTTTTTCAGAAGTCTGATTTTGCACATCTCTGTGCTGTAGACTACTTTTTAGGAGTTCAGTAAAATCCCAGGAATTCAAACTGATTAGGAAATTAATTCCACAAAGATGGTTTCTAATTTACAGAAAACAACCTAACTCTAATAGTCTCATAATGATTTTTTTATTTACACACACAATCCCTCCTAATCCACTGCTGACAGCTTATCTTTTTTCATTTCCCAGTACAACTTTTAGTATGAGGTGATGAAATCTCCCCCTTCAGGCAGACTTTTGCACTACAAGTTCAGACAAAGTTCAGAACCCTCATGCACAGTTCAGGACACAGAGATTCCATATGTTAAGATTATTCTTCACTGTTTTCTGGCGACTGCGGTTTTGAACGTCACATTACCAGACAGTTTAGAGAATTAGAAGCAACAGCAACAAAAATTACAGCAAAAATTAAAGCAATTTTTAATGGGTTGTTCCAAATCCATCAGGTAGATTCTTATGCAACTGACAAAAACATGAAATCCTGTTTAGCTCTTGACATTTTATACATACATGTTTGGAGTTTTCTAGATTTATGCCTTACACACTGACTGGCACTAAATAGTTTACACTGTAAATATTTGCAATGCCATATAAGTAATAGAAAAAGACGTAGTGACCTAGGTAGAAACACATTTCCTAAACAAGAAACAGAATCATTCAGCGGAATGAAGTTGTATTGAAATTTCTTTCAAGTCAACATATCATTTTCTGTTTTGTTTTTTTTTCAGATCTGCATCACGCTTTCAAAAACTATGTTCTCTTTTGTGGGACACGGAGAGCGTGCTCTGCTATTTTGTTATTATGGGACACTTCAAAAACGGGGAGTTGAGTTGTAAGGCACTCTTCAAATAAAATGATTTGTCTCTCTAGCCTTAATGCGTCTGAAACCAGCTGTGCTGGTAGAATGTTCTCAGAACTTCCTCTCTGCAGTTATAACAACTACAACAAATCAAACCAAGCCGCTTAGCTATTTCCCTCCATCACCAAATGCATATCATGACGAGATTAATGATTTTGCTGCAACATTTTCCATAAAAACAAACATGTATAATCAAATGATTTTCCTCATTTCATGTTTTTTTGTCACGTCGTCTTGGATTTTAATCAAACTACTGTGGCTGGAGAGCTAACTCCTTTCCTCTCTTCAATATGTATGGATGCAATGTGTATTTCTTACAACTGCATCCACTAATGTTGGCTTGTCTTTGTTTTTTTTGTTGAGCAACACATTTCGCTCTCTGTTAACTCAAATAGATTTATCGCAGAAAGCGAGTGGTAACTGCCCCAAAGGTCTGGCTTTGCGACAGTAATGAGCAGAGTTTGGGCTACTCGTTAATGTACATGTGAGCCTTTTCTACTAAGCGTTATCTGCACCACCCTCAGACTGCATGTGTGTATGTCTGTGTGTGAACATTGGGGTGTGTTTGCATGCATGCATGCTCTGCAGGCTAAAGTCCCCGAATGGCTCAACAAGCCTAATGCCATTATCAAGATTTACAGCAATGCTCATGTGGGACTTACATCAAAATGGTTGGTGCGAAGCACATAAAGAACCCGTGTCCCAATTAGAGAGCCTGAGAAACGGCAGAATATACACAAACACACACACACACACACACACACAATCCCCCTTCTCATACGATCTCTACGTCTCATATCTTTCTCTCTCAGACACTTCTGCATATTAACAATTTCTTGAACTCTCTCCCTCACCCCACTATCCCCTTTCTCTCTTTCCTACATATTTGCAAACTTACAGAAACGCGCCCAATGCCCCCCAAGGATGGTGCCTCTGGCCTTTACGGTGAGAGGAGGGGGGGGGGAAAAGCTGAAATGGTGAAAATAAAGAAGGAAAGTGAGAACAAGACAGGACATGAGTCAGGGAGACAGAAGAAGCAGAATCCCAAACCCCTTCAAATGAACCAGCTTAAAGCATTGATGCATCTTTAGTTCAAATAATTTAGTTATGTTTTAAAAAGTGTAAAAATCTATAGAGAAAAAAGTTAAGGCTATTTTAAGCATCATTGTATTATTTTCATTAAAAAAAAACCAATAAGCTACATATTTATATTTAAAAGGCACACAATAACTTGAGCGCATTTGCTCAATACTGCAAGTATAAGTGTGTTTTGGTATGCCACATAAACCACTGCCTGCATCTGGCTTAACTGAGCACAAGGATGTTTGCAAGCATACATGTGAATAACGGAAGAGCTTTAATGAAAGAGCAGAAAATGCCAACAGGGCATCTCCCTCTGGGTCTCTCAGAGACCAATTCAGTGGTTGAGGCTAGGATGTGAAGAGCGCTGAAAGATCTGAAGTGCTTTAGAGTTTCTCCTCCTAAAAAAAAAAAAAAATACTGGATGCACTCAGTGTCAAATCAAAACATCTCGATGATTCATGACTGAGTGTCAAAGTGTTCTTTAATTCTCCTTTCACAGGGCCTTGGCATGGAAACAAATGACCAATTTCAATATTAAGCTAAAATGAATTATTCATACATGCGTGTTGGGCTTTAGGCCTGGAAATTTTTCGACAGTGCAACCTTGTGTTGTATCAAAGAAACTTGTGGTGAATGAAAATGCAAAGACCTCAATGAATTATTTTTGAAGCCTGGAGGAAAGCACTTCAAAAGATAATAACAAGACCCAAACATATCCTTCTTTTAGGTTTACTTATGAAGCCTTCAAATCTGTCTGCACTCACCTGCTGCAATTCTTGTGCGTGTTGTCTTTCAATTAAAAGAAAGGCAAATTGATAAGCAAAAAGATAAAAGCTGTCTGCGGTAAGCGAAGTTCACAATGTGCAATGTAATTTTCAGACCAAAAGCAGCACACATTCTGCAAGTGGTGAGGAGTGATCACCGGATTTCATGGAAGAGATTATTATTTTTCTTAAAAAAATAAAAAAGTAGATAATATTGTTGTTTGGCATCCATTTATAGTTGTGCTTTGACATCACTAAGAAGAAACTGATCCCTGCATATAAAACCTGGACAGGGTGTGTCTCTGTCAGAGATTGTCTTTTGAGGCTCAACCTCTGACAGAGACACACCCATGATCTGTTCCCTTCCTATTCTGTTGGATGGAGAAATTACGTTTTAAGATTTATCTTGTTTTAATTAGTTAATTTGTTTTGTAGTTATTTTCCAGTATTCCATTTCATTTTATCATAGTTTGTTCATTAGATTGGTTGGATCTTCCATTTATCATTCAATATCTTTAATGGTATTTTAGTCTCATTGGTGACTTGGGTTAGGGTTATTTTACAGAAAATAAAGTCCCTTCTTAATAGGCTAACACTTAAACAGAAGAATCAATGGAAGAAGCTTCGATAAGAAAATGTTCCGAAAAGTAACAACTCCTTTACTTTGTCGCTAGCAGTAGCAAACAGAGACATTAATCTGGCAACTTTACAAAGTCAAAGTCACACATGTACACACAAGCAGACTCAAATGCATTCCCAAAGCTGAAGACAGCAATCAATTTGGCCAGTCACAGTTCAATAAGCAGTCTAAACAATGTTGCTCCATTATTACTGTCTTGTTTAACCAACAGCAAAAGAACAACACTCAGAATCAATACTGTGTCGCACAAGCAGAGTGTTTGTGTGTGACCTACTCAGTGGAGCAACCCAAAGGAAAAAGTCCTTGATTATTAAATGTCCACTTTAGAAGACCTAAAAGACGTGTATCTGTGTTTGTGAGAGAGATTTACCCAATTCATGCATCAGACTTTGAAAAAATGGTATATTTACCTTGACTGATTTCTGAAGACAAACTGGTTGCAATAGAAAAAATACAAACATAGTCTTGTATGTTTACAGCTTAAAGAATCTTGACTTTTATACTGTCTTTGGACAAAATAGGAGAACCTTAAAAATGTTCTAGTCACATAGTGTCATTTAATAGCCCTATTAATTAGCTTGGTTACCTTCACTTGCTATAAAATGCTGTGTACAACAAACACAATTTAAAATAAATTTGAAGCCTTGAAATTGCCCTCTGCTTCTTAAAGATGCTCCTGCTGTTTCCAATAATCCACCTTCACCACATTATCACAACAATGCTTCTCCATTATCCTGTTTACAACTGTTCTTAGGAGTGTTGCACTGAGAAGTAGATCATAAAATAAACTCAGCAGACTCACAGTTCCACCACGTGCTATCTAATTGCTGCTGCATCTAGTCTGATGCAGCCGAGTCATGGCTCTGTGAGGCCGAAATAGAAATAGAAATAGAAATAGAAATAGAAATAGGTGGCGCTTTGTGAAAGCAAATGCTTAAGAACTTCCAAATAGCTACCACGGCAAATTCAAGGATTCTTCAAACATGCATGACATAATTAAGTTAATGCTCTAGGTATCTCTACCCCTTTGATGAGTGGATAAGTTAACATGACATAAAGCTCAAAAATGCCAATTTTGCAAACCTCTCCCCTTTAACTCTTTAACTATCACCTCTAAAATGTTTACTATGTTAACCCAAATGCTTCCAAAATGACCAACAGTGATAACAGAGCAGAACAGTAAGGCAGCCCCTCTTTCACTTTGCTACAAGTTGTCATTTAACGTGTAGAAATATTCTGGTGGCTTAAGTTAATTTGCAAAAGCAAGTGTTTATTTAAAAGACCTTTTCTGGAAAGCTGACATTTATCTGCACATGTGTTGCATTCTGGTCTGATTTTTTCTTCTTCTCCATTTTAGATGAAGCACTTTGTAAGAAATAGGTAATAATATAGGTATGTTCTTTGACCAGGTGAGTGAATAGCCTACATACCTTTGATGGCACCAGCGCGTCTGAAACTCTGAAGCATTTTGTTATCTTAACTCTGTGCTCTGTAAATAATTCATTAGACATGCCTCCCCCCCTTTAGCTTTGCAGATCCAGAGCAGTGGAACTAAAAGCTTTAGGGACATAAACCAAAGTCTACAACACATCGAAGAAACTATTCAGGGAAGAAGGAAGACTGCCTTTTCCCCCTGAAAGCTGCAAAATAGAGGATTTAGTAGTGGCATAATGTGCTCTTGAATTGTTGTGGAAAGGGAGTTTTAATAGAGACCGTTGAGACAGTTCTCCTGTATTTATTTCTTACTAGCAATAAGGGGACACAGCAAACAGCCATTTTCAGGGAGCGTTGAGTGCTCAGAAGCATCACACGTACTTTTATGCATTTTCTAATCACACAACAGTCACACAACTTATCTTTTCTAACACACATCATTATGGAACATTCTAAAGCCTATGCCCTGTCACACAACTTGATTGTCACTCTAAACCAGTCCTATCTGATTTCCCTCACAAACCAGTTGAGAAACGTCTTCTTACAGAGCAGAGGAGATTGAATACTTTCCTCCATCTCATATGACATTTCAATAGCACTCAGTTATTTTCCATCAGGCAACTTATTACAGTTAACAGTATACTGTATGCACACCAGACGCTAAGTGTGGTCAAAATGCATAACTTTGCAGTCTGGTGTATTTAGGATGCAGTTAAATGGGGCCTGTTCAGCAGGTGTAGACTGTGGGGCATGGTTCACAGCTGAACTAAAACAGTGAAACATGCAGTGAAACATAGTACAATGTCAGAAACAAAAAAAAAATAGCAACACATCCACTCAGAACTAAAAGTTCAGAGTTTATTTTCACACCAATAACAAACTTTCAAGTGTTGTAAGTTGACCTGAGGCCAAAACGGCAACCCTGCTCTTATTTTCCGACAAGACCTCGGCACTGAGCATAGATAAACCAAAACCCTGGAGGGCTCAAGAGGAAGAGGCAACACAAATAACCACAGCAACAATACAAGGATTTGCGAGAGCTGGAGGGAGCCGTGGGCATTGTCTGGCTTTAGTTAGCTACTTTCTGCTTCTTTTGAAACTGTTCCTTGGGTGTGGATGACATTTCTTAGAACAGAGATGGGGGAATATGTTTCAAAAATTTCAGCAAAGTTTTCCGTCTTCTTTCTTTTTGTTCAAAGTTAAATCTCCCCTATCCCCTAGGAAGGAAGTGCTGATGGAAAAAAAAATGGAAGACTGTATCCGAAGCAGAGAAAAAAGAGAGGAGGAACGAAAGAGAAAGGGAGCTGTAGTCAAAGAAAAACAGAGATGGACACAGAGAATTGAGAAAGCACGGGTGGCTCAAAAGCGCTTACATGCTCTTTGATGTGGTAAAATAACCCTACTATGACACTATGATGTAAGTCATGTGCTTATTCATCTGCTCTCACAAAAGTAATCCCATACACTTGATGTCAGTGCAAAAAATGCTAAATATATGACTTACAGATGGACACATGCCACAGATTTCAATACAGCATAAAACAAAAACTGGGGCCCATTGCTGATATTTTATGCCGGGATGTTCAGGTTTTATGTTGTGCCATTCATGTAAAGTTTCTGTTGACCTCATGCTGCAGAGTTTTTCAAAATCTGACATCTAAATGATGTCATTAGCTAGTTTTATTTTTTGACTTTGTACTACTTCTCACATTTAGTACATGGGCTTTTATTTAGTATCTTTATTATGTTGCAGAAGATTTAAGGTAGAAATATTACAATGGTTTATCAAAAATGATTCAAAATGTAATTTCATCAAAACTAGTTTTTAGAATCATATATTTCCTTAAAAAGGTATTAAACAATATGTTACAGTCTATTTCAGTTTTGCACCTTATGTAGGTCAACATTTTGAAATCTAATCTATTATTTTTGCACCTTATAATTATATACTGCTGTAATGCATAAAAATAGAAAACATTTTAACTAATTTCAATAGTAAACTGAACTTTACTGAATTGTTTAACTAATATCAGTTTGAAATGTATGTAATTGACTTTCAATTTGTTTGTACGATTCCTTTCTTGTTGTGAAATGACAACCCGTGAAAGGTTTCAGGCATATGAATGTTTCAAAATCAGATTTTCTGAACATGTAAACCCATTTTTAAACTAAACTTTACATAGGAGACACCACATGAGTAGGACCATCTATGTTCCTTTTTAATACTTTTTTGGCAACCATGGCAGCCAAATTACAAAGGTTGAGAGACAGAGAATAACGGGATTCATAAAAATCCAGCCAAAAAAACAACTAGTCTATTTGGAAACACAGCGTTTATTCACATTTATACTAACTACCAAACAGCCCAAGTCATCCCACTGTAGCCTTGTGAGTGTGTTGGCTCCTTTTCCTGAAAACCCCCCTGTATGCTTGTATTGACCAGGACCAGGACAGAGACACGTATTCCTTAGTGTGCTGTGTGTATGTGCATTTGTGTGATTTCCCAGTATTGGCTCACTAACTCAGCCACATGTCATTAAACACTGAGCCAGTTTGTTTTCCAAAAAAAAAAAAAAAAAATGTTACTGCACCACCACAACAGCTGTGCTTTGAGAAGAGGATGATGAAGAAGAAGATGATGATGTCAGCTGAATGAAATAAGGAAAAAAGCTGATACATATGTGGTGGAGGTTAAACGCTCTTCCAGAACCCAACTGGGCTGGAGCGCAAGGCTTGATATAAACCAGAAGGACGCCAATGTTTTCTTTTGGTGCACATCATTAAAGGCATGACTCTATGCTTGTACTAAAAGTTACTTACATGGCGGGTAGTTTCTGATATTTTCATGAAATCAGTTCTAATATCTGTGTTTTTACTGCAACCTCACGGTGAAATAAAGCTAAAAAATATTTAAAGGAAGCTGTAATAATCTAAGCACAGAAAAGAAGCAGAATCCAACTTCATTTGACTAACAATGGCATTAAGAATCAAATTGTTATTATACTGAAACAGGCATTTCTCAAATAAAATTGATAGAAATTCAACATATTTTATGTGAGTGTTATAGCAACTACCAAGGCTCTTTGTCACAATATATTTTTGACACAAAAATACTGAAAACAGTCACAAACATTTTACTGAAACTGGTCACATGAAAACAGTCACAGGTTGAATTTATGCCTGAATCGACTTTTAGCCATACCGGGTTTGCTCACATTTTGTCCTCTTTTTAGCTGCAAAGAGTGTAAGGACTTTTGATTTGATAAATTGTTTTGCAGAGACATGAAAATGTAAGACTTGGCATACCAAGACTTATCAGCTACACTGCCGTTATCAAGTACTGCAATAAGAATATCACATTTTTAGTATCCTATTATCAAAGTGCTCAAAAGTTTCAAAGCATGCAATGCAATAGATTGAGCTCACAAAACAAGACAATGCAAAATATAGGTTATTTTTATTTGTATATGTAAATCAATACTCAATCTAGGTGACATAACCGTTTAATTTATGTTGACGTTGACTTAAGTTAGCAGCTATTGGTTAGCCAGTTGTGGCATTGTCAGATTGGTAAAAAAAAAAATGTTGTATTCTGTATATTTATCACTTTCTATTTTTTCTCAATAGTGCACAAAATGTTGCCACACAATTTAAAAGTTGTGTGGGATTCTTCAAAAAACGCTTACATAACCAACTATACTATACCTATACCAGCTGGATAAAAAGCCTTTTAGCCTCTGTCAACACAAGTCAATTTAAAAACTAAAATAAAGAATCATATTCATCATATTATTGTCACTGTAAAAAAAAAAAAGAAAGCACAACATTTAAAGCAACAAAGATACAAGATGAACAGAAACCAGTGAGGGTTGCAACACTTGAAGACAATGGATTCTTCCTGCTCACAAAAATAAAAAATATATATTAAAATCATAAATATCAGAAAGGTTTCACAAAGTGACACAGGATGCCACCTTGAGGGGGTTTCACTTTACTTTGAGGAGGACATTTAGAGTTCCATTTTATAATAGCGAGGTCCTGAGCCACAATATTTTACTACATTCCTTGACAAAGCCTTTATTTCAAATGGGAATCCCAGGAGGCTGCGCAGGATAAACTCAGCTCAGAAGGAGAAAGTGGAAACTTCTCATTTATACAATAGTTTAGTTATCACAAGTTTTGGTAACTGCGAGGTTAGCGTAGGCATTTGGCCTGTAAAAAGCGAAAAGATGAACAGAAAGAATCGGTGGGATTTCAAACAAGTTCACAGTGTTTTTTTTATGTGAAGTGGAATCCTGGAAACATCACAGTAAACACTTAATTGCTATGTCAGGGTTAGAAAAATTGCGTGGAACAGCAACATAAACAAAATAATCTTAGCCTATAAATGAGAAATAATTTAATATATTAGGATGCATGCAGTGAAACAGAAATGGAAAATGACATCAGGGGAGCCTCATAATACAAAGATACTGCAACGTGGATATAAAATGTTACCATCTAAACTCTAGCAGCAACCTCTTAGATGATACCCCAGCATGTGGCAAATTACTGTCATTATATCAGTAAATATGCTCATTAAAGCTTTTCTTGCTGTACTTACAAACATGCTGTTTATACAAACATCAATAATGATTATTATTTTTTTTTGTTTTAAATCCTGTTAAACTGTGTATGTCGCCACAGGCTTCACAGCCCTGTTTTAAGGATAGCAGGGAAAATGTTTCAAACTAATCATTTAAAACTTTGAATGTTTACATCATTAGCGTAGGTGCAGCATGTACAAGGCATAAAGATACTGATGCTACTCTCAAGTATTTGTCTTACCAGAAAATTGATAGGATATTTTCTAAAGAATTTAATCTAAACTATGCAAGAATGGTTTATAATGTTGGGAGGCAACAGCTGGAAAACTAACCTGCTTGTTTAAATCAACATTGTGCGAAGCTTCACGCCTCCAGTAATAAAGGAAATATGAGAATATGGCATGTCATTGCATCATATATTCTTGTGCGCTGCAATGCCTGACAGACTTAAATAAAGCAGTCAAATACCCACTAAAGGATTCTATATTCACACTAGATGTCAGAACATGACATAAAATTTTGATATCCGTGAAAATATTACTAAGTTCTATGTGAAAACATGTTATAAAAACAATTGTTTGTTTACCACAAAACAGGACCATTAATCTTACTTAACAAGAAAAACCAGTCAAGATCAGTGCATGTTTTGCATGATATGGCACTAAGCTTGCTACCTGACTGAGGAAAACCAAATTATTGAATGCCATGTATTTATAAAACTAGCAATAGTACTGCTCCAGAGTCAGCATAAAAACTGACTCAATGGGGAAAAAAATGATGGTTGAAATTCACTAATTCAACAGAAAATCAGAACAATAAATCACCTGTTTAATTTTATTCCCTTTTCATCTAGTCTCCAATAATGGATGAGTTTCATCAACCCAGAATCAAACAGTAAGGGGCAGTCGACTTTAGAGACGTTAAGTACAGCTTAACTAATCATAACTCATAAATAGGCCAAACAAGAGAAATGGATGCAAATATTATAGTTTCTATAAAAGTGTACTGTAAATTCCAGCAAAGTCCATATCCAGGCTTTTTTTCCTTTAACAGATTACTTCCGTCCCTCAAAGGACTGAGATTAATTACTACCCAGACAGTCTTTTCTGCTCACAGAGCTCCCATATCCAAGTCACTATATCTTTCTACTTCCATGTGTTTAACGCTGCTCCACCTCGTTCCTCTGATCCCGCTGCCTTCTTTTGCTCCTCTATGTTCAGCATTTTACAGGAAAACAAAAGATTTCACAAAACCATGATTTTAACAGTGGAAAGTCATTATGCTCTTTCCTTTGTCTCCAATCTCCACCTTTGGCACCGTCCTACCTGTATTCCTTCGGGGGATGGAAAAAATGCTGCGTGCACAGATAATTCTGGAAACTAACAATGTGACATTTCATACGCACACACACATTCATACGCAGCCATGCTCCAAAAGTATGAAACATGCCTTTTCAGCAAAGTGCTGCCCATATTTATGAGCCACTTAGAATGCTGTGTTGAAATGAATCAAAGTAAACTGCTTACATGTAATCTTGTCACCTACAGAGTAAAATATTCCAGGTTTATATACACCATCGCAAGTAGACTACCCCGTATCTTTCTGTTTCCTTATACTTCTGTTCAATTTCTACACAATAAAATATACACAATAAAATCTTCAGATTAGTAATTTTTCTGGCTGCACAGTGGAACAGTTGGTAGAACTGTTGCCTCAAAGCAAGAAGGTCACAGGTTCAAATCCAGGACCTTCTTTCCCAAATTGGGAAACATCCGAAGCTTGCTGGGGGGGTCACAGTGCATGTTCTCACTGTGAACGGTTCTTTCCAGGTGCTCCAGCTTCCTCCAAATACAGTCAGGTTAGCTAGTCTCTCTAAAAGCAAAAGTGTGTATTGTACAACACACACTAAATCCCCCTTTTCATGCCATCCTACAGAATTACAATGTACTCTTTCAGGAGCAAGCATACCTCATCTGTGTATGCGTGCATGCCCGTGTGCAAACCCAGATGTAAGCTGAGAAGGTAAAAAGTTACAGTGGTGATTACAGTAATTATGGTTTCAAGTTTTTGCATATTCCCTCAGATGGATCATTGGATTACCAGTCAGTTTTGGCAAGGACTGAGCGGGTCAAGAGAAGAAGGGGGAAACAACGTTACTGTTGGGATCTACAGAGAGAGTGGTGAGGGTGTTGGAGGGCAGCTGAAGCTTGGATGAGGTGGAAAAAGGAAGAATTAGATCTGAAAGACGCTAGGTGAATAAAAGGAAACAAGAGAGCGAGAAGGGGAGAGAATGAAGTGGAGAAAAATATGAGGAAGAGAAAGACTAATCTTTCAGGCTGCTTCCAAACACTACTCAGCTTGCTTGCACCCTCCTTTTCTACTCCCTCCACTTCCTCTCACCATTACCAACCCACAGTTCAATGGGCTTTTACAGTGAAGCATTGTTTAATATCAAAAAGACACTGAATTTCAAATTCTCTTTTCTGTCTCATAAAAAGAAGAGGAGAAAAGCATCTTCTCTTATTTTGTCTAATTCACAGTCTTGTACTGCTGTCTTTTTCAGACTTGGCCCTCATTTTCCCCCCTCTTTTATTCTTCCTCTCCCATGCTGTGAAAACAGTACAATATACATAACATGCTTCTGGTGGAAACAAAACTACCTGGGCCCCAGCCCTGTGGACCTCCTGTCGCGACATATTGTCTTTCTCAATGGTAACTTAATCACATATTCATGGCAACACAAATAAGGCTCTTTTGCCCCAAACACGCAAAAAGACCATTATGCCAACACAACCAAGGCCCATCTGCTGGTCGTGTCTGTCTCCTAAGGGAAAGCTTCTTCCAAACTTACAGTGTGCAGTATTTATATCTGTGTGTGCTTCCTCAATGACATGAGTAGATGAACTAAAATTTTTATTGTTTTGTCTTTTTGTCTTCTTTTGATTGGCTGGTCAGCTTTGGTTGATGAGGTAAAGAGGGAAGTGCAATCTCTGAAACCAGCCCCACAACTGAACCCTAAAAAGCTTTCATCTGTGTAAGAAGTCAGACCCCAGCGAGCCAAATAGGGCAGATTATCCTGTTGGATTGCAACAGCAATAAATGAATACAACATGTGTTGGATCAAAAAAGGTACTTTCCTTTTTCAGTCCAGAATGAATTCTAAGTTTTTGTTTTGTTTTGTTTGCCCTTCTGCAGCTTTTTTCCCCTTCTCTTTCCTTTTCACTTCCCTTTAAGTCATAAAACTACAATTTAGACCATAAAATAGTTTGCCCCTTGACATGTAAAAAATGAAACAAATGCTTGACAACATTTCACTTTTCAATCAGCTATGTTTCAAAGAGAAATGTCTCCAATTACAAACGCAAGTTAACAAGTACTGTGTACTAGTTCTCTGTCTTCTTCATTGATGTTACTTCTTATAAGTTTAAGTTAGGTTTGTTTTTTTTTTGTTTTTTTTACTTGTTAATTAGTAATAGGAAGGTATTGCTTTATTAATGTTAGAATTATATTTTTCAATGCAATTTTTAGTAAACTGAAAAAAGCTCTCCTACTCTTCCTTATAAAGTGTAAAGTTTTGCTCAAGGTTTTGGTCAAGAATTACCCTTTAGCTGAAACTAATTTTATTGATAAGCTACGAGACTTAATTTTGACCAGTGAGATTGATTAGTTTTTAACCTAAGTCATTTAGAGAACCTGACAGATGCCACAGATCAATTAAGTGATGTTTAGGTTACTGCTAAGATTTACAGGAGAAAAAAAAATGGGGAGCCACACCAGGCACAATCTTTAGCTTGAATCCAAACAAAAAGTGTCAGAGGCAGACACAGGAGAGGCAATACAGGATTAAACTGAGAGAGAAGCACAAGTTGCTGTTTTCACACAGGAAGGAAAAAAATGCCTTTTCTGATCACATGACTCCCATAAGTGCAGCTCGCTGCCTGTTTTTGAAGCAAATAAACCAAGTTGAGCTATTTACTGCAGGTTTTACAAGATCAAATAAAAAGAATATATAGACCATGAAAACCCTAAGCAGCCGGCAGTGAACAGAGGCAAGGTCTCACAGCAAAGATACAGGGTGAGATGTCAATGGAGAGCAGCTGGCACGAAATGCAGTTCGTTTTCTCTACCTGTCCCCAATTCGTCTTTCCTTTTCTCTCAGCTTAGTCTGTCTGCATTCAACTTGTGTTTGTGCGAGCAAGTTCTCTCCTGGCTGACTGATGAGTTTCAATGACCAAACGCATGCACACAAAAACAAAATGTCAGTTCAGCCAGTTCAGACATACAACAATATGTCCACTGTTCTGGTCACACTCTGAGTAAATTTGCATAGAAAAGGTTGTGTGAAACAACAACAGAGGGGGGAAATCTTTTTTTTTTTTAAATGAGCTGAAGGTTATAGAAAGCAAGAAGAATGTCAGAGAAAGCAGATGGGAAAGGCGAAAGCAGGCCAGAGAATATGAGGAAACGGAGCCAGGCAGAGAAATGGGGACAAGTGACACGAGTGGGGTAGTAAGCTCATGGACACCAGTTAGAAAATCTGCAGCCTGGCACTCAGTGACGGTAATTCACCAAGCCCAACTGATTTCTTTAGGGATTTGAGATGCAGTTTTTTATTTCAGTTTGTTAAAAGTGTGACATCAGGAGAACTTGGTAATAATTTTGTACATGTCAGTACATTAAAACTATAACGTAACATTTTGGACAAAAAGTCTGTCATTTTACAACAGTACCAGACCACAGAACATACTTTACCTGGTTAAGTCACAAAATAAATGTTTTGTAAAGATTAGAAAAACCTAAATATGCTAATATTTTTATCACTACAGGACCACAAGGAACAAGTGGGAATTATATAGTAGGCCATCGATTGGAAGTAAGTGGCATTTTCTCACTGCCACCATCCCACATGCACAGAGATGCACAACGCTAAACTGCAACAAAAAGCCTTGAAATGAGAGCACCGAATGAGGCCTTCTATTACACGGGCCATGAAAAATTCATAATTCCAGATCTTTACATGAAACTCTAGAAGGGATTATGCCCAACAGCAAGAGAAGCATGGAATCAGTTTTAGGGCATTTATCTCTTTCTTTTTTCCCCCTATTTTTCTTTTCTCATCTCTAAAAAATCAAGTGCACTTAGACAAACCCACACAGGGATGCATTCTTATGTTCGATCCTGGGTTTACCCCCAGAGGAGAATGAGACATATGGTGGAGTGCAAGAAAAGAGCCTCCATTTATCAATGTAATATTTTGAAAAGTATCTTTTTAAACCTGGTGTTTGATCTTCTCAAGAAAAAAAAAAGACTTTTGTAGCACAAAACAGAATATCAAGTTGTGACTGCACCGATTGCAGTTTTCTTGCTAAACACGAATCTTTAAAAAGCCTGATGTGGAGAATCCAGTTCGAAGAGTCAATAAACATAGCAACAAAGTGGCTGAGTGGCAACAGTTGGGTGAACATTGATAACTTAGTTAACCTAGTGGTCAGATTTGTCAGACAACTCACTCTCACAGCACAGCAAAAGAGGACAGTAACCATGCTTCAATCAATGTTTTTTTTGTGTTTATTTTGAGGTATCACATTAGCAAAGGTTGATGGAAATGCAAATTTCAAAATAACTTCCTCAATTTCATGGAAATGTATTTAAGCTCGCTTAATGAGATTCTTGGCTTTCCCAAAAAAAGTTTATGTGCTAGAGGAGAGATGGAAACACATTTGCAGAACAAGTTCTAACATTTAACTCACATGACTGATCAGCTGTATCCCCTGTCGGTGTGATAGAGAATTGCACTTCTTTCTCTACATCTCCTGACAGCATTTAGGACGGCATGTAAGATCGCAAATACTAGTTGACATGACAAAACAATTACAAGTTGCCCTATAATAACACATTCCTGAAAACCTCTCTCCATTTTTTGGCGATGTGTGGTCAACATTAGTTTTCAACCTCTACTTCCTTTTCCATATGTTTATACTACTATACTTTGAGAGTAAAACATAAACAGATACCCGTGAAGGGACGAGCAAGGCCATCGGACTTGAATCACGAAGAGAGGTCATTAAATCTCAAACAGCCAACAGGACTAAAAGAATACAGATATAGAATTGAAAAGGCAAATACAACAAATGTCCTGCTACTAGTCACATAAAAAGTGAAAGTCAATAAAATGCATGGATGAATTAACCAGAAGTATATATATACTTTTTAAAGGAGAGGAAGGGCAAGGAAGATCTGCAATCACTAGGCTGATGCTCGCAGCAGGAGGGTCCACTGAAAAAAAAAAAATAAAAGAGAGTCTGAGACACAGTCAAAGACTTCCTTTGACACACTCTTGTGAACGCCTGTCCATGCACACACCATAGATGCAGAGCACGCTCACATACCACCCAGAGAATCTGGACAAAATGCAGCATTGTTTCACTGCAGAAATATCTTGCTGTGCATGAGAGAATGTGTGTGTGTGTGTGTGTGTGTGCGTGTGTGTGTGTGTGTGTGTGTGTGTGTGTGTGTGTGCGCGTGTGTGCGTGTGTGTGTGTGCATGTTGTGCATTGGAGGCAGTCAGCTTGTCAAGTCCTAGTGGAGTGATCAAAGCCCGTACGAGCCACCCAGAGAGATCTCTCTTCCTCACTCATTCAGTTCTCCCTCCTTCTGATACAGGCCCGCCATCAAATTTACTACATAAGACCAGCTCAACCAACTGCACTTTGCCAGTTGGGGCAGCACGACCAATCAAAGTGTCCTATTTAGTTCCAATAATTCCCAGCTGTCCCCCCCAACAAGCGCTGAACCCTGCATGGATAAACTACACCATGGGACAGGATAAGAGCATAATGGGAGACAGCATGGTAGCCCTGGCAGCATCGTCATGCCGCATGTGTGCGCATACATACAAACCAATGCCATAACACCCTGCAAGCTCTGCTGGAGCGCAGCGATAGTGCCAAGTTCGTAGACATGCACACATAAAAACACACCCGCAAGTACACACTCCACAGGAGTTCTCTAAGACAGTCCCCAAACTGCCAAGTTCAAAAACAAACACCAGCCTCAAACACTTTCAGCATCATCACACTTGTTTTGAGCTCAACGAACTATGACGTTTCCTAATAAAATCCAGTTTATTTAGTTTCATTTTAAAGACATTGCTTTTTGGCTAAAGAAATGTGTCAAAATTGTATTAATCAGTCTGTTCCAGCTTCACCCCTGAATAATTATTTCTTTAAATAAACATAAACAAAAGAAAAGGTTACCTTTCATCTGAATAAAATAGTGCTTGAAAACAATGGGTCAGAAAAGTCAAATTCGTAAAATATATATTTATCTGGTGCCATATTAAAACATATAAATGCTGGCTGGCCATAAACAGCCACAAAAAGATGACCAGAACCCTACAGATGTTAAGAACACGTTACTGAACTGCAAAGTTATGATTCTTCCGCTACACAATATATCAAGCAGCAACTGAAAATGTTAGCTTATGCTGTAGTACTAATGCAGGGTGTATTAATGCATAGCAAAGTGTATTTGGTGCTTGAACTATTAAAATAGGTGGAAGTGTTTTTAGAGAGGATGTGAAGTTTTCGTAGATTTTAGCTTCTTGTGGCAGGCCGTGGTCCGTATCCCTCTTGGACACCAGTGATCCTATAAAGTGGTTCAAAAGAGATGTGGTCTAAAAAACTAAGTATAGCAAGTACCTAAGCTGATTTTCTTCCACATCTCAGTTTACACTGAACTGACCGCTATGTAGTCCAAGAGGAAAATAAACATCTCTTATGAAAAAAAAATGGGGTTTCTACAAAAAAAAGAAGCCCAAAGCACAACATGTTACAGTCTGGATCTTAATAGGACATATAAAACCTCAACACACCAAAGGGTTTCCCAATTATCCCATATGAAATTAACTGTACAATGCGGCTACTCAACATTTCAGTGATTATATTAAACATGAGGGACTTTTAAGTGTGAGTACAGCGACACCCATTCACCCTACATCAAATGCAAAGACGCTCAACTAATGGCTTTATAATTGCTCAACTGCTTGAGGGAGGGGCTTAGTTAGAAAGCAGTGGCATGCCCAGAGTGGATCTAAACTAACACTCCTCCCCCCATTGTGTGTTTAAAGGAGAGCACGATTCAGGAACATATCCATAGTACAATTCAGTCATTGCATTCCTTAAGGCCTGAAATGAAAAAAATTCTATCTGATGAAGGTGCACTGATTATGTATTTATATAAAAAAAAATAAAATACAAAAAATAAAAAAACATCTAAGAAGGCTGATTGAGGCTCCCACTGCTTCATCACTGGGCTTTAATCTAAATCAGTGCTAGAATCATTTTCACAAAGGCTATCATTCTAATGATAAGTTACTACCATGGAAAAGATTTTAGCTATTAAACCTGCCTGAGCACATATTTCAAAAATGAGCAGAAACTGGAGGCAGAAGCAGGACATAAGATACTCATTGACGCATGAGGAGAAATAATTTGGCAAGAGCAAATATTTGTTTCCCATTCAACATTTGCAGTCTATAGCTACACCGGCCCGAAAGCAGTTTCACAATGAGGCACCAAGAAAAAAAAAAAAGCCATCTACACAAAACAACCCTCCTCCCAAGAGTTAGGTTGTGTTTGTGAGTAGAACAACTAACGAGTGCTCACAAAGAAAAGAACTTCAGAGACACAGGGCGAGTTGCTTGAAACATACACAAAAACGTAACTGGCAAGCCAGACAGAGAATGGGGAGACAAAAAAAAAAAGCCTTTATAGATGAAGGTAGAATGAGAGAAATGCTGCTCAGCCCAGAAGTAGTTCCAACTTATCAGCTTTAAACTGCACACTGGTGTCAGAATCGCATATATTCCACCTGCTCAAAATGTGACTCTTATTTGCAATCTATTGATCTGGCTGCAAACCATTGAAGAATTGCTCTAATGAATACTGGAGTTAGTTGCTGAAATGTTGCTCCCTCGGGCAACGGGAGAAAGGTAGCTGCAACATCATGTCCAATTACTTCCCAAATGCAGCACAAAAGCCCTTGGCCAATTTGTAATGTCAATACCAATTTATAGACTGCGTCCTGTAGCATGGACAGGGCAAATTACTGTGTATTTTTCTTTTAACAGCTATTCAAGTGGAATATTATAGTCATATCAAAGCAGAGGATCAGGTCAGGGGTGGAAAAGGCCAACATTTTACAAGGCAAATGTGGAGAATAAAGCAGCTTGTTTTTTTTTGTTTTTTGTTTTTTTTTTGTTGTTTTTTAAGTATAAGTAAAAATACTATTCCCAACTTTCACCAAATAAGAAATGGAATACCTAAATAGGAGAAAGTTTAGACGCGTTTCTACGATCAACCTAGATCCCCACTATCAGCAGCGGTGCGGGGTGAAATATCACTTCAATATCACGTTTATGCTTCACTTGGGGGAGTATATAGTGGACACAGTAATATACCAAAAGCAAATCATTTCCCCATCCGGACATTGTACCATCACATACACTAAGCCCTTTTTTTGGAGCATATCATCATGTAAGCTGCTCTGATCTTGGAGCCTCAGGGTTTGATCTTTCAGCGGTAAGCTATTCGGCGGAGTTGCTGTGAGATCTGTAATTGCCTAGAAGCTTTCTGACGGGTGTCCTGTAGCTTATAGCCCACTTCGGATCAGTTTTCCAATCGGGGCAGCGGAGCGTCGCCTGTATATTTTTGCAAAGTGCTCCTAAATTACATCAGTGGCCTGAGCGTGAAACGGAACGCTGCCTTTCAGAGTTTGTGTCTGAGCTGCAAACTCTGAGTGGATTTGCCTGTTTGTTACTGAAAACAACCGTACTGAGTAAGAGGGGAAATGATAATCATCCATAGAAGCATTTCCAAGGATTCGTCATGTACTTCCGATCTTTTTTACAAAAAACTGCGGAATAGAGGAAATCATTCTAACAAGTTGCATTAGATGAAAATATGCGTAAATGCCCGTGCAGTCTGATGCTGACCGACTCATCAGCATCAACTCGGATTAAATAAAACTATCAGAACTATCAGATGGGTTCAGTTACTTCTGGCATGCGGCAACGAGTGAGAGTGTTCATCACTTTTTAAACGTGGGAAGGTGTAATTATAAAAGGCGCTCTCCTTGCCTTACCTTGAGCGACTCCTGCGTGTGCGAGCGCCAAAAGAACCAGGATCCCCGGCGTGGCGAACATTCTCACCAGACAAGAACCCCCCGGCGCAACTCCACTCCTCAGTCCACTTTTGCCCATTACAGAGTAGACACGGCGTAACACGCACAAACACACGCAACTCCTCCGTCCACGATGGTGTTGGTGGGTGGGGGGGGGAAATAAGAACCCCCCTCCGCTACTCCAGCACAGGATCTGCAGATGAAGTCCAAAGCCAGTGGTGTGGCTGTAAAGCCTCTCTAGTTCCAGTGTTTGTGAGAAAGCTGCAGCCGGCTGAAGCTGTGGTAGAGGTGGTGGAAATGACTGCTCGGTCCCGCCACTTGTGTCAGCGGCGCTGCTGCCTCGCCACTGCTCTCCGGTCTGCTCTCCTCTCCGTGCGCTCTCTCCGCTCCGCCACAGTCTCCGTTTACGCAGAGAGAGAGAAATGCCACCGCCCTCTGGCTACCACTGTGAGCCTCTCACTTCCTACGTCTCCGCTTCAGGGTGCCGCTCTCTTTACCCTCGGACATACTTAAGTGAGAAACAAAACTCGAACATATAATACGTTGTTTTGTTTTTTTTTTTTTTGTTTGTTTGTTTTTTTGTTTTGTTTATTCAAGCACATGTCGTGTTTGTGATAATCACTCAGGGCGTCAATGATATGGAAAGCTTCCGTCGCGCTAATAAAGCAAGCGATTTAACTTTTAATAATCTCCGACACGGACCTTTAATGGACAGTTTTCGAAGCATCCAAGTATGTTAATTTGCTTTCTGGTGTGAGTTAATGCAAGGCTGGGTGTAGGAGCTCTCCTGAAAGCTTTTTAAGGCTTGACCAAATTGGAGTCACTTATACAGTTTTATCTCAGATATTACAATGCGATCAAAAGTTTAATTTAAGTAACTGAACAAAATGAAATCAATATTTTTTCATTGCACACAAAGTGATGTGTTTCCAGTGTTTGTTTAATTGGTGATAGTGACTTACAGCAAATGAAAACCCCAAACTCAGTTGTATTAAAAGATTAGAATATTACATAGAAAAGGAGTTTTAATACAGGAACGTGGACAGTAGGGTGTGTGTCCACCCAACTACTTTCTCAATTAACTTGGGAATGAACAGAAATGAACACTTTAAATATATCACTGCAGGATATTTCCAAAGTATTTTGAATGGAAGATTTTTGAGATAGACATATTTGTCAAGAAGCACTCATGCAATCTTTAAAGTGGCGCACTGAAACCAACAACCATGACAGACTTCCTCAAGTTTTATTTAGGCAAATTGCTATGGTGGAATTTGAAAAAAAAAAAAGCATGCTGAACATACAAGTAAATATGTTCAACATGAACTTCAACAAGTTCATGTTTTCAAGTACCTAAAAGCTAAAAACAGCTGATTTGATAAATTGGAACATGTTTTGTGTAGGTTAGTGTCCATTATAATATTCTGTTGCTCTCCTTAATTTTCTTCCAATATGTGATTCAAGTGTCATTTGAGGACGGGGTCATGGATGAGTGCCAGATGTTCAACAAAGGACCCAAACGAAGAACAACAAAGAAAGCATATTAAAATAAATATGTTCTCTGAGAGTGAATCAACTTATCTCTGCCCCCTCATGGCCATGTCTGTTAGATCTTCAGCACAGTAAGATCTCAAGGCTGTAGTTTTGTTTCCCTGAAGGCAAAGTGTATCCCATTACACACAAGCAAAAGGAAAAAATGTTATGCAGTCTGCAACAAGGGGAAATGCTGTATTCACAAAGGAACACAGAACATAATATTATAACCATAAAATGAGATCCTTCAGCAGGCTGCAGTCTAAATGACCATGAAGTAGGTTATAGAGAAGAGATGCATCATGAAACACTGCAGAGATGAATATAACAAATGTGATCAATTTTTAATTGGTGAGTCACAACCAGACAATGGGATTTTTAAAAGGTCTTCATAACGAAGATGTGATCTGATATTACTTTTGAGATGGAATTTAATCTTGTTTCCAGCTAAATTGATAATAAATGTACTGGGAAAATTTGCCAAATTTCATTTTTGATAACATGCAATGAGGGCCAGATTTTCACAAAAGCCTTCAGGATCAGAAGTTTGGTTGCCTTGAAACACATAGTCTTGATATTTATGGCAAAGGCATTTTCATGTTGGCATCATTGTTTGAAGTTATGGTAATCACTCTGCATTCAAACTCATGATTTTAAACACATACATAATACATACATCTCTGAGATTTCTTTCAACCGTTAATGTGATATTAAATAAATATAAATAATTTTGGTTAAAGTTTGTAAAATCAACTTTTTCAACCATTATATGTCATGTTATGACGTTATTCCCTCATCTAAAACATACCTGGAGAGTTGGTTTGAGTCTTTCATGCACTTAAAGGCATCAAAGCCAAATTTATATAATAACTGACGGTAACATAGCTCATTGACTGCGCTATGAAATGGTACTATGTTCCTGGTACATAAATCTCCTCCTTTATCAACAGTGAAAAAAAACAGGTGTATGTGTCAATTCAGTGTATGTAAACTTCTGCTTTCAACTTGATATGTGCATAAAAAATAAACAGATTATAAGAAATTTCAGGTGTGTTTCAATAAGTGCCTCACATCACAGCGTACAAGTCTAAAAGTTATCACTTTGTACTTTGTAACACAAAGTATAAATGTGATCGATAATATAATATCGATCACACTGTATTATTTTAAAAAGTCGTCTCAAAATATGATACAATGTTTACGAGGACCTCGTATTTGACCTAGAGAGGGCCATTTTCAAACAGAGTGCACGTATATGTCATTATTAATCTATTTTAATTATCTTGATCAATTAAAACTCGTGTGGGTTGGGCAACAGAGCATGTTCTAACACAGGAGCTCCTGAATCTGGCAATCGCCATGCATGACTGGTGTCATCTTCATATATACTACACAAATAAAGAAAAAAGCTAAATGCTTAAATGACTAACTAAATCAGCTCAATAAATATTTGTACAGTAAGTGCGCAGCACTCTAGCACACACGCATAATCCTACTGCCACCATAACTCTTGACAGTGTTGCTGCGCAGTCATTTGAACAGCACAGCCTGGATCATGCATTGTAAATGGCAATAGTAAAATATGTGCTTGGTGTCATTTGTCACCACAGCAGCCCTGCAGCTCTGTGACTACCACTGGAAGTAGCTGCTACACCACAGGGACCTGTAAAAGCCTTTTTATTCTGCCACTTTATTGGGAATAGGGAAGCAATAAGGTTCACAAGAAACATATGGCACACTTGGTTATAGATCAGCACTTACACAAGTTATAGTCGATAGCAATGGGACCTTCGCAGTTCCAATCTG
>NW_006799964.1:658040-730990 GCF_000485575.1 Poecilia formosa | reverse complement strand
TATATATATATATATATATATGTATATATATATATATATATATATATATAAATGTGAAACATAATGGACAACCCAGAACATCATCTTCTTTCATACACAATCAGTCAGAAGCTCCAGCAGATTCCCTGCGACACTGTCCACTACATGAAATCATTCCTGCCTACAATTGTATTCATCATTAATGGCTCTACAAAGAAACATACATAATGAGAATAACTGCTATGTCTACATTCTGCTTGGGTTTAAGAAAGCATCGCTGAACTGACTTAAATTTGAGAATTTGATTGTCATTCTCATTTAGTATTGTCAGTTTCAAAACAGTGAATTGAAGATCTAGTTACTAAATGTCTCCTCAAATTTAAGTAGGCAAAAGTCTTGTGACTAATTAAATTTAGTCTGTATGTGAACATGGAGAAACTCAATCTGCTCAAGTGTCCTCAAGCTGCAAATCTTTTGGGACTTTGTTACACTGTTTCTAGTTTCCTCTTTCTTTGAAAGTAAAGATCATCAAAGCTGAGCTGAAAACCCCAAATTCATGTTTGTAATCATTACAGAGATCTCCATACAGCACCCAGAAAGTTAACATATTTTCCAATTGGTTGTCTGTCTGTAATCCACAACAGAAAAAAATAATGAGATGGAGAAAAAGGAAACAATAAGGAAATAAGCTGTGAAGATATGATCATCACAATAAAAGGAATTGGAGCATATTTTATGATTTGTAGCACTAAATGACATATATTTTGTTTTTTAGTGTTTTATTTCAGCATATTTGCTTGAAACATTTGGGGCTATGAACTTTAACCTTTTAGAAAGAATAGGTTTTCAAGAATAGAATAGACTTTAACTGGAATCCAAAGCTCAGTGTATTTTCTTTTCAAATACTAGTTATAGGAAAAAGGAGTTCACCCTGTTTTAACAAAACAGAGAAACTGTATCCTCAAAGGTTTCACAAAATGATCAAATGCTGAGATCAAATTCCTTAAAAAAATGGCAGGGATGGTGCTGTATCCAAGAAAACAATTCTAGAAAGTTGAGTGTACTGTAAAAAATGTACTATAGAAAAACAGATTAGCTCTAAGGGGGATTGTAAAGCAAAACTCTGTTCAGAAGTTTGGAGAGTATCTACAAAGAGTAGACTAAGAGTAGACTACAAGTGAAATCAGCCCTCCAAAGACACTGTGCAGAGACATAAAGCAGGACATGAGCTACAACTGTAACATTCCTTGTGTTAATTGGACTGGTGTTCAGTTGTCAAAAGTTAGTTTTTCAGATTAAAGTAAATGTTGCATTTCATTTAGAAATCCATCTGTGCCGCAGACTGATAACCACACCGTCACTAGAATTGTTTGAGCAAATTATGCATATCTTTGAGCGGCCCTATTAGCAATTCCTCAGAATCCAGCTGGATAAACAAGCAGACTGACTGCTAACAGCTTTTCTCCCACCCACAAAGTAGACAAGCAGCAAGAAAAGTTTTACTTACATATAGCACCTTTCAATACATGAATCACAAAGCAAATGCTATATTCTCATACTGTGGCATATCTGATATAAACCCCAGAGTTTTGATGGTAGCTAACAGGGATGCTGCTATCTTTCAGCCAGAATGGTATGTTTTTTTATGAAAATTTTAGATGCAGTCTGCTGGTCAGAAACTGCTGGAAAAGGCATTAAACGGACTTTGTAAAGTAGGTGGCTAGAGATGCAAGAGATGCTTCTCTCTTCCAGAGTGTTTATTTTCTCCAAACCTAAATAGAAAGATACTTCTTATTTTATTATGTGCAAAGATAATGGCAGAGTATATGAACTGACAAACCCTGTACTTATTAGTTGCTAAAATCTTGAGTGAACAATGCAATGACAAAGCAAAGGCATATACAATGTGTAAACTACAGTACTCTCAATGCGTTCAAGTTTCTTTTGCTCAGATAAGCTGTGGAAAACCATAAATCATCACTTGAAACTCCACACATGCTCCTTCTCTGACTACTTGGTGCTTCTGTTGTGAAAGCCAAAAAGATTTGAACTAAAAACTGTCATAGGTGTCATTGCCTGTGCTATTTCTATTGCCCGTTACGACAGAGAGCAGGCCCCCAAGAGGGTGACTAGGTTTAATCTCTTTAAGCAGTTACATAATGGCCCCCAGTTCATGTTTTAATCAGCAAATAGATGACTGTGCCCAGGGACGAATAATCACATCTATAACTTCTAATCTAATATCCAGCTACATTCAAGTGGATTACAGAGGGGTTGCGAGGGAAAGGAGGGGCACAGGTGGTACACCTAGATGTGAGTGATTACAGCATGTGTGTGTTTGTGTTTTGGGATGGAGAAAAATGAGATTTAGAGATTGCCTCTGTTCTGAGCTTGCCTGTGTACTTTCTAGCCGTCGCTTGCAAAGCACAAGCATTCATGGCACCATACCTTTGACATCACGTTTGATTGTAGATGTTCGGCAGGTGGATCGGTGATGAGTACTGATGAGTACTGACAGTCTCATTCCCTAGATGGCTTCGTGTCATCCACTCTTTGTCCCGAATGGGTGCAACTTCCACAAGGGAATTTTCAAAAGTGGTTCAAGAAATCCATTCAGAAAGGACTGACAAGGAGACAAACACACACAAAGTCATTTGTCTGGATTTCTTCCTGAGACACATATACAAAATATTGTTTCTGCAGAAGATTTGATTTATGTATGACTTCATCTGAATCTGTTCTGTTCTAAAAAAAATAAAAAACATAATCGTAAATATAACGGAAAATGTAAAAGCACTATTCTTTTTCACAGTAAAATTAGTCTTGTGAGCCTTACTCTAATGCAATACTCACATTTTTTATAAGTAATCTAAAGGTTTATAAGAATCCTTTTTCCAAGGCAGGAAAGACAATGAAGTCAAACTGAATGAAGGCTCAACATAAAATGAGTGTAATACTACCATCACTTTGAAGATTCCTGCATAGTTACAGTGAAAAAAACAACAACGTATGTTTATGTAGTTTATGTATGAATTTTAATGTAAAACAGAGTGAAATTCAATAAATGTTTGACTTTTGTTCAAACAAATATGAACATTTACTTGTAAGAATTCTAATTAGCCCTTTGACGGACTGGAACACAATTTCCAAAAATGTATTAAATAAACAACAACTGACTTCTTTTAAATTTGACATGCTCCGATTAGAAAGAAAAATTCAGATGTCTGCTGATCATTGTCTATGTGGTAGACATGATCCTGCATTGAGGTATGATTCTACTAGCTTCGAACAGCTTGGGAAATAAAACGTTTTCTTCATCGTCAGCTGAAGATTGGTCAGTCTGAACGAAAAGCATCTGTAAAGATGAATTTAATGGGATTGTGTCTTTTCGTTTTTCAATGATGGATTTAGCAGTGATGGGCGGTGAGATGTTCAGGGTAACGCAGATTTATACTGGACTTACCTGCAGCGTTCCTTCACCTTCATGACGCTGTTTGTTCTCCAACATATGTGGGAGGCTCTCACAGAAGTACTGCATAGTGAAATCAAATTTTGCTCACATAATTAGAAGTACTCAAAAGGCAATGAGTTTATTTGTAAATAAATAAATAAATTCTTAAATGTCAGAGTAATTACCTGACTGTGGAAAAATACTAGAAATGCATTTCATAATATACATAGTACTTCAGCTCATTTGATTAAATACAAAAAGAAAACTTGTCCAGAAGCCCATGTTACTCTCTGTCAAGACTAGTAAAGGAATTGGATGTTTTATTTTTTGTTTGTTTGCTATAAAAAACATGCATTTCACAAAAGTGGTGGAGTGTGAATTTCAGAGACTTGCATTTATAAATAAGGATAATATAACCCAAAATATATTTAAACCATAACTGTTTTTTCATTACCCAAAAGACAATTAAAATAAATATCCAAGAAGTTTACATCAAAGTAAGCATTCTTTTCTATGTACTGTACTTCACAAGGTCACTCGTGGGGATAAAATGACATTGGAGAGAGATGTCTTGCTATCTCTCTTTCTTGAAATTTCCCCAGAGAAATGCTTCTCCTTTACAAAAGGCCCTTCAATTTATGTGTGTACATGTGCGGAGCAGAGAATTTCAGCCCAGTGATTCCCATCTTCCTGCTTGTTAATACTCCATGGCTTTTAAGATATCAGCTGGAAACAGTTTTCACATTAAGTTTCAAGGGGGAAAATATTACAAATTGTGGGAGTTCAAGTGAAAACAATAAACCACTGGAGGCCATGACAGATGCAGATGTACTCCATAAGGCTGGGACAGATAACGCTTAATTCCATTCGTGTTTCTAGGTGTTAGTGTCGTGACAATCAGGCCAAGTGCTTTTTGATTAGCTCATTATTAATTCATGCACACTCCCAGAACCTCAAATCTGACTTAATTACAACGACACTTCCAGCAGTGACCAATATTGATGTGATTAATGAATGAGTAGTTTGCTGCAGCAGCATCCTCTTTATGACTGAAAAGGATGGGAGGGTATTAATAATTTTTGAATATTAATGAAAAAGCTGAGTGAGCTGATAAGAGACAAGAGGGATTGAGAGGAAGACTGAGTAAGAATATTTGCTTATTGTTCAATATGTGCCCTCCGTTAACTCAATACAAACAAGGGAAAAATATTGTATTTTGTTAGGCTAGAAGCATCTACAAGTTGAACAATGCAATGATAGAAAAGGGGAACATGCTGAACGGTTTTAACTATTTCTCTGTTCTCTATTACTTAGCAGTAATTAAGAATTATTTTTGTTGCTTTGCACATCTCTCTGTTTTAACCATTGCCCAGGGACCATCATGTTTAATCAAAATCTACTTTGTTTGCCTAGAAAGTCTTGTTAGTTTGGGGAGCATTTAGCTGGTTATTCAAATTACATGAAATTACATGAAATCTGAAATTTTCTATTTGAAAATCATGAACCAAGAAGAAACAAACACATACTTTTTGGGTGGTTTTTCTATCACAAGACATTACTTCTGTTTTTCTGAGAGAACACAACTGTTATCTTGAGAGAATCTCACTGAAATACAGTGGAGAAAGCTGCTCTTTTTTCAGTTAGTGACTAATGTGTGGGTTTCCGTCTTGCAAAATAAATCATGGAGGCTTTAGAGAAGTCGTTTCACTTATGTGGTCAAAGGTTTTGCATATCACCATTAGCTATTTAAAGATTTTTTTAAAAATGAAAGAAATTCTTCAGTTATCCAATCCAAAAAAGACACCTTAAGTTGTTTTGTCAAAGTCCAAACCTTGACAATGATTATGAGTCATAAAACTTGATAAAGAAAATTTGAGCAAGTTATAAAAAAATTACATGACTTTTATGTCATGTAAAATAAAAATATTTTAAATATGTTTAAATTATATTGTGAGGATATTTTATGAAATTTAAATTTAAGAAGGATAATTTAAAAAAATAGTAAAGAAGCACAACAAATATGACTGCTACAGTGGGTGTCATTAGTAGTTCTTCAAAATTATTATAATTCTAATCACATTATTTAAAATAAATCAAAATTCAAAGTTTACGACTTGCAAATCCCCAAGGAATGTGTGCTACTTGTGGCTTTCAAAGAATGATTTGTTTCAACTTCTTCTAATTGCTTCAACATCCATGTTTTAGTACTCTAAGGGGAAGCAGGAGTAAGTCTGTAAAAGTCTGGGGGAATGTCGACTCTAAATCATCACCATTCAACACCCTTCCAATCATGTTCGGGTTTTGTATGAGATTATTTATTTATTTAAACAATAGCAGCTTCAAATTCTGAGATCAGAAATGACTAATTATTCTGATGCAAACCACAATGAGATCTGTAACTTTGAGCAAGTAGTCAAAATATGTTACAGAGCTTTGTTTTTGTTTTTTTTTCATTTAGAGCTTTTTTTTTTTTTTTTTTTGTTTGGTTTTACTTTTTCATTTAGAGCTCTATAACAAAAGTCACCCTCACTATGCTGCAGAATTATAGAGCTCCTTGGATTAGAGGCGCATTTACTGAAATTCAAACAGTAATCGCTCACACTTGGACCTGAAACACGAATCAATACTGTAAGTACTTTGCTGCCCAACACTGATCTAGTGTTTGGCTTTTGAAAGAGAAGCTAATTCCACCACAGGATAAACAATTGTTTTATTTACAGTGAACATTGACAATTTGACCAGTTCAGAACATAATGTGTTTTAGGAAAGAGAGTTTAATCATGAAAAATATTTGAACAATCAGGCATATGAACAATTACTCATTACTCTCCATGTCAGTCTTATAATTCCAAGTAATTAATAACATTTCTGTATCTAATACCATCTCCTGGCATCATTGGCGAAGAAGAGAGACCAAAATAAACATCAATATACAATAAAAAAAAAGGTGCAGCTGTTTATCTGAAAACAGAGAACTTTCAGAAAAACTTGCAGTTTGAAGATAAAATGTGCTCACGCAATGGCAGCCTGACTGCTAGCCTGGTGATTTTCTAAATCCATGTTGTCCTATCTCCTCATCTACTCCAGTGAAGATGAAAGAAAACAGTTTGAAGATATGTACTGGGACTCTGCATCACATTAGAGACTACTGCCATAACCTTCAAAGACTCTGTGTGCCTGCATGTGGATGTGTGTGTCTGTGCCGAACAGAGTGAAAGAGAGAGAGGAAGAGATAAAGGTGGCAATAAACCTTGTGTCTGTGTATTCAGTCTGTATGTGTTTATATGCAGTGTAAATGTTACTGGGCCCGGTACATCTGCATGGATGTGTGTTTTAATGTGTGCATGTGTGTGTGCTTGCTGACATTCTAAAGAGGTGTTAGGTCAAGGTTCATGTCAGCCCAACTCAGCTGTCACCCTTTGAGCTCTCAATAAAATCCCTCACAGCTCTTTCAGCTGCTGTTTGAACATCATCAATCTGGCACGGCCTCTGAACCTCCAGGCTGTGGAACTCTTGCAGAAACACCCGTTTGTCAACAACTACAAATAAAGGAAACAATATTTTTGCTGTATGTTAAAATGTGGTTACAGTTTTATTTCTTATTTTTTTAGGGCAAGAAAGTGAACAATTTCAATTTAACTCACTAGTGTCACTTTGATTTTGTTGTGATCGGTAAAGTCTTGAAAGTTAATTCATTCATTCAGCTGGGATAGAAGAAGAAAGTACAATGCCCAAATAAAGATCCCCTACATGAGAAGTTCTTTTTTCCAAGTAGCCCCATGCTGCTTTGCGTTCCTTTTTGTGTGACTTTAAGAAATACCATTAACATTTTAAGTGTAACAAAAAAATAAAATAAAATGAAGAAATACTTTTTCAGGGTTACAAAAAGTCATTTGAATTACAAAACCACTTTAATATGTAAAACTGGGTCATAGGCTCTCACCTCCAACTCTCCTGATTATTAATGTAAGCTTCTCTCTGAAAGGAAAACAGTAGTAAAGTTGCCTTTTTTTAAATTATTCTAAACGGCTTATATTGCTTCTTTAAAGAAAATATTATTGCATGGTCTTGTCATGCAGTGTGTCACACTAAGATCACTAATTAAAGAAAACATTGACCTCAAAATGACACACAAGTTGCCTTCTATTCCGATATGATCGGCTGTCAGGGTAATGTCACATGAGCCTGTGACTAAAGGTTCAAAAATCTTTTGAACATTAATATAGCAGCAAAAACTATTTACGGTTTGAAGGTATCTGGAGTAATGGTGTCCCTGGCAGGAAATCAAGTCAGACTCCTTGTAAGTTGAACTACTCTGCTGTATGTTTTGGTAGCCGGCCAGGCCACGCGTGCATGCTAGAGCTTTTAAGTCCCTGCCAATGAAAGCCTCTGCCCTCCTCATGTTTCCAGAAGAGGGTGAGAGTTATCTACAAAAGGAAATTGGAGAAAAAGAAAAAAAAAAGAAGTGGCGCAAATTCAACCGAAGGTTATATTTTATATCTTCGTCAATCCAAAAGAGAGTGTTATTACCAGAGTCAAAAGGGGTTCAGGTCTGCTAAAATGGCGAGCCTTATGAACTGCAGCAGAACTCGGGTTGGATTTTGCTTTTTTTTTTTCTTCTCAGCATCCAAGTTTTGTGTTAAAATAAAAGGTTTTCACGAGATGCCAGCATCCATCATAGCTAACCCTCTCTAGTCAGAAGACAAAAACATTTTGTTCTCCATTTTCTCAAGACAGAAGGAATTGTCTGGAAGTGCATAAAATAGCTTAGTGTGAATGTTATACTCTTTACTGGATAAATGTATTGGATAAATGTTTTTAGAAATGTGCTATAAAATAGTTTGACAATACTGAAACAAATGGGCCCACTATCCTTCTTGTTATATCACTGGAGTCATTTATAGTCTTTAATGTTTGTGTACAAAGAAGATAAAAAAATAAATGTCTGCGAATGGTAGTGAAGCTTATTAGAACCAAAATTAAAGGGAGAGGAAGATATATATATTGGGCAAAAATATGAAAGCAAAAAGTTTATTTTCTCTGCACATACAAAAAACTTGCAAGGAGCTACAACCATGATTATTGATAGATTCATTAGTATGGTATGACCAAAGCTAAGTTCAGTTTTTGCTGCCAGTAACAGGTAGTCTGCAGAAAAGAAAAGGCACAGAAGAACTGTAAGCCTATTTTATCAAATAATAGACTGGGTCTTCAAAGGAGACATTTAAAAACAATCCTATACACAAATATATTTATCCCCCAAAAAATTATTTCAGATATCTAAAACGTTTAGGAAGACGATCTTTCAATCAATTTTGTTTGATTAGCCCCACATTGCTACAAATATGTGTTATGTTCGGTGTTTTCTGTGTCGTGTTAAGAGAGGAAAAATTCTTGAACTTTAAAAACCTTTTGACTCGTTAAATCCTCTCTTATGCCCGGGTTCAGAAAAATGCTGTGCGCAAAGACTGAGATCACACAGAGATAACAGCGTCACAATAATCAGCATTTATTCAAGACAGATGCATACCATCACCAGAAAAGCACATCACATAACATCAGAAACCTCAGAGCACAAACAACACATGAATTTACCCGAGAGAGGAAAAGACAAAAGATGGAAACGACAAACAAAAAGCAAAGACGTCTTTGGAGAAGTTGCAAGAGCAAAATCTAATGTGTTACTTCTGTGTAGAAAGTTTTATAGCAAAAGGCGTATTCTTATCTTTAATTTATTCAAATAAGGCATATCTTTGCTCATCCAATCCAGGAGCTATCTCTGACCCTCTCTAAAGCCAGGAACTCCTACCGTGTTTACGGCTTTTCACAGAAAAACTTCTACTGTATTGTTTTCCCACACAGACAAAAGGCAGCTCAAACGGTCCTAGCAAACCATCTGCTGTAACTACAGATAACATAAAGGTCAATAGGCCAGAATACATTACTGATTTTAAAACCACAATTTAGGCCATTTGAATCAAGACATGTTAAGTTTTAAAACTAGCTTATCCTAAATTTATTTTCTTAACAGTAGTTATTTTTGAGGTTTTCTGTGTTTAGTCCCGTTTCTGTCCTGTCTTCCCTGCTTCCCAGGTTTGTCTAGTTACCTGATTAACCTCCCTGTGCATTTAAGCACACCTGTTGTCTTTGTCGGGTCCTCATCTAATGTCAGTTTTGTCTGTTGTGTGCTGGCCAGTTGAACTGGATAGTCCTGGTTAAGCTTAGCTCTCCTATTCAGTCTTCAGTGTCATCAGTTGCTACCGGTAATTAGCTGTATGCTAACCTCTCTGCTGTGCTGCCTGTCATCCTGGACTGTTTTGAGCTTCTTTCATTAAATCACATCATTTTCACGACAACCTCGGTTCAGCCTGCGTCTCTCCTCACCACCTCAAACCCACTTCTTGACAATATGTTTTTTTTATTATTTCCTACAAGCATCATGAGTACCTTATATATATACATATATATATACTTGCAATAACTGCAAACATCCAGGTTAAAAGACCTGGTGAATCATGAGATAATGTTTGTAATGTGGATCAATTTACACAGTATGCTGTATTATAGCAATATGCATCAGAAACATAGTACTTGGATAAATACAGGGTTTTAAAACAATTACAAAGTAAATAGATCCCCCAGCCCTACTGGTCTGTGTTCATGTGTCTTTTACTGGTCTGTGTGCTATAGTTCATTACAAAAGTCAAATACATAGGACAAAGTATAATATTTTCAACTTGGCTACAGAAATATGATGTAAATCTAAAACAGCATCGAGGTGCTGCTGCATTTGTCTATCAGAGAAAAACATTTTAATGAAGCTGTAGCCTTGAGACCTCAGCAATGGAAAAAAAATAAAAAAATAAAATGTTAAGCTTACAATCTTAAAATATGTTTTCAAGGTTGGCTGAAAACAACCTTGAAAAGTAGATTTATGTACTGTTGGCACAAATACATAAATCTAGAATAACTCTAGACGCCACAATAATGACGCATACCACTAATGTGGCCCTTAAAGGTAACTCCATTACTGTAATGATGACATCAGTCCTGGGGCCGGATGAGAATTCAAATCATTGTTTGTCATGATGATTCACTTTTATGTAAATGCTGACTGAAACACCGATCAAGGAAAAAAAGAATAACAACTTAAAGCAGTGCTGAATATTACAAACTGAGGAACAAATGAGATGCACTGTTTTTTTTTTAAATGTCTTTGATCTGCATTTTAATAGTAAATAAAATAAACAAAACAATGTTTTTATGTTGTATGTTCTGAAGGATACGTCTGCTTTAGACATGTAAGCATTTTAGATAAACGCCGTTACAAGCCAAATATTCCTATGCTGCTAAATCAAGTAAATATAAATCGGCTCTTGACAAGGCAAAAGTGTCCTAATTTTGGCAGGTGACTCAGTTGAGAAATTTTCCTCATACTGTGTTGTTCACTGCACTAATCTAGCCACCAGCAAGTTTTAACCCAGGTTAGGTCAGGGCCACGCCTTGATGAAAAGTTCATTCTGCAGACCACATGCTGTCAGCTAGGCCACCTCAGGCATGGCTACATGCTGTCTCCAGCTGTGGCTGCAGCTGGAGACAGCAAGAGACAAACACAAGCATGGCACTTCACAGCAATCACGAAGGAGGCTTGATTTGCACTTGTTTTTGTGCCCCTTGGGCTCATATATGTCAGTGACAGCCAGCTGTTTTTCAGCTCTGCTTTTCTGTCCATGCTAACTGGGGTTTACAACTCAGGTGTACAACAGATCTTTATACTTATTTTCCTGCATGTAAAGGAGGCTAAAAGGTTCCCTGGTTTCATATGCTTATAAAATTTGAAGTGTTTGAAGTTTAAATGACATTTTGGGTTTCTAACATTGCTGTAAGTGCAAGAGAGTACATAACCCTTCTACGTGTTTTGCTGCCTAATTTTGAAATCATGGAGATGGTTGGAACACCTAAACTCAATGACTTGGAAGCACATGTGGATTGTAGCTAATTAGATTTACTTTAGTAACTTTTTAGAAAAAAAATTACTTTTAGGGGTATCACCGCTTTACTATTTACAAGTTACAGTGTCACTGGCCCAAAAAACCTAACACGTGATTTAAAAAGGTGAACTCCTGTGCTTTCTTTCTGGGTTCAGAAAAGCTTTTTAATAGTAAATATTATTATAAATGCAGAGTGTCAATGTTTTTGTCTGTAGTAACTGGGTCAAACGTCGGTGCCATCTTGTGACGTAACCAAGCTAAGTCAACCCATTAACAACTAGTTGAACACACAGAAGCAAATGAAGTTGTGAGGATTTCAGCAAAGATTTGAGCGATTTGTGTGCAGTTTTAGAGGAAGAAGCTAAATGGAGTAATACAAGGGAGCTGGCCCTACTGAAGGACTGCAAGCCTATTATTTGAGGTATTTAGTTCAGAAAGCAACACTGAGCTAAATATTTCTTGAGAGGAAGGGTTTGACAGTAAAGGGTAGAAATTCTGGTTTGACTCAAATAACACTTTAAAATAAGTAGCTCAAGTTCTGTGTCTTCCATATAAATGTTCTGCGCATGCCTTTATTAAATAGTCTTCATATTCCTCCTATTTCCAAGTGTTGATTTTGATTTTTCTACTTCTGGTAACGCTATGCCATTCCTGTTATGTTCAATACAGAGGTATTATCAGTCAACGCCATGCTGCGTGTGCATGTTGCCTGAAGAAAGGAAGAATGTTGTTCTAACTATTTAAACTTTTTACATTTAGGCTAATAATATAATTACAACTTGCAGCCAGTACATAACACCTCTCTCCGGCCAGTGTCCTGAAGATCTGTGCTAGACAGTAGGAAAGTCTGGCGAGGTACCCACACACACACACACACACACACACACACACACACACACACACACACACACACACACACACAAAAGGGCTATTCCATGATGCTGTTTACAACCATTTTGGGAACTAAGAAATAGTTTGTATAAGAAACTTAGCAGACGCAAAGTTCCATCAGGTGTTTGCTAATTGCTACTGCCAGCAATCTGGAGGAGCTGAGTGGGGGGAGTGGTGCTTGGCTGGGACCTGCAGCTCTGAGGAGGAGGTTTGTGGTTTGTAAAAATGAGCAGCGCTTTTTGAGAGCAGGTGATAAAATACCCCCAAATGGTTGCCATGGGAGATTCAAGTATTTCTCAAACATGCATGAAAGAATGAAAGAAATACTCTAGGTATGTATTTGATGAGGGAATAACATCATAACATGTCACAGAGCTCAAAAAAGTTGATTTTACAAAATACCCACCCTTTAATAAAACTACAGGAAACTGTCTGAGGTTGTTTACAAAAAGCTATGATCACATTAAAACTTTTGCCTGTTCGTTTCTATGCTGACCAAGATTGATCTCAGCCCTAATTTCAATGTTACCATTACTAACACAAAACCCTGACATGTCCATTTCAGACCCCAACAGACAATCTGAAGCCAACTATGTTGAAAGATCAATTGTGTTTGTGTTAAAGCTATGACTACCTCCTGCTTCTTGAAATCTCTCTGAAGTGTGCAAAAACTCAATGTAACGTCAAACAAGAAAGTCTTGCTCTGTGCTGAAACATGCAAGCAGAAAATGTGTGTCCTATGGCACCATTTATAGAAGCATTCAATACTTTTGATAGGCAGGTCTGCAAAGAGCAAGTCAACCTGATGAAAGGGTTGTGCAACTGTTACATTTCTATGCCTTTAATTTTTTTTTTATTCTGTGAAGAAATAAATACCCGACACATGACAGATGTTTCTTATTCATTTTGAGAATATTTGTTAATTACAGATTATTGCCCATGTTATTTGTCAAACTACATCCTCGTCTTTCTTAAGACAATCAGATCTTTATTTTGTCCACATTTGAGTGTTCAAGACTCAAAACAAGAGAACAGCTGATATCTTAGTGTTTTGGTGGGGTGATTAAATGTAGTTTTTCCCAGACATGTCCACTTTTCAATTTCTATCTGGGGCATCTGGGGGGAATTTTATTTATTGATGAAAATGTCCTGGCTTTCATCAGAACAATAGGTGATGACCACCTTTCTTTCATTTGATATCTTTCCAGAGCTGATGCCTATGGCAAGTGATTCGGAGCAAACATTTAAACACATAAACAAAGATGGAAATAACCACTTGTTTTCAATTTCTATCATTTTGGCCCAGTTTTATTTATTGCACCAGTGTCGATTATTTCATTGAAGTGTTTCAGGACTGGGTCAAGTTTCCTCCATTTTGGAAATCCAAATATGGTCACCCTTGTTTAGGAAGCATTCCTGGTGCTATGTGCAAATAAATATCAGCTGGTTTTATATTTACTAATGACCTATTCAAGTGTTTGTCGTTACTGACATGTTGCAGAGAGAGGACTGACTGAAAAAGCAAAAGACTACAAGCACAGACACTTACACAAAAAAATCTTACTGTTGCAAAACACATGAGGAAATTGATATAGATGATTTTCTGACTGGTCCAGAGAGTGCCACTGGACCCATAGTGAAAGCAGACAGAACAATGTCTCATCATAAACCAGTCAGCCTCATGAGATTTTTGACAAAGGAATTAAAAGCATACTCAAGAGTCCAAGATCCACAGATAGAAATCACAGGATTTCTCATTAAAATAATAAGTAATCAACTCAAATAGAATGATTTCTATGCATACTTGCTGTAGAAGACTCCACTGCTAAATAAAAAGATAATGAAGGATGTTTAAAGTTTGATACAGAAGATTTTGATGCTCAATAAAATCCTGGGAGAACATAGTCTGGTCAGAACTGACAAAGGCTGAGCTCTTTGGCTTTTATTGTATAGATAATTGTGAACTTCTAAACATCACAGCAGTCTCAAAACAGCCAATGTTATACTTAATTGATTTCAGCGAAAGAAAATAGAACTGTTAAAACATCACTGGCAATCACCTGACTGCTATCCAACTGAAAATCTATGAAAAGGACTGGAATTTAGAGTGGATATAAAGGACACAAAGAACCTCAAAATTTCAGAGTTTGTGTGAAAGAACAGGTCAGTAAAACCAGATTAATTCACATGTCTAGTTTCTCCATACAGAAGATGTCTTCAAGTAGTTTTCCACAAAGCACATTAAAGAGTGTTTTTTGCAAAGTAAAGGAAAGCATTTTTACCTGGAGACCACAAACCCTTTGCATACAACACCAATACCACAAAACAAGCAAATCAGCTACTCCCAGACAACCCATCCATGCTCCACCTGTCAGCCCTTACACGGCAAGGTCACCATCACGACCAGAGCAAGCTGCGCAACTAGAAATCACGCCGTGAAATAGCCTCTCCCTCTCCCCAAAACACTGCTGCCGAACCCTTGATCATCAGCCATGTTTGTTGACCCTACACCAGGTGAAAATGCTCCCACACCACCACACACACTGTGAATGAAATTTTACATTTCACTGTGAGAATGTTTGGTCAAATATTAACTTCAGTTTACTTTGTTTTCATTAGCTGGTGAGCATACAGTTGAAACCAGCAGTCTACATACACTGAATAAAAAGACTCATACACATTTTTTTTTCTCACTGTCTGAAGTAATAATTCCTCTTGTTATTGGTCATTTAGAATGATCAAAACTGTTTCTATTTTCTAAGAAAATTGTTTAGTGAGACAGCAATCATTCTGTATGTAAACTTCTGATTTTGAAGACATTAATGAATAAACCTCTGATGTATTATTTAAATCAATATTGTGGCATTTGGCAAGTCGAAATAACACTGGTCATTTTATTTGACCTAAAACAGGAAAACTTTGGTCTGATTTAGCTTCAGACAGTGAGGAAAAAAAATAGTATGTCTATTAATGTGGTGTATGTAAAATTCTGGCTTCAGTGGTATACAGGGTTCAGCACATGCCTTCAGCAAATACATAATGTCTAATATTACTAATATTTACTTTAGAACAATTACTGTTTCTTGCTGATTTCTTACTGCAGTATTAGGAACACAGCAAAAGCTATGAGACGTGACTTAACATCCTTTATTAGATCGGTTTGAGCTCACTGTTAAGTCATGTTGCCATCAGCACAAGAATAGCATTATATCTTGCTTCTATAAATACAGGAATTGCTCCAGATTGGCCTAATGTCTACAATAAAGTCAATGAAGCATTAAATAGAGCTACGGTTATCTTTCAAGTTGATTCTTTTTTTTCTTTCTTGTTGCAGCATTGCCGAAGAAGCTCTGAAGCACAGGATGGTTGCTCCTTTCGTAGATTGCATAGTTCACAAGGATATAAGCTGCTTGCAATTATGATGGTACAGACAGAAACTGAAGTATTGGATCGCTGGCTTGAGGCTCTACAATTTTCCATTATCTTGCACTGACTTCTCAGCAAGCATTCAATCCATAACATACCAGAAATATACTACACTGTTGCTAGAATACCATGCTAAATATCATACTGATTAAAGATCATTAGTTGTTTTGTTTATTGTTCTCTAGGACACCCTCCTGGGTTGTTAAAGATATATCTGTTTTTCCTGTTTCACCATTTTTGTAATACGCTTGCATTGCATTGCGTTCAAATCTTCATAGCATTTAGAGAAACCTTTAAGGGCATAGGCAAAGGTGTATAGTATACTGTACGTGATGTTAAATTAACAAACCTAATATTCAAAAAACATTTACAGAGATTAAATTGGAGTCCTATTAGGTGTATTTCTTTTTCAGCCAAAGGTTTTATAAACATATATAACACATTTTGAGTAGGATCGGGTGCAATCATGGCCCTTCTGCATAGATTTCCTGTTTTATAATCTCTTAGTACAAATATGTGATTAGGATCTAATGTCCATCTCTAGTCCCAAAAGGTTGTGCTTACGTTCTTGCATCCATCAGTTTCTGTGTCCGTCCATCTGTCTATTCAACCATCTTTAAAGATCCACAACTAACCCTTCCAAGGCCACTTTTATTGTGTTTAATATATCTTTAAGAAGAATTTATTAAAATTGTTTATGTTTAATTGAAATAATCTACATTCTCACTATGTGTAGCAAATGTTTAAACTGGCTTATTTGAACACAGAACCTCTAAAGGGATCGTGTGCGGAAAACAATTTTCTTTATGTAAAATTTTCTCAGACTATGCTCCATAAACTCCATCTAGCTTCTAGTCTTCCCCTGCCTTTTGTGTAATTCCCTCACCATAACCTTGAATTAATAAACACTACATTCAGAGCAGAAGACACATAAAAGCACAGTCATTTCTCATCATTCCATCTGTAAACACCACAGTTTTGTCTCATTTGAACTACACTTTGAAAGTTTTTCCCTTTGTTTTTTTTTTTTTTTTTTTTATTTATATAACAAAATTTGCAGGGTCTTGTAAAGCTGCTTCTTGATTGAACCATAAACCCAGGTTGGTTGATATTAAAATAAGTTGGTTACACAGTGACTGCAGAGATACTTTCTGTTTATGTTTTACGATTTAAATGGTGAAGAGTCACAGAGAACATTAGAAGGAACAATTTGTAACAATGTGCTGCATTGCATGAACAGTTTTCAAACATTTGTTAAAACTTGAGCTAAGAGAAATTCCTACTTCATTGTTAGGAGAAGAATGTGTGGACAAAGTCTGCAATAAATAACAGTCCAAAGCATTTTATTATCACCTATAAAAAATACTGACTAAATCTTTGAGACACAACCATCTTTAACTACTTTAAATGTATTTATTCAGTGGCACATTGGCACAGTTGGTAACACTGTTTGCCTTGCAGCAAGAAGGTTCCGGGTAGAAATCCCAAATTTGGTGCTTTATTCATGGAGTTTCCACATTTTGCCAATGAATGTGTGGGTTCTCCAGCTTTTTCCCCAGTCAAAAACTGTTTTGTGACTGTCAATCTGGCCTCTCTAAAATGTCCTTGGAGGTGTGGTTTTGATTCTATGCTTAACATTTCTTTCTCATGCTAAAAGAAAAGCAAACTGATCAGGAAAAAAAATTGCAAAAAAAGGTAATTGCTAGTTTATACATGTCATAACAATCACTTCACAGCTAAAACCAAGAGGCAACTTGAAATTAAATCAATACGTCACACTTCCAGGTCTGCCTCTTTATGCATTCGTCCTGTCAGTGAAAGTTTAAAATTAGATTTCACTTCGCAAAAGAAATAGAATGCAAAAAAGTTTAAAAGAGGAGCTATTCAGATGGAAGCTCCTTAACGTTAAAGATAAGCGAAAGAAAAAGATGAGGCCAGTACATCTGAATAAAAAGATTGAGCAGGACTGGTGGGTTTTTTTTTTTTTTGGTGGTGTCAACATAATTTAGAAAATTGATTAAAAAAAATCAATTCACCTTATCTGCTTATCTTTTCAGTTTGAAATGTTAGCACTTTTGACAGTACTGACGGCATCTTTGCCTTTCATATACTCCCTGGTATTTATGCACTAGACTTACATGCACATTTATTTGCGCATGATACATCCAGAAGAATGTGTGAAAGTGTTTTTTACCACGTGTGTTCAAATAGATAAGGCTTAAAGCATTTGAGATATTTCAGAAACCTAATGCAGGCTTGATGCCCTTGCTGTGTGATCAAAGAATACGGGGGCTTCTTTCATTACCTTTGATGGACGAAGACGTTTGGATATTTGCCTCTGTCTCTCTCTTACCCTCATTCTGCCTGTAGGGATAGGAGAGTGCTGGTTATCAGTGCAGCACTGAGCTGCGGAGAGCCCTTTTAAGAAGGTGAAAGAGCAGCACTACCACGAAATTCAGAAATCATGATGGTAGGGTTGCTGCACTGCTGATTCATGCTAAACGGTTTCAGGTTATAGGCCATTTTGGGGGAAAGATGTAGATTACTTGTTTCCTTTCCACTGGAATATCCAGCAAATCCACAACCCCCACTTTCAAACATTTTTACAGATAATTGGACAACATAAAACCTAACATGAAGTGTGCTGTGGTGCCCTGCACAACTCCTTCAGAGAAATTGCTCCCTGACTGATTCTGCAAAAGAGAAGAAGCAATCTATTAGAAAATACTCATAAAATAAGTTATTCTGCCCTTCATTCACCAACTAGAGCTAAAAAGACAGACAGTCAGAGACATACAATATGTTGGTTATTGAAAAGGATTAAATATGTTGTTTGCTTACTTGTAATTAGAGAAGATCAGGTGAATTTTAATTACCTCAAGTTGGAAGACTTTTCTTCCATTGATTTAGTCTTATCAATGTTTAGTCCTAACAAGTTGTGAGTAGATCTGAAAGGTTGTGCTTACGTTCTTGCATCCATCAGTTTATGTGTCCGTCCATCTGTCTATTCAACCGTCTTTAAAGACCCACAACTAACCCTTCCAAGGCCACTTTTATTGTGTTTAATATATCTTTAAGAAGAATTTACTACAATTTTTTTTACATTTAATTGAAATAATCTACATTCTCACTCTGTGTAGCAAATGTTTACACTGGCTTATTATAAACATGGCAAGTGAGGAAGCATACGAACCTGACTCATTTAAGCAACTTCTGTCAGTAGGAATGGGCCAGAACTCCAGCAAAATATTGTTAGAAATTCCAAAAGGTTTGACCCAGGTCATACAGTTTAAAAGACTATTATCCCTGATACTGTCCAAACATTTGTAAACTCTTGTCAAAAGAAAATTGCTAAGTATTATCTAAAAAAAAAAATGTTGTCACCAAGTATTCTGGCATTTAGCAAAACAAAAATAATTTTGGTAAAGCCTAAAACAGATGTTTAGTCTGTTTTAATTTCAGACAGTAAGAAAAGAACGTGTATGTGTATTTTTATTAAGTGTATGTAAACTTCTGGTTTCATCTGTAGCTACATCCATGCTTAAAGGCTATCTAAAATAACTCTAGTAGCAAGGGAATACAGCCAGGCAGCCCATGAAGAACGGCTTGTCTAAATTTATGGTTGAGGTTTAAGCAAATAGCTGATGTTTTAAATGCATTCATAACATGGTTAGAAACAATATGCTAAAATAATCATGTTTATTGTACAGACGGAACCACTGTCAAACTAAAACACCTATTGTTTTAATATTGTGTGGATATAAAATATAGACTGTGTCTGGGTAAAGGTTTAAAAAAATTATAAAATAAGATTCACTCGAGACATTTTCACAGCTTTGTAAAAAGAATTTAATGTCAAATGTATTAATGAAGGCTGACAATGTGAGACAACAGTAGAGACAGAAGCACACCCTATAATATGCATGGATACCAAGAACTTACTTTTTAATTAATGCAACACATTGGCAATGAACCCGTGGGCTGCACTGCCTTGGAGCACTAAAGCTGTGATGCAACTGTCAAGTTTTCTCGGCAATGTGACGGCATATCCTTTTTGTGAAAAGACACAAAAATGGGAACAGATTGAAATTAACAACAGAACTTTGCAGCACAATAAGTTTTCTTTGCACCCAAAACAGCAGCACTTTAGGCCACACAGATTTCAAATTTAAAGATTTTATATTTTTCTGTTGCGGTAAGATGTACTGCTCGGTGTACAGTGTAAAAGTGTAACAAGTAAAAAGCTTAGGGCTACCACATGTCCCATGAATTATGGATCTGGTCTGTGTATGGCAATTAAATTTAAATGCATAGAGGACAGGTTTTGTCCTGTATTTCTAAGCACTCTTGAATGTAACACCATCTTGTCCACATTCTGTATGAAACTGATTTCGGCCAGTTGGGAGATAAAACGCCCAAACTGATTAGTAGAAAATTGGTAAGAACCATTAAATTTGCCCCAAATAAACACACAAGTAAAAAAAAATGCTATGGTCAGACATTTTGATGTTAAGGAGACACAGAGCCAACCTGTGTTGGAGAAGCTCTGTTTAATGTATTGGGTTTGCTGACATGAAACTCCACATCTTCATGGCTGTTGACTGAACCAAATATGAACTGAACATAGCCTTAAACAACAATAATCATCCTCTGGTGCAAAGTAGTGGTTTTTATGGTAGCACAAAAAACAAGTGCATGTGTCTGCACACCAGGGGTTGTTAGAAAAAAGTGATAAAAATAAACAAACCAACAAACAATAATGAGTCGAATGTAGGAGGAAATAACAACAAAAGAAAAAAAAACACTGGAGCAATATCCAATAATGTATCTCCACTCAAAAAGTGTTATCTAAAGAAAACATTGCTTCCTCTCTTTTTACATCATGTTCTACTTCAAGAGTGCTTTGTGGACAACTTATTGAATTAAACCCATTATTTCTATTTTTGTTTTCTTATACACATAATTTCATCTGAGCAATGTCAATGCATAGTGTTATTAAATATTTGATTAAATTCACTTTGTCATAGCAGTATGCAAGTCAAAATAATTCAGTGACATAGCTAAAAGATTTTTGCTTTAGTGTGTGCTCATATACAAACACGTTAGAAATTACCACTCTGTTTTGTTCATGGTAATTTGATTTGGGATGCTGAATGGGTGATATTGTCTGGTCATGTGCGTCTTAGCCTGAGGGGACAGAGTGGGAGCTTGTCAATGGAGAACTTACAAGACAGGCAGTGAGGAAATGTGGGGGGTAAAATGTGCAGCAGAGAAGAGAAAATGCTGATAATCAAATAGTCTGCTTCAGGAGCTATTGTGAATTCAAAAGAGAGGAAAGCGTCAACACGAATTATACAAATGCGGAGACAAAAACAGAATGATGCAATGCAGACGAGAGGCTGCCATTCCTTTTACCCACACACCTAATATTTTACCCTGTCAGCCATGTATTTTGCTCATAGATGGGGAAAAAAAAAAAAAAAAAGGTCAGGAGATTTATGGGAGTTTGCTATATCTGATAACTGCATGATTTTTTTATGGTTGTTGATCACCTATGGCAAACAAAACCTTTCAGGTGCCTATAAAGACTTGACAGTAAATTTCAACTGCAGCTTGATGTGCCTGTTGCATACTGGAAATAGGAGATCTGCAGTCAAAGTTTGACACAGGGCCAAATGTTATTAGAAATGTTATGGGCTGAAAAAATAAATATCACACTGTTGGGTCCAGCTGCCTTATCAGAGTTGTGTAATAAACTACAACTCATACAGAGATACAATGGATGGAGGTCTCATTGTATCTGATAATTATTAAGAGGAACACAATCAGTTATCCGTCCACAAAGCTTGTCAATGTCAGTTTCATTTATTTAGCAACAAAAAGAAGGTGCACTGGCGCAAAGTGCTACAAATGAATGATTAAACACAACTGAGGCAGAATGTGCCTTTAAAAATGTCTACACTTTGAGCAATTCAGAAATACAACACAGGAGAAACAATTACAAACGTGCAATTACCCTCAACAGCTGGCCATTTAATCTTAGTGTTCTATATAAACTTGATGGTGTGAATAAAATGGAGCCAGACCAGTTCGGCATTATTTAGCCTAAAACTGTCTCACTGCTGGCCTACTTCAGTTGAACAATGCCTATGCAGTTGAATTTCCCTATTGGTTGCAGCTGCAGGGCTTGGTACAATTTCATTACAGACCTGCTTTCAGACAGGTATCAAGGCACAACCCCCCCACTACCGCCACCCGGTGGTGAAACAGGAGTTGCTAGGAGCGCAGCTTTTAGAGAGGGGTTAGTTGCACTTTAAAGAGCCATTAACTCCCCCCAAATCATGACCCATGTCAAGATTCACATAGAAACATAAAGAGAGAAGCCCAAATAACCTATTTAGACAGTTCATTAGCAAAAACAAAGTTGATTTGGGAGTTAGTTATACTTTAAGAATATTTGTTTAAGAAAACCATACAAATAAACAAAACGCAAATCAAAAGGAATCAGAAAGAGCTGCAGCAAAAAACACAAGAGAATTTGCACAGAAACTTGAGGGGATAAGGCAACAGAAACCAACTGGCTGCAAAAACAAAGAAACCTGGCAAGGTGATTAGCGAATGCAGGTTTCCTTTTCAGGATTTGGTGAGTCCAATCAACAGAATGCATAGCAGCTGTGAGGATCTGCTATGGAGCTGAGGGAAATTCCCTCAAGTCCAGAGGATCCTGACCCTGTGTGGTTGTCAAGTCCCTGCCTTCTGTACCTCTCACCTGGGGCTTCCATACCAGGCTTCCCAAGTCACATGGTAGACTAGGCCCTCTCTCTGTCTGTGTCTCTCATTGTCTGATGATGGATTGCGCTCATGGTCAATGTAGCTACTCGAGCCAAAAATGTCTTAATCCGTTCATCCCGAGGCGTGCTGTCCTGGCGGCCTCCTCAGAGGACTTGGCAGAGCTTACTGTAGAGCAGCAAGTGAAAACTGGGTACATCCAAACCTAATGCTTATTTTGGAAATCAAAATACTGGCCACATTGACGAGATAATGGTTTATGTTGGAAGAAATTAAGTCTGGCAACTACTTTTTGTCCCAGTCTAGCAGTTTATCTGTGCAGCAATGAAAATTGATAATTGGTTTTAAAACACACCTGCAGTTTTTGAATTGTGTCTGGCATTGAAGTCTCGTAAGAAGGTAGTGCATCACACAAAAAGTAGTCCAAGCAAGAGTTTAATTTGTTATAGATAACTATACAGGGAGTCATGTTGCTATGTACAACATCCCAGAATATTATGTCATTTTCATGAGACAATATTTATGTAACAAGTATAAACTATATGTTTCACTTAAAATAGAGATGATCATTTTAGATGTGTTTAACTAAAAGTGCAGGCAAAGGAACTTTAAAGTAATTAAAATACCTTTTTATGTTGCAAAAGGAAATTATTCACTTTATGCATTTTACTCCTGATTTACAATTATTTTTTTGATTATTAAAGAAGTCTTAAGAGGTTTTGAAATGCATTTGGGTTGCATTGCATTACCTAAGAAAATTGCCACTGAAAAGTGCACAAGTACCCACAGGGAACAAAGACATAAACACACATGCGCAGAGTTGGTCAACTAAAAAATAAAAGGTGTAGTGCAGTACAGACAAAACACAGTCCTGTTCAATTAAATGTCAGCAGCCTTTGTTCAAACCCAGTACAAAGGCAAAGGACCTTTTGCTGATTGCAATCAGTCAGAATAGCAGGTAAATCAGATTACCATTATACAATAAAAACAACTAAATATGTTCCCCTTCTTATTATTCTAACACTTTTCAACTACTTGTTCATCATTTTACCTTCAGATTTGGTGTGAACTGCAGCTCACTGTGATGAAAAAATTTCTTACTGACTTGCTATGAAAATTTACTGAGAGGTCACAAAAACTGCCTAACTTTGTTATCTCTGCATTGTCCATTTATGGATTTCTTTTTCAAATTATGGTATCGGGGTTTTGATATGTTAATAGCATGGTATTTTGTGTTTTGTGTACATATAGACATACCTTGCTCATATATGTTGATAATGCATGGTGACCTGCAGAGTATTATACGTCAACTTAACATTTCTTAATACAACAAAACATGGTGGGCCACTGGTGGACTGCCCTGGTGCCTTGCGCACTGGGCTTAGCCAGTTTTTTAGGGGAAACCATGGAATGAGGTCAATATTTTAAATGCACAAGTTAGTTGAATTTGTATACCGTATTCTCCGCCTCATAATAAAAGAAGACTCTCTCCACGATAAGGTGGACCAGCTGGAAAAACAAAGTCAGTGTAGCAACATCCGCATGGTCAATCTGCTTGAATGCCTTGAGGGAACAGATCTGATTCAGTTCTCATGGATCGCATCCCGTCGATCCTGGGAAAAGAGCATTTCGCCATTTTCCTATGACTAAACAGATGGACTGATCCTCTACATTTAACAAGAAAGCATTATATATGTGTATGCATGTGTACATTGATGGAATGTAGTCTGGCTTACAGACAAGAGACAATATTTCTCCTACTAGGTATAGCCAGGCCATATTAGGACTGCTGCAGATCTTCAATAGTTGTTCTATTCCATTCTGCCTGTCACTGCTACTCAGTGTTTCAGCTGTTTTGCAGTTTTCTGGAGGTTTGTTCCAGAATTGTGGCGCATAAACACCAAATAAACATTCTTAAAGTTCAAATCAGTTCAGTCATGTCCCCTCTAATGTCTCTCACAGATGTACAGAGACTTAAAATGATTTACGAAAAAAAAAAACCCAAAATAAATAAAGAATAAATATAAACATACATTTTGCCATATTTTTTTAACCGGGGACAAACTATGTCTGCAGTGGCTAATTGGTTTTAAGTTCTACTGCTACAATGAGCACTGTAGGGCCACCAGTTGTGATAAATATTCCTTAAATTTCAAGCCTGTTTGGAACACAGTCATTGCCAAATAAAACAGATTTACAAGACAAACAGAGTGAGTGGGCAGAACGTGTGTGCCTGCATGTGTTTGGGTAAAGGGGTGAGAAATGTGGAGTTGAGAAATATTAATGTGTGACTGACAAAGGAAGAAAGGAAGATATGACAAGATTGGACAGCTAAAAGGGAGTGGAGGAGAAGAACAGAGGATGATAAAAAGTGGACAGCATGATGGGTGAAGGATAAAAAAAGTAGATAGGTTTGGGAGGACTAGAAGTCCCAACTGGGAGAAACATGTCACACACTGGTGAGCCTGACACAAATGGAGGCAGTATAATATTTTTCATGCATTCTCTTTTGCTTTTCAGCATATCACCCCCCCTTTGCTATCTTACTCATCTCTTTTATTCCCGTTTTTGTCAGAAAGCATGGTAAGGCTACTGGCATCTAAAGAAATCTTTCTGGGTCCTTCTGAATAATGTTTCTCTACCTTCGAAATGCTGCTGTTCAATAATGCATGACTCCATGCATAACTTACCTCTTGACTTCCCTAAGAGCATTTAACTTCATTTCTCCATGTGCACTTAACAGCATTGTTTATTCTGCTGTTTAAGGCTAAATGAAGCCTAAGCATTCACCTGCACAAATGTGCTCATCATGGCTGCACGTAGATACACACAAAGGCTTTCACAAATAGGCACATAAAGCGTTTGGCTTGTGCTGGGAATTACCTGTTTACCCAATTAACAAACCCCGGCTGAAGGCTAAATATATGCAAAACAGGATGGAAAATCTAAACAACTGAAAAATAAAACTTTTCTTTCACAATCTTCCTTAGCGAAACTGTTTTTTTTTTTCCTATTCCTCCAAAAAACATAAGATGGGATGAGAAAAGGTTGGGCTGATTTAGGTATTTTGTTTAAAATGCAGATATAATTGTATATCTCTTTTTTTTCTGATACATAACCTATGCCATGTACAGTAAGAAAAAAGGGAAAAAAAAATCTTTGTTTGATAATTCTTACTCTTATGGTGTTAGTGAGGTAGCACAGCTTCTTCTCCATTCCAAAGGAACATCTTCCTTTTCTTTCCAGTGTTTGATTCTTGATCAAAATGTAAGTTCTCTTACTATGAAGCCCATAAGGAAAATGTATTAATTAAATAAATGTTGAGGTTGGATTCTTTGTGAAATCCAGTAAAGCAGTCTGACGTTAGCTCAAGAAATGTAGTCAAACAGTGTGTTTGCATGGGACCAATTTACCTTCCTGTGTCACTCAATGCTTTTAGTGAAAACGGCACAAGCCTCAAGACCGATATTCTCTTTTGTATATATTGCTCTAAACAGTGTGTGAGAAATGAAGAGAGAGCAGACATGTTCAGTCAGACTAAACCTCAGCTTAGTTTTTTTTTTTTTTTTTTGCTTTGATTAGCTCTGTGGATATTAACCAGAGTACAAGAAAACCCTAAAACACACAATGACATGATCTTACCCAAACACCGTGGACCCCCAACCCCATCCTGTCATAAAACTTCTCCACGGACTATTTCCACCATGACACAGATGCACCAAGTGAACGTATTCATGAAAAGACCATGAAACTGGCTTTACAAGGCTAATTCAGACACGCACAAAAAGTCTCCCACACAATGTAAAGAACTTATTCAGTACCCCAACACAAAGCGACACAATTAAATACGACCATATGCGTTGTTAAAACAAAAGAGGCCATCTGAGCTCCTTTCTTTTCGCCTGTTACAGATGCCACTATTGTGCCATCCCATTAGACACAGACAAAAGCCCATGTGCCCACATTCACTCACAATCAGCCTTCTAAACAGTGAAGCGCAAGTATTTGCACCGACACCCTCACACATATACAAAAAACTACTAAATGTCCACCAAAAAAAATGATTGCAATGTCAAAGGTCATGGAGTTAGCTGTTTGTTCATTAAACTGAACAAAACAAACTAATGACAATCGCCTCATTTAAACACCTTAAACAAAGCTGCAATACTCCAGAATCACTTAAAGTTGGCCAGCATAGACATGTCAACAAGAGAGGTTATTCACATAAACCAATTTAGTTGAAAGTAAATGCAGTTAAAAGCATTAAGTTGCTTCTCACAGTTGTTAATTAAAAAGTTAATTGAAATATAAACCAAGGTCAATTAAGCTACCGCATATGGTACCTTATCTGTTTCACATCCTTATAGAGAAGACCATTTAGAATGCATACATTTATGTCCAAATGTTCAATGTTACAACTACAAATGATTAAAACAATAATGACAGTGATTATTTTGAGGATTTTACCCAGGAAAGTAATGGATAAAATTGTGAAGACGTTTATGGTGTCGGTTAGTATCTAAAAGAAAATGTCTAAGTGAAAATCAGTGAAACTTTGTTAAATCACCTGAGATTTTTTTTTATATATTTTTGAACAGTGAGCCTAATAATACAACAAAAGTACAACAAAAGTACAGACAGCTGGCAAAGTCAGCATTACTGAAAGAAGCCGGTGACTATGGAGAAGCAGCAGAGATCCACAGCCCAAGAGGAAAAGTCAGTCGTCAGGACAAGTATTCTGTCTTCCCTACATTCCCTACCTTTACTTTACACTGAGGCAACATAAAGGCCACTACAAACAAAAAAAATCCTTTAAAAAAAGAAATATTTTTGAAACACAAACACAACATTTACTGATGATCTTCAGAAACTAACAGTACAAAGTTCAAATAGAAAAACAAACAGTTCCAGTCACAACGTCAGTTCTTAGAGTTTGCAAAAATGTTTTATTACTGACACAGGGTGGTATTTTTATTCTCATCACACTCTTCTAATTTTATATTCTTTAAAACATATGACTTTTTGCCCATCCTTCCTCTCAATACAATATGAATTACCTTTACCTAGATGTTCTTTCCTGTTACTTGTTAAAAAAAAAAATTAGAAACATGTTTTTTTTGTCTGACAAATACACTAATTTGATGAGACATTCAATCAGGGTCTCAAGCTGTGCTTCTTGATACATCGGCACATGTGCAGAGATTGATTATGGGAGTGTGTATACCCATTAATTGCTAAAGATAGGAGTGGAAGTCAGCCTCCTGCGAATGTATACAAAATTCAGAATGAATGAGTTTCATTTGTTGGTCTTATCTGATCCACATTGAGTGAAAAATGTGTGGTCATATTTTCTGCCTTTGCACACACAAGCATTTGTTGTCATGAACCTACTTGGTGTATGCATTTGGTCTCTAGTTATTATTTGACCCATGGGGTTCAGTGAGACAGCATCAATGATGCCAGAAATTGCCAAGTAAATGCATATGTGTAGAACAATGACAACAATAATTGTGATGGGACAAAGGGAATTCAAAGGGGTCATTTTGTTGCAGAGCCATGGTATCTACCAAAGGAGGCTTTTAGGGGAAAAAAAAGAAAATGCTTGGAGTTTTACAATTGAAAGGCTTGCAGCAAAAACAAATGCTGTTCTATTCTATAATCACTGAGTTTATATTACTACATATTTAAATGTGTCATAATTGATCAAGAAAGGGCTACATCACTATTTATGTTTGTGGGCTTTTTTCATCTGATAAAGTCTTTGTAAAAAGAACAATTTAGTGCTAAAACTTTGGCAGTACTCCCAAGAATGTCTTGAAAAGTTGTTATAAAACTTTGAGAAAGCATCAACAAGACATGTTACAGGAGGAGTTGACATGGTCTCACTTTATGTATTATTCAATGTTTAGAATGTGAAATATTGCAGGCAGGCTTTTGCCAGGCCACCAATATTCCCAGTATCCAAACGAACCTCTCTGCCAGGACCAGCCCTAAACACTTTAGCACCCTGGGCATCCCCCACCACTCCTTGCAACCTCCAATCATTCCACCAATTTACATATGCATAAACTGAAGACTTTTTCTTTTAAATGATTACTATTATTTATGAAAGACGATGTTAACCAAAACATTAGTTGTCTATAACCCCAAAATATTGAAAATATACTGACCTGATTAGTTACAGGATGTGGTCAGTCAGCATATCATCTTTATTGGTGCAGTCTTTATTTCTTTATTTATGCCAGAATGAGCCCATGTGAGGTGGAGGCAACAGGAGGAGCCACTGGTGGTGTTGCAGAAGAACCAGGGCTCAGATTTAAATTTCTCAATATTGCATCTGAAGAGGAAAAGATGAGTAAGATTCCAGAAATAACAGTAAAACCATAAGAAACCATGTCAAATACACAGTGAATTTTCTAAGATGCAATTTATATCAGATTGAAATTATCACAGTAAAATGNTACTACAATTTTTTTTACATTTAATTGAAATAATCTACATTCTCACTCTGTGTAGCAAATGTTTACACTGGCTTATTATAAACATGGCAAGTGAGGAAGCATACGAACCTGACTCATTTAAGCAACTTCTGTCAGTAGGAATGGGCCAGAACTCCAGCAAAATATTGTTAGAAATTCCAAAAGGTTTGACCCAGGTCATACAGTTTAAAAGACTATTATCCCTGATACTGTCCAAACATTTGTAAACTCTTGTCAAAAGAAAATTGCTAAGTATTATCTAAAAAAAAAAATGTTGTCACCAAGTATTCTGGCATTTAGCAAAACAAAAATAATTTTGGTAAAGCCTAAAACAGATGTTTAGTCTGTTTTAATTTCAGACAGTAAGAAAAGAATGTGTATGTGTATTTTTATTAAGTGTATGTAAACTTCTGGTTTCATCTGTAGCTACATCCATGCTTAAAGGCTATCTAAAATAACTCTAGTAGCAAGGGAATACAGCCAGGCAGCCCATGAAGAACGGCTTGTCTAAATTTATGGTTGAGGTTTAAGCAAATAGCTGATGTTTTAAATGCATTCATAACATGGTTAGAAACAATATGCTAAAATAATCATGTTTATTGTACAGACGGAACCACTGTCAAACTAAAACACCTATTGTTTTAATATTGTGTGGATATAAGATATAGACTGTGTCTGGGTAAAGGTTTAAAAAAATTATAAAATAAGATTCACTCGAGACATTTTCACAGCTTTGTAAAAAGAATTTAATGTCAAATTTATTAATGAAGGCTGACAATGTGAGACAACAGTAGAGACAGAAGCACACCCTATAATATGCATGGATACCAAGAACTTACTTTTTAATTAATGCAACACATTGGCAATGAACCCGTGGGCTGCACTGCCTTGGAGCACTAAAGCTGTGATGCAACTGTCAAGTTTTCTCGGCAATGTGACGGCATATCCTTTTTGTGAAAAGACACAAAAATGGGAACAGATTGAAATTAACAACAGAACTTTGCAGCACAATAAGTTTTCTTTGCACCCAAAACAGCAGCACTTTAGGCCACACAGATTTCAAATTTAAAGATTTTATATTTTTCTGTTGCGGTAAGATGTACTGCTCGGTGTACAGTGTAAAAGTGTAACAAGTAAAAAGCTTAGGGCTACCACATGTCCCATGAATTATGGATCTGGTCTGTGTATGGCAATTAAATTTAAATGCATAGAGGACAGGTTTTGTCCTGTATTTCTAAGCACTCTTGAATGTAACACCATCTTGTCCACATTCTGTATGAAACTGATTTCGGCCAGTTGGGAGATAAAACGTCCAAACTGATTAGTAGAAAATTGGTAAGAACCATTAAATTTTCCCCAAATAAACACACAAGTAAAAAAAAATGCTATGGTCAGACATTTTGATGTTAAGGAGACACAGAGCCAACCTGTGTTGGAGAAGCTCTGTTTAATGTATTGGGTTTGCTGATATAAAACTCCACATCTTCATGGCTGTTGACTGAACCAAATATGAACTGAACATAGCCTTAAACAACAATAATCATCCTCTGGTGCAAAGTAGTGGTTTTTATGGTAGCACAAAAAAACAAGTGCATGTGTCTGCACACCAGGGGTTGTTAGAAAAAAGTGATAAAAATAAACAAACCAACAAACAATAATGAGTCGAATGTAGGAGGAAATAACAACAAAAGAAAAAAAAAAACACTGGAGCAATATCCAATAATGTATCTCCACTCAAAAAGTGTTATCTAAAGAAAACATTGCTTCCTCTCTTTTTACATCATGTTCTACTTCAAGAGTGCTTTGTGGACAACTTATTGAATTAAACCCATTATTTCTATTTTTGTTTTCTTATACAAATAATTTCATCTGAGCAATGTCAATGCATAGTGTTATTAAATATTTGATTAAATTCACTTTGTCATAGCAGTATGCAAGTCAAAATAATTCAGTGACATAGCTAAAAGATTTTTGCTTTAGTGTGTGCTCATATACAAACACGTTAGAAATTACCACTCTGTTTTGTTCATGGTAATTTGATTTGGGATGCTGAATGGGTGATATTGTCTGGTCATGTGCGTCTTAGCCTGAGGGGACAGAGTGGGAGCTTGTCAATGGAGAACTTACAAGACAGGCAGTGAGGAAATGTGGGGGGTAAAATGTGCAGCAGAGAAGAGAAAATGCTGATAATCAAATAGTCTGCTTCAGGAGCTATTGTGAATTCAAAAGAGAGGAAAGCGTCAACACGAATTATACAAATGCGGAGACAAAAACAGAATGATGCAATGCAGACGAGAGGCTGCCATTCCTTTTACCCACACACCTAATATTTTACCCTGTCAGCCATGTATTTTGCTCATAGATGGGGAAAAAAAAAAAAAAAAAGGTCAGGAGATTTATGGGAGTTTGCTATATCTGATAACTGCATGATTTTTTTATGGTTGTTGATCACCTATGGCAAACAAAACCTTTCAGGTGCCTATAAAGACTTGACAGTAAATTTCAACTGCAGCTTGATGTGCCTGTTGCATACTGGAAATAGGAGATCTGCAGTCAAAGTTTGACACAGGGCCAAATGTTATTAGAAATGTTATGGGCTGAAAAAATAAATATCACACTGTTGGGTCCAGCTGCCTTATCAGAGTTGTGTAATAAACTACAACTCATACAGAGATACAATGGATGGAGGTCTCATTGTATCTGATAATTATTAAGAGGAACACAATCAGTTATCCGTCCACAAAGCTTGTCAATGTCAGTTTCATTTATTTAGCAACAAAAAGAAGGTGCACTGGCGCAAAGTGCTACAAATGAATGATTAAACACAACTGAGGCAGAATGTGCCTTTAAAAATGTCTACACTTTGAGCAATTCAGAAATACAACACAGGAGAAACAATTACAAACGTGCAATTACCCTCAACAGCTGGCCATTTAATCTTAGTGTTCTATATAAACTTGATGGTGTGAATAAAATGGAGCCAGACCAGTTCGGCATTATTTAGCCTAAAACTGTCTCACTGCTGGCCTACTTCAGTTGAACAATGCCTATGCAGTTGAATTTCCCTATTGGTTGCAGCTGCAGGGCTTGGTACAATTTCATTACAGACCTGCTTTCAGACAGGTATCAAGGCACAACCCCCCCACTACCGCCACCCGGTGGTGAAACAGGAGTTGCTAGGAGCGCAGCTTTTAGAGAGGGGTTAGTTGCACTTTAAAGAGCCATTAACTCCCCCCAAATCATGACCCATGTCAAGATTCACATAGAAACATAAAGAGAGAAGCCCAAATAACCTATTTAGACAGTTCATTAGCAAAAACAAAGTTGATTTGGGAGTTAGTTATACTTTAAGAATATTTGTTTAAGAAAACCATACAAATAAACAAAACGCAAATCAAAAGGAATCAGAAAGAGCTGCAGCAAAAAACACAAGAGAATTTGCACAGAAACTTGAGGGGATAAGGCAACAGAAACCAACTGGCTGCAAAAACAAAGAAACCTGGCAAGGTGATTAGCGAATGCAGGTTTCCTTTTCAGGATTTGGTGAGTCCAATCAACAGAATGCATAGCAGCTGTGAGGATCTGCTATGGAGCTGAGGGAAATTCCCTCAAGTCCAGAGGATCCTGACCCTGTGTGGTTGTCAAGTCCCTGCCTTCTGTACCTCTCACCTGGGGCTTCCATACCAGGCTTCCCAAGTCACATGGTAGACTAGGCCCTCTCTCTGTCTGTGTCTCTCATTGTCTGATGATGGATTGCGCTCATGGTCAATGTAGCTACTCGAGCCAAAAATGTCTTAATCCGTTCATCCCGAGGCGTGCTGTCCTGGCGGCCTCCTCAGAGGACTTGGCAGAGCTTACTGTAGAGCAGCAAGTGAAAACTGGGTACATCCAAACCTAATGCTTATTTTGGAAATCAAAATACTGGCCACATTGACAAGATAATGGTTTATGTTGGAAAAAATTAAGTCTGGCAACTACTTTTTGTCCCAGTCTAGCACACCTGCAGTTTTTGAATTGTGTCTGGCATTGAAGTCTTGTAAGAAGGTAGTGCATCACACAAAAAGTAATCCAAGCAACAGTTTAATTTGTTATAGATAACTACACAAGAAGTCATGTTGCTATGTACAACATCCCAGAATATTATGTCATTTTCATGAGACAATATTTATGTATAAACTATATGTTTCACTTAAAATAGAGATGATCATTTTAGATGTGTTTAACTAAAAGTGCAGGCAAAGGAACTTTAAAGTAATTAAAATACCTTTTTATGTTGCAAAAGGAAATTATTCACTTTATGCATTTTACTCCTGATTTACAATTATTTTTTTGATTATTAAAGAAGTCTTAAGAGGTTTTGAAATGCATTTGGGTTGCATTGCATTACCTAAGAAAATTGCCACTGAAAAGTGCACAAGTACCCACAGGGAACAAAGACATAAACACACATGCGCAGAGTTGGTCAACTAAAAAATAAAAGGTGTAGTGCAGTACAGACAAAACACAGTCCTGTTCAATTAAATGTCAGCAGCCTTTGTTCAAACCCAGTACAAAGGCAAAGGACCTTTTGCTGATTGCAATCAGTCAGAATAGCAGGTAAATCAGATTACCATTATACAATAAAAACAACTAAATATGTTCCCCTTCTTATTATTCTAACACTTTTCAACTACTTGTTCATCATTTTACCTTCAGATTTGGTGTGAACTGCAGCTCACTGTGATGAAAAAATTTCTTACTGACTTGCTATGAAAATTTACTGAGAGGTCACAAAAACTGCCTAACTTTGTTATCTCTGCATTGTCCATTTATGGATTTCTTTTTCAAATTATGGTATCGGGGTTTTGATATGTTAATAGCATGGTATTTTGTGTTTTGTGTACATATAGACATACCTTGCTCATATATGTTGATAATGCATGGTGACCTGCAGAGTATTATACGTCAACTTAACATTTCTTAATACAACAAAACATGGTGGGCCACTGGTGGACTGCCCTGGTGCCTTGCGCACTGGGCTTAGCCAGTTTTTTAGGGGAAACCATGGAATGAGGTCAATATTTTAAATGCACAAGTTAGTTGAATTTGTATACCGTATTCTCCGCCTCATAATAAAAGAAGACTCTCTCCACGATAAGGTGGACCAGCTGGAAAAACAAAGTCAGTGTAGCAACATCCGCATGGTCAATCTGCTTGAATGCCTTGAGGGAACAGATCTGATTCAGTTCTCATGGATCGCATCCCGTCGATCCTGGGAAAAGAGCATTTCGCCATTTTCCTATGACTAAACAGATGGACTGATCCTCTACATTTAACAAGAAAGCATTATATATGTGTATGCATGTGTACATTGATGGAATGTAGTCTGGCTTACAGACAAGAGACAATATTTCTCCTACTAGGTATAGCCAGGCCATATTAGGACTGCTGCAGATCTTCAATAGTTGTTCTATTCCATTCTGCCTGTCACTGCTACTCAGTGTTTCAGCTGTTTTGCAGTTTTCTGGAGGTTTGTTCCAGAATTGTGGCGCATAAACACCAAATAAACATTCTTAAAGTTCAAATCAGTTCAGTCATGTCCCCTCTAATGTCTCTCACAGATGTACAGAGACTTAAAATGATTTACGAAAAAAAAAAACCCAAAATAAATAAAGAATAAATATAAACATACATTTTGCCATATTTTTTTAACCGGGGACAAACTATGTCTGCAGTGGCTAATTGGTTTTAAGTTCTACTGCTACAATGAGCACTGTAGGGCCACCAGTTGTGATAAATATTCCTTAAATTTCAAGCCTGTTTGGAACACAGTCATTGCCAAATAAAACAGATTTACAAGACAAACAGAGTGAGTGGGCAGAACGTGTGTGCCTGCATGTGTTTGGGTAAAGGGGTGAGAAATGTGGAGTTGAGAAATATTAATGTGTGACTGACAAAGGAAGAAAGGAAGATATGACAAGATTGGACAGCTAAAAGGGAGTGGAGGAGAAGAACAGAGGATGATAAAAAGTGGACAGCATGATGGGTGAAGGATAAAAAAAGTAGATAGGTTTGGGAGGACTAGAAGTCCCAACTGGGAGAAACATGTCACACACTGGTGAGCCTGACACAAATGGAGGCAGTATAATATTTTTCATGCATTCTCTTTTGCTTTTCAGCATATCACCCCCCCTTTGCTATCTTACTCATCTCTTTTATTCCCGTTTTTGTCAGAAAGCATGGTAAGGCTACTGGCATCTAAAGAAATCTTTCTGGGTCCTTCTGAATAATGTTTCTCTACCTTCGAAATGCTGCTGTTCAATAATGCATGACTCCATGCATAACTTACCTCTTGACTTCCCTAAGAGCATTTAACTTCATTTCTCCATGTGCACTTAACAGCATTGTTTATTCTGCTGTTTAAGGCTAAATGAAGCCTAAGCATTCACCTGCACAAATGTGCTCATCATGGCTGCACGTAGATACACACAAAGGCTTTCACAAATAGGCACATAAAGCGTTTGGCTTGTGCTGGGAATTACCTGTTTACCCAATTAACAAACCCCGGCTGAAGGCTAAATATATGCAAAACAGGATGGAAAATCTAAACAACTGAAAAATAAAACTTTTCTTTCACAATCTTCCTTAGCGAAACTGTTTTTTTTTTTCCTATTCCTCCAAAAAACATAAGATGGGATGAGAAAAGGTTGGGCTGATTTAGGTATTTTGTTTAAAATGCAGATATAATTGTATATCTCTTTTTTTTCTGATACATAACCTATGCCATGTACAGTAAGAAAAAAGGGAAAAAAAAATCTTTGTTTGATAATTCTTACTCTTATGGTGTTAGTGAGGTAGCACAGCTTCTTCTCCATTCCAAAGGAACATCTTCCTTTTCTTTCCAGTGTTTGATTCTTGATCAAAATGTAAGTTCTCTTACTATGAAGCCCATAAGGAAAATGTATTAATTAAATAAATGTTGAGGTTGGATTCTTTGTGAAATCCAGTAAAGCAGTCTGACGTTAGCTCAAGAAATGTAGTCAAACAGTGTGTTTGCATGGGACCAATTTACCTTCCTGTGTCACTCAATGCTTTTAGTGAAAACGGCACAAGCCTCAAGACCGATATTCTCTTTTGTATATATTGCTCTAAACAGTGTGTGAGAAATGAAGAGAGAGCAGACATGTTCAGTCAGACTAAACCTCAGCTTAGTTTTTTTTTTTTTTTTTTGCTTTGATTAGCTCTGTGGATATTAACCAGAGTACAAGAAAACCCTAAAACACACAATGACATGATCTTACCCAAACACCGTGGACCCCCAACCCCATCCTGTCATAAAACTTCTCCACGGACTATTTCCACCATGACACAGATGCACCAAGTGAACGTATTCATGAAAAGACCATGAAACTGGCTTTACAAGGCTAATTCAGACACGCACAAAAAGTCTCCCACACAATGTAAAGAACTTATTCAGTACCCCAACACAAAGCGACACAATTAAATACGACCATATGCGTTGTTAAAACAAAAGAGGCCATCTGAGCTCCTTTCTTTTCGCCTGTTACAGATGCCACTATTGTGCCATCCCATTAGACACAGACAAAAGCCCATGTGCCCACATTCACTCACAATCAGCCTTCTAAACAGTGAAGCGCAAGTATTTGCACCGACACCCTCACACATATACAAAAAACTACTAAATGTCCACCAAAAAAAATGATTGCAATGTCAAAGGTCATGGAGTTAGCTGTTTGTTCATTAAACTGAACAAAACAAACTAATGACAATCGCCTCATTTAAACACCTTAAACAAAGCTGCAATACTCCAGAATCACTTAAAGTTGGCCAGCATAGACATGTCAACAAGAGAGGTTATTCACATAAACCAATTTAGTTGAAAGTAAATGCAGTTAAAAGCATTAAGTTGCTTCTCACAGTTGTTAATTAAAAAGTTAATTGAAATATAAACCAAGGTCAATTAAGCTACCGCATATGGTACCTTATCTGTTTCACATCCTTATAGAGAAGACCATTTAGAATGCATACATTTATGTCCAAATGTTCAATGTTACAACTACAAATGATTAAAACAATAATGACAGTGATTATTTTGAGGATTTTACCCAGGAAAGTAATGGATAAAATTGTGAAGACGTTTATGGTGTCGGTTAGTATCTAAAAGAAAATGTCTAAGTGAAAATCAGTGAAACTTTGTTAAATCACCTGAGATTTTTTGTTTTATTATTTTTGAACAGTGAGCCTAATAATACAACAAAAGTACAACAAAAGTACAGACAGCTGGCAAAGTCAGCATTACTGAAAGAAGCCGGTGACTATGGAGAAGCAGCAGAGATCCACAGCCCAAGAGGACAAGTCAGTCGTCAGGACAAGTATTCTGTCTTCCCTACATTCCCTACCTTTACTTTACACTGAGGCAACATAAAGGCCACTACAAACAAAAAAAATCCTTTAAAAAAAGAAATATTTTTGAAACACAAACACAACATTTACTGATGATCTTCAGAAACTAACAGTACAAAGTTCAAATAGAAAAACAAACAGTTCCAGTCACAACGTCAGTTCTTAGAGTTTGCGAAAATGTTTTATTACTGACACAGGGTGGTATTTTTATTCTCATCACACTCTTCTAATTTTATATTCTTTAAAACATATGACTTTTTGCCCATCCTTCCTCTCAATACAATATGAATTACCTTTACCTAGATGTTCTTTCCTGTTACTTGTTAAAAAAAAAAATTAGAAACATGTTTTTTTTGTCTGACAAATACACTAATTTGATGAGACATTCAATCAGGGTCTCAAGCTGTGCTTCTTGATACATCGGCACATGTGCAGAGATTGATTATGGGTGTGTGTATACCCATTAATTGCTAAAGATAGGAGTGGAAGTCAGCCTCCTGCGAATGTATACAAAATTCAGAATGAATGAGTTTCATTTGTTGGTCTTATCTGATCCACATTGAGTGAAAAATGTGTGGTCATATTTTCTGCCTTTGCACACACAAGCATTTGTTGTCATGAACCTACTTGGTGTATGCATTTGGTCTCTAGTTATTATTTGACCCATGGGGTTCAGTGAGACAGCATCAATGATGCCAGAAATTGCCAAGTAAATGCATATGTGTAGAACAATGACAACAATAATTGTGATGGGACGAAGGGAATTCAAAGGGGTCATTTTGTTGCAGAGCCATGGTATCTACCAAAGGAGGCTTTTAGGGGAAAAAAAAGAAAATGCTTGGAGTTTTACAATTGAAAGGCTTGCAGCAAAAACAAATGCTGTTCTATTCTATAATCACTGAGTTTATATTACTACATATTTAAATGTGTCATAATTGATCAAGAAAGGGCTACATCACTATTTATGTCCGTGGGCTTTTTTCATCAGATGAAGTCTTTGTAAAAACAACAATTAAGTGCTAAAACTTTGGCAGCACTCCCAAGAATGTCTTGAAAAGTTGTTATAAAACTTTGAGAAAGCATCAACAAGACATGTTACAGGAGGAGTTGACATGGTCTCACTTTATGTATTATTCAATGTTTAGAATGTGAAATATTGCAGGCAGGCTTTTGCCAGGCCACCAATATTCCCAGTATCCAAACGAACCTCTCTGCCAGGACCAGCCCTAAACACTTTAGCACCCTGGGCATCCCCCACCACTCCTTGCAACCTCCAATCATTCCACCAATTTACATATGCATAAACTGAATAATTTTTCTTTTAAATGATTACTATTATTTATGAAAGACGATGTTAACCAAAACATTAGTTGTCTATAACCCCAAAATATTGAAAATATACTGACCTGATTAGTTACAGGATGTGGTCAGTCAGCATATCATCTTTATTGGTGCAGTCTTTATTTCTTTATTTATGCCAGAATGAGCCCATGTGAGGTGGAGGCAACAGGAGGAGCCACTGGTGGTGTTGCAGAAGAACCAGGGCTCAGATTTAAATTTCTCAATATTGCATCTGAAGAGGAAAAGATGAGTAAGATTCCAGAAATAACAGTAAAACCATAAGAAACCATGTCAAATACACAGTGAATTTTCTAAGATGCAATTTATATCAGATTGAAATTATCACAGTAAAATGAAGAATTCAATGAAGCAATACATTTCAAAAGTATATGGGAATGCAATATCGATTCCGAATTGACAAGAACGTGTACTGTTGTGTAATGAGCTCACACAGTTGACTTATTTTCCCTATTTACACTTTATCTGGATTGTTTTTACCTGCTTCAAGAATCTGGGATCCACTCAGTCTTTATTATCACTATCTCCACAGAGCAGAAGATACCTCTTGTAGATGTGAAACCCTTTCTCAATGGCTTGACCGATTTCCAAGCAATTGAGTGCCTAGAAAACCCATATTGCTTTGCTTTTTATGTTGCATGACACCAATCAAGCAAAACTAGCTGTTTTTTAGCTGGCTGGCTAGCTAGCATAGATGCTACCGCAGCAAGTTAAGGCTACACTCTGCTAAGCAACTGAGGCAACAGTTAATTTGATCACATTAGTTTCACCGTACCTCTGTTTCTGTCACGTTTTTCCTCTTCCTTTCTCGTTTTTTCTTTCTTGAGCACCAGACAATTTGTGACGTGATGCTTTCTTAAGTCACTTGCATAACAATTCGCCCTATTTTCCCTCCAAGAGCGCAGAGCGCGCGACTCATACCCGAGCTTTGACGTTGAGTGCGCGCGCAGAGTGCAGGAACAAACCAACTAGTGGAGAATGAGGGAGGAGTTAAGCAAACTATAAAAACGAGATTCTTCTTTTTATGAATTCATGAAAAAGTCTTTCATTAGCATTTTGCTAAGTGATTGTTTGCGCCTAGTTAGTCATGTTATCTTTTAAGACTGAATTTAGAAAATCTTTTTTGAGGGTTAGAGCTACTTGCTCTATCCTTTGCCAAATAAACTGGAAGTGAGGTGAGAGGTTGAGTGTTTCCCTGCTGTCTAAACAAATAATGTAAGAAAAACTCCAATATTGTTAAGGTTATAAACAAGACATCAAACACCCAAAGACCAGCTCAAACAATGCACTTTAATTTCACTATCCTTCATGTGTTCAGGTGTGTGACAAACTTTTTTCACTTGAGGCCAAGGCTGGTTTATCTAATCATGGTTCACACCTGAGACATAGCAAAGGAAGGTGCAAAAAGCCTTTTTTCTTGGAATATGAGAAAATTCCCAGAGGCTCTTCCTCTGATGAGTACATGCTTTTCAGAGTGGCATAAGATACATAAAACACAAGACCTTGGTCATATTTCTGAATATTTTTCAGCCCTTCGTCCTATCTACTTTATTTCCTTTTCATTTCCTCAGTGAAATGAAGATGGAATGTAATATGAGTCCCAACTTCATTGAGTTAGTTGCATGCATCTTTGAATATCAATAATATACATACAAACATATTGCTTCTGCATATACCTCTGTTGTATGTTTTCAGGAGACTGATTGCTTTGTGCTTGTTTTTCCTTTTGTCAGATTCAAATTTTAGTTTCCCTAAATTGAGATTTTTCACCTTGAAATTATTTTTAAGACATTTTATTTGAAAACATTTGCTTCTCTGAAATTAACATTTGATTTCAAGTTCAGAGCTTAACATAGTATTGTTCAAAGAATCCGGAAAATTGTTTTTGCTTCGTTATGTGTTCCTGAAGATGAATGGTTAAGGGCACCCATGTAGTGTGCAGCTTTATCTGCAGCTAAGGCACATTTTACAGGAGGGACTTAAAAGAACCTTGAATATCACATAATCCAACATTCTCTGTATCCTGGCAACACTGACAGTGTCATTTGCAACTGAGCTGCCTCATCTTGGACTTGCACTTTACAGCATGTAAAAACAGGTCTTTTTTTTACTGCATGTTCAAAGTCCTTTCTCATTAGGACCCATATACCCTCACACTGATTGCAAAACCTTCAAAATGCTCTTGTTAAAAGCACTGGTAATTTATAAAAAATAGTATAACCTTTTCATGAAGCTGAAAAAAGCAAACATGGCAAAACTGGCCTATTAAAGAAGCAATCAGGCATTAGCTCAAGCTTCCAAAACTTTCCCTTCATTTTAAGAGAGTTGTTAAGGAAATATTGGTATTTAATTAAGTCTTTCTTAGAACAAGATAAAAAAAAAATCCCTTCCAGGTAGCAGTGCTTTTCAAAACAGAACAAAAAATATCCTAGTGGATATTTTGGGATATGTTTCACTTACTGAAAGCCTTTGAAGCTATTATCTTTATATGTTTGAAAGGCTGGTTTTAATCAATTCTGATTGCTATTGCTGGCAACAGAGTAAATGTTTTGCCCTCCATGTACTTACCATAGTAGGATCTGAGTTTATACAAAGTTCATTAAAACACTAGCCAGTGCTGATTTAAAGTAAAGGTCAAAGAAAAGGCAACAATAAAGGCTTAAAATTTTAACAAAAATAATATTTAATAAATGTAGTTTGTAGTTTAGACTAAATCTGCTGCTCCTATGGATTGAAAGCAATTAATTGAAGTGACTGTAGGATATGATTAGGACGCTTTCTGCTGCCTCCTTTTGGAGAATTTCCAATTGTGTCCCACTGGGGGAAAACCCAAGGCAGACCAAGATATCAGGATCCCTGGTGAACAGTTGAACAGTGTAGCTGGGGGAAGGGATCACTGGGTTTACTTCAAGCACACATAAGATAGATGGATAAATGGAGCTCAAGAACCCAAGACTGCCAAACTTGGGTTTGGCAGTCTTGAATTGCCAAATTAATTAAATTAATTGAATTTAATTAATTAATTAATTAAATTCACTAATTAATTAAATTAGTGAATTTAATTAATTCACTAATTAAATCATCTGGAGTATGATTTAATTAGTGATGTTTAAAAAGGTTTGCCTGAATGCTCGTATTTCATGTCAAAGTCTGTCTTGCATTAAAACGCTTTAAAATATTTCATAATTAATCATAACTGTGAATTGTAATTCTTATTTTGTTAAAACTTGACTTTGAACCTTCCCTTTATTCAATAGAATCAATCAATCAATCAATCAATCAATCAATCAATCAAATTTTATTTGTATAGCACATTTCAGCAGCAAGGCATTTCAAAGTGCTTTACATAATTAAAATAAAAACAGAAAGAGATTTAAAAAACATCAAAAACATCAAAAACATTGGAAAGAGATTAAAAAATCTCTTTCCAATGAAAGATCATTCACAGTAATGTGAAAACAAGTGTTTCTCAGAGAAGTTTGAAACACGTTTGAATCTGTATTATTATGGGTTGTCTAGCACAAGACTTTCCACAGTCCACCTCTGAGTGGTTGATCAGTCCCCTCATGACATCAGCAAACATTTGAAACCATCAAAAAAGTTTTGGCTGAACAAATCAGCATGATTTTCTGGATCTGGATCTTTTCTGGATCTGATTACAGAAAATGCTTTGGTTGCTCTATATGGTATAGTACATTTGTGTGATGTTCGTGCAAAATTAGTTGTGTTTTCTTCCATATGAATAATGGAGACCCCATTTGCTTGGCCCAATGAACCTGTTTAGGGGAATCTTAAACCAAATATTAAAGTGCCATATCTGCTGATGACAAACTAGTTTGTGCTATCCAAACCAGGGACAAAAACATGTCTTTCAGGAAGCATTCCCAAAGTTAGCAAAGAAGTAAAAACAGCTGTAATAATCAAAGTGAAATGCATCTTCACTGAGAACATGACTTGCACACAGTATTGGGTAAGTCGTAAAAACTACTGGACTTCCTGAAAGCTGAGGAGATACATTTGATTCTTTAAGTACAGCATTCAGACAGATGGCACCAACAACATTGCAATGACTAATTTCCTATGCTGTGTTCCTATTGATGTTTTTCTTTGATTCAACATTGCATGGAGCTTTGCTCTCAGGAAAGTATTTGGTATTGTGGGAAATTTAAATTGGGGGTGTGGCGGGGATGGAGATGGACCTCTCATTCTGGAAACTGGAGAGGTGATGTCATGTGATGGTTCAAATACGAACAAAATGGCAAAGCAGCCAAATGAACAGGAAATTCATCTGTTCAGTAGTGAAAGAAATGAGTGGCTAATGTGGCAAAAAAAACTTTATGCAAACAGTCTATAAGCAGTAAGAACTTGTGACAACCTACCCTGCGATATCTGACTGATCACCTGAAAAAATATTAACAGTTCACAGAAAATGGAAAATTGGACAACAGTGATAACACCTGACTGTTGTTTATTAAAAATAATTACTTTTTTTTACACTGTAAAAGTGTGCCTACTTGATGATTTTGCAGTAATGAATGTGAAGAAAATCTTATCTTAGTGTAATTGGTCGAATCTTTCTTTATCGGAAAGAGACATATTCTTCAAGAAATATTTCTGCAGATTTGAAAATGATAGAGCATAGAGTATCTTTCGTAATACTGGTATCAACTTTGAAATCTTTATGTTGTGACAACAAATCTTAAACACATTTGTTTAAGATTTGTGATAGGACAGAAGTAGTTAAAGAAAAGGTAAACTGGTGGGTTTGAACTGGTTGCATGTTGTTTTGCTGGGTAGGTTATGCAGTAAAAGCTGTATGTTGTTGGAATTTGATAGATTAGATGGGTAGACAGATGTTTGCTTATCTGGCAAACGCTTTATTTTCAGGAAAAAAAATTCAGTCTTTGCCATCCACATATGACAAAAGCCATTGATGCATGTCTGTCAACTGCGTATTTCCCTAGAAATCTTCTAATAAAAATGCCTATTGAGAATAACCAAGAATGAATAAAGCTGTCAACTGTTCCCAGAGGAGTAGCTTCAAGCACTGTCTCTTCATTGCAACATTCTCTGCAAAACAAGAGGAAAAAAATATCCTTTTTTCTTAGATCAGTCAACAGTTTAAACAGTTTGTGTGGCACAATGGACACATTCATTTAAATATAGAAATAAACTTAGAGGCCAACAGTTAACATTAGAAGAAGGTAGAAAAAAAATAATGTTGTAGGTTGAAACTCACCCTCTTAATGTAACTGTAATCCTAATATTACAATAGCTTGTTATTTCTCAATATGGATCTTGACATGAACAAGAAATGTATCTAGCAGGGATGAATCAGAGTTGTGGTCCCCATGCATGAATAAAATAAACATTTCATAAAATGCATTAGGTGACAAATTTAATGAAGTAAAATTTGATGAAGTAAAATAAATGTTCCTTGAATCAAGCATCAGATTGTGTTAAGGAATATTTATGGGTATGGCATTTTTTTTTTCTGTAGGTAATTATTGCATTTGAAGTGACATGAAGGTAAAAAAATTGGATCACACCTGTACATTAAATAGGCTTCAGGTTTAAGATTGAAGGCTCACGGGTGAGCAAGAAGCCAAACAGAGATCATTTAAATGGTACAAGAAGAGCTAATGAAATGGAAAGCACCAAAATGCACACAGACCTGGAAATACTATATCCACCAAGATAACATACATAACTAAACAATAATAATATACCTACATTCAGATGCAGAGCAATTCATACCCCTGGCATATTTCAGGACTATTTCTGTTCACAGACATCTTTCAGATCCAAGTTGGGACTCTGGTTGTGTCCAATTAAGTACCTTGCAGGTTTTATATCCCATGTAAGTGCTACACAAATACAAGCAAAGCCCTTTGTAGCTTTATTCTGCGTAGAAAATTCTTTCTAGCCAATTAAGTTGGGTAATAAGGAGCACTCCTTTAGTTTTCATAATCTTTGGTCCTTGTGTCAGTGTGGCCAATGTGGACCAATGGACGGCATTTCCCACATGTACTGTCCAAATACTCCTGACATTTAAACTTTCTGGGGTTTTTTCAAGCATCACAACAAATGCATGATTTTCTGTTTGAGGAAAAGTAAACCTCAAATTAATGTAATTTTCTTGAAAGATAAGCCAATATGCTGTCCTTTCCCTTTACTGAAGTTGATTGTTTCTCTTTTATCCAACTGTTGTTGCGTGATTATGCAGAATATTTCCCTCTCTCTCTCTCTCTCTCTCTCTCTCTCTCGTCTCCCAGTTTTGTTTCATCTCCTTTTTTTCACTCCCTACCACCTGTCGCCACCCCTTTGCCTGTGGTGCCATTCTCAGGGTTGTGTTTGCCGGGAATATCTGATAAAAACCATACGCCAACATGTCTGCTCTTCAGTATTAATGAGATCAATCACAAGCATCACCATTATGCTCTGGCTCCCGCCTGTCCGCAGGCTTGAGACACAAAGAGAGTGAGAGAAAGTCGAATTGAGCTGCAAGAAGTGGATATGTGTAGGTGTATGGCGGAGTGTGTGTGTGTGTGTTCATGTCTGAGTGTCATGGTGTTAATGCTGCATATGGAGTCATTGCAGAGTGTGGTATTGTGTATCTAAATGTGTCTGTGTGTCATTGACAGCGTGTGATGCAGCAGATTGCAGAGGGCAAGGGAGAGTGGGTTGTGACTGCACGCTAACAGATGGCAGGAAGAGGGGTTTGGAAATTTCTTTTCTTGCTTCTTAAAGAGCAACCGGCTCAGAATGTGTGTGTGTGTGTGAGCGTGCCTGCATGTGTGTGGATGCATGAGCCTCGTGTTTAAGAAGTTTTCAGCTCAAGTTTTTGTATTCATTTTCTTTTTTCTTTTTTTTTTAAGAAAGCAGGACTTTATCTCATTCTCTGGAGTGTGTTCATCACATCTAAATTTATACAGCATAACCATGCTTCCTCCTCAGCTGAAGTACCCACACACACACGAGCACGCAACCTGACACACACACAAGCAGGTGTTACCACTTCATCAGCCTTCTTTCCTCTGAGGAGAGAAAAGTAAAGAGGCTGGAAATAACACTTTTCTCTGTTATGGCTTTAGCACCTCGGGGTGGGAAAAAGGAAGGAGGAGAGGGAATGAGAGACAGGACTCGTGCTAGAGGTGAGAGGGCATCATAAAGTGAGGGACAGGAATGACAAAAAATGTCATGGGAGCGTGGAGAGCACCAGAAGCAGAGAGTGTGGGAGTAAATATGTCAGATATGCAACACACCAGTTAACACAGGGATTGAGAGAAGGCAACATATTCTTTTAAATGCATCTATTAACATGAAATGGCATGATCAGTGTAAGTTTTGGTGACAGTATGAATAACTGATTCAGCATTGAATTATGTTTATATTCAGAAGTTTATGAAAACCAACAGTACCAAACCTGCAGTAATATCACAGCCCAGAGTGAATATGTATGTGTAAAGATCAACGACTGTATTTCACAGTTTTATTGGTGAACCCACTACACTCTAAGCTCATAAACAATTAGTTTAGACAAATTGAAAAACTAATGTATTCCAAATAACCATTCGAAAATGCAAAGACAAGATATTATTGTGAGGAAGTACAGAGAGCTGGTGCACACCTTTTGTGGCATGGTGTGTGAACAATCATCTAACTTTGAATGCAAACAAAACAAAGGAGATGATTGTTGGTTTCAGGAGGACCAGGGTCAGGTCAAGCCCCGTTTCCATCATGGGAGAAGAAGTGGAGGAATATAAATAACTCGGTGCTGCATGATGCTGCAGATCTTCCACATGTCTGTGGTTGAGACAGCCATCTCATTTGCCATCATCTGTTGGGGTTGCAGCATCAGAGTAAGGGACCTCGTTACTTTGAAGGTTTGGAGAAACGTGTGTCTTAGTTCATCTGCGGAATTGATGGTTTTAATATAACAGACAATTTCTGAAAAGCATTGAACCTCAAATTACACAGCAGACCTTCAGGTACTTAAGCTTATTATCCAATAAACCTAAAAGACTAGCGATAAGTTAAGCAGTCAAAGCAGCAAAGAGTTGTGTGTGTCCCTTGAAACAGACTGCTGGAAGATATCGAGGCTTCATAAAGGTTTATTCCATGATCACAAATAGTAACCTTTAAAACTGGTACCTGTTTCATCCCTTTTGTATAATGCAAAAATATTGACACAGTACAGTTCTAAAATGGATTTTTTTTTAAATTAAAGTTTACACTGGAGTTACCTTTATCGGGTGTCAGCTGCTTCCTGGACGAGCAAAGCTGGGCCAAGGGAAGAGGACTGGGAAATCTCAAAGCCACCTCATCAGGCTCTACCAGGTGCTTGGCAGCTATAGGGAGGTGTTTGAGTTCCTGTTAGCTGTTTTGTATTTAGTTTGCTCTTATGCCCACCTGTGTTTGTCTTGTGTGTGTAATTGATTTGGCCGAAACACAATTTACCTTTGTGACTTATGTTAAGTCAGTCTTAAGTTAGTTGAATTATTTCCTTGTGTGCTCAGTAGACCACTATTTTATATCAAGTTTTATTCATTTTCTATTTTTTTATTTTTGATCCCACAAAATGATCTCTGGCTCTTTTAAACAAACAAACAAGCAAAAAAAAGCATTTAACAAAAATACTCCCCTGTCTTTATTGGTATCCACAGCTATCCCTTTATAGTTACATGACAATCAGTGCATGTATCTTATTATTTTGATATTACATAATTCATGTGAACAGACCTTCCCGACAACAAACATAAAAGTAACAAAATGAGGACAACCAAAGTCTCAACATTAAGAAATTCCTGGTTTGTGGATCTATGTAACGACATCGAGCATTTTCCTTTGTGCTGTTATTTCTTTGTTGTCAGAAATACAATTTTTAGATTTTGTTTTGTAGATATCCTTTTTATGTTTGAAAGAAATATAGTGGTCTGCTTCTATAAGTACTTATTGGAAAAGATAAACAAGTCCACAGAGACACAGCCCTCTCAAATGATGTTTGATCACTATAAAAAAAGTTCACTATGTTTTTTTCAGCTCAGCTTTCCTGCCATAAATAAGCTATGTAGTATCCAGCTGCTGTACAGTACATTATTGAATTGTCCTAATTATTTTTTGTTTATTTCAAAATTGATGTCGACATCTCCTTATGTGGTATCATATTGCCACAAACAGAACATTACACACTCAAACAGAAGCCATACAGGACAATAAAGGAGGCCTATGAATATATTGTCAGCAAAAAAAAGAACAAAGGTAAAAAACAAAATAATTCAATTCAATTCTAAGATTGAATTTGCTATTCTTTAAAGTTACACAGTGTATTATTTATGTATGTGACAATTTCTAAGTAGCAGTTATTTGCTTTAGGCATGGAATGGTTATGGGTGGAAAGACCCAGATGTCACGTATGAATTATTAAAGATCATAAAAGGACATAACATTGTTACTCATAATTAAACCTTAAACCTAAAATCCCACCAGATGTGCTCCCAGCAGTATTCCTAATGTTTTTCAGAAGCTCGTGTTTCTTCCTTGTTATAATCCAAGCTCAATATGAAATGAGGATTTTCTTTTGAGGGCTTTTTGTTGATTAGCAAGCAAATATGTTTTTTTTTTTTTTCAGTAGTGAGATTCAATTTACATGGCACATACAACTTAAATCCCAATCTGTTGCTAAGCAACGAAAAATAATCCACTAATCTCAGGAATGATCCACCTCTGAAGATCTGTCTGATTATTGGTGCAGCAGCAAACGGTCAAACAAGCACTCATGTTACAACATCTCTCTAAATGAGCGACTGTCAAAACAATTAAGAAAAACAAGTCCAACCAAACTAGCTCCCATGCCAAGCCACTTTCCAGAAGCTGTCGCAATCTTACCAGAAACTGCAAACAGAATAGATGTTTGAGCAGCACCGTTAAGCCTGGTCATTGCTGCCACTAATACTGTCTGCTCTCTATTTCTTTGCCATATTAAGTATATAAGCAGTGCTTCAGTCCTTTACATCAGATGGCTGAGCCTGACTCTGCTGGAGGTTTCTTCATGCTGACAGGGAGTTGTTCCTTTTCATTGTCCCCACATGTTTGCTCAATACAAATTCTGGCAGCAGAGTATATATGATCTATATATGTATTTTTTTTCAGATTTAATGAGAAAACTGATAATCATACTCTTTTCTTGACTGCATAAAACAGTATGATTATGCAATTTTCCTGTTTATATCTCTTAAAATCATTATTTTTAAAAATTGTTCTATTTGGTGTGAAGACGGAGTAGGTCCAGTCAAAGAAGGTTTGTCTCTGAACGTGTCCAGGGGGGAAATTCACAACTGTCAGTGTGTGACCAGCTTGGCCTTGTGCTGTTACACTGTGTCACTGCTAAAAAAAAAAAAGAAGCAACAGTACACACATCTTGCCCCTTACACATGCACTTAGAGAAGCAACAACAAGTGTGACACTGAAATGACGGGATGGAAGCACTGGCGCATGCTCGCTGATGCACACAGGCGTACACAGAGATACTACAGGGCCAGAAAAGGGCTGAGGCTGGTGACAGTCCCTGTCTCTACGCTGGTGTCAGTCTCTCTGGAGGAAGGAGGCAGAGTGACACAGGGTGGCCAGTGGTGACACAAAATCTGTCATCAAGAAGTGACAGAAATGACCCAGTTCCCTTTCAGTCAGCCCTTCCCAATCGTCAGCACTTGGTTCCAACTTTGGATATCTGCTCTCGCTCCACTCAGATTCTCCCCTGGTCTCTCTTTCTACCTTCTTCTCAGCAAATCTTTTAAAAACTATAATCAAGCAAAACTTCAACGATACAAGAACGATTTGGAAGCGTTCTTAGTACCTCGTGAACTTTCAGAAAAGTATCTTATACAAATTACTAAGAAAAGTGAATTAAAGTTAGATTGCCTTGCAAGACTATTCACATCCCATAGATCACTTCAGGACTAGTCATTTTGCAAAATTATATTGCAATGTATTTCAGTCTGGCTTTTTGTGATTGACTAGTGCAAAGTAGTGGATAATTATAAAGTAAAAATAATTCTTCCCGCCCCCCCGCTGGTTCATAATACAATTTTAAAAAGAGTGATGTGAAAATGTTCCACCCTTTCTATGATTTTACCTCAAATAAAATCCAATGTAACCAATTTGCTTAAATTTCACCTAATTGGTTTAAAGACTTAAACACTCATCAGGAGTGTGAGTTCATTTTAGTCAAAATACAGCAGCTTTTTCTTTTTAGGCTTTATACGTTTTTAGACAACAGTGTTATGAAGAATAAGGATCAGAGCAGGAAGTTCAGAGACTAGGTGCATTTAAAAGTGCATTTGAAATGCATTTATGAACTTTAGTATCAGTTATGCAAAATAAGGAGACTACTTTAAAGAAGGTATGCACCAGGACATTCATACATCGAACACATTTAATCAAGAACAATGGTGATAAAAGGGAGGAAAAGATTACGTTCAATGCCTAGACAGACAAAAAAAAACAAAAATGCCATCGGGACATAAAAATGTATTGACTTATTAAGACAGTCTTGATTTACAGTTTAAGTGACAGCTTTGACTGTAACAAAGGGAGAACACAGCAGTATAAGTTATACTCTTTGTCATTCATCTAACCTGCATGTCTTTTTTAATTAAATCTAGACATAACTTCTCTAGGTTTGCTTACATGTCAAAGGAAGATGATTTTGAATTTAACGAGACTAAGCAGCAAAGAAAATGTAAATCTATCTAACAGGAAAATAAAATATACTCCATAAACATTTAAACAAGACAAACCTGCATAGCCACATCCTAAACATCCGCCTTCTATTCTGCCTGAATTAGTTTGCATAATTCTTGATTAAAGTTGGGCTTCTGCTCAAGGCAGCATGATGTTCTTCGGTCAGAGCGATTCAAGGCAAACAGGTAGGAACATTTCTACTATTCTAAGAGAAAATACCACATAATGACATGTACTTATCATATCGCGCTGCTCCTAACTAGGCAATGTCATTTTCAACACAAGAGACATAGCTCTGCACTGGAAAACACAAAACACACATAGTCACGGCAAATGCAACCTTGAAATATAACTTTTCCACACGAACAATTCTTGCTGCATGTTTGCTTAAGATCCTTTGATTCTTTTGTATGCAAACAAGCCATCAGCATGTCTCCTCTACATGCAGGCAGAAACGTTCTGTGACTGTTTTCCTGGTTGTTAAGGTGGGGAAATATAATTTGTTTGGTAAAACAGCATAAAATTAAAGACATTTACGTGAGCTTATTCAGAGTTTTCTGTCAGGTAATTCTCATCTATCTGTGATTTTTCAAGTTTGTGTGAAAGTAAAAGGTTTCAGCTGTGCAGCTGTAGAAATATCAGTCAGCTTAACATTTTGGGTTAAACGTATGGAGTGGAGTGATGATGTAGATCTTGCTGTTACTAAATGGATTGCAGAGTTTTCTTCTTTTTTTTTTTATCTAATAATGCCAAAAAAAAGGGTGGGTATTAAGTAATGAAGCAAGCAGATGAAACAACCGGAGAAAATAACCTCTTCAGATTTGGTTCAGCTGTTAGAATAAGTTTATATCTGAACTTCATGCCTAAGAAGTGCTATTTATTCACAAAGCAGCTAAATAAAAATATTGCTTTTCAACAGCAAGCAGACATGTTGACATCTAATTCCAGATGAAGCAAATGCTCGCTGGCAGGTTCTCACAGTATAAAGAGTTATCCTGGAATTTATTGATTTTCCCAGTGCAAAAAAAAAATAAAAATACAATTTACTGCAGATTTTTATCATTGTCATGCTTCAACTTTTCAGATGAAATGTTTGGTATGTGTCACAAAGTGAGCATTAAAAAAAACTATCCTAGGAGAAGTTGTTTTAGCTCAAAACAAAATGTCCTCTTGCATTTGGATCAACAAGTCTCCTGTCTCTTGCACACTATGGATACAATTTGTTTGTTAAAGCTGCATTCATATATGAGTAATAACCAGAGCTGGATTAAAGATGAAGATTTATAATAAAGCATTTATCAAACCAGCCATTGCATTTGTATTTTCCAACTTAACTATTTATAACAATTTCATTTATAAAAAGAAAAACAACAACAGCGAATCTATTACAGTACCTGCAAGTTGTGCATGTGGCAATAAACCAGAGACTTAAATAAATCATAAGGAGTAAATGAGCGTTCACTTCACTCTTACTGAGCCCCTGACTTTCTTGGACATCAGAGTTAGGCCTAAGGAGAACTTACTGTCAAGTCTTGCAGCATTACAACCTTGTTTCTGTGATTGGAAACAATAAATCGTAAATGGAGAAGTTTTGGTGTTATCTGACCAGAGTATCTTCCTTTCCGATGTTTTACCAACTGCATGGCTTTTTTTCTACAATTACCTTCTTGTTGCTACTGTGTTGTAAAGGTTTGTGGAACTCATAATGAAGAGTTCTCCTGTCAACAAATTTCCCCCATTTTTCCTGTGCCTCTCTGAAGTTCCTCCTGAGTTACCATGAGCCTTTTGGTCGCCAACTAGTTTGATAGGTTTGCAAAATGCTTTAATACTTTGTGTGTATAAAGTGGAGGGACTTTTATAGAACGTGGAAATTTAAAGGAAAACCTGAAAACCAAACCTCCTACGACAAGCACAAAAGTACCAATAATTAAAAGTAGGTTGCATAACTCATCACAAAAGCAGCCTTCACCTGCTTGGCCAACAATCGCGTTATGCTTAAGTCGCAGCTTCTGCTGCTTTCCCTTTGATTAGCCTTGTGTGTCGCATCATAGACAAGCACACAAAAACCCTCACCCACAGACATATATACACAGGGTGAACAATTTTTAGCATAACATTGAAAATTCCCTTTGATCCTCCTGTTAGGAGACGTCTGAGCCCATTTCTAATCAGCAAGTGAGAAGGGAAGAAACCAAAATATGCATGAGCAATATCTAAGTTGTACACATTAAGAGAGGGTGCAGAGAAATGTTTGGAGGCAACATAAAAAATCACTGTGACACTGTTCACTGTCAGACTAAATTTTCTCTGATGACCCATGACGCATCGAATAATTGCAGTCATTAAATTCAGTTCTTAACTTCGAGAAAGTAGGGGGGAAGAAAAAAACTTGGTGTTGCAAGTTTAGTGGATGATAAGGTTAGACGATACAAGCAGATTATAAAAGGAGGAGGAGAGGAGGAAATGAATGAAGGAATAAAGAAAAAGTTATGCCTAGGCGGTTTTATTTGCCGCTGCTGTTCTTAGATCTAATTTGAACTGCTATTTTTGGTTTCCCCCTTCCAAGACAAAACGCATTTGCTCGTTTCCTTTTTCTTTTTTTTTAATCTGAGCTCACACTGATGTGTTCTTGTTCCCAAGGAGTGTATTGCCCATTCAGTCATAGTACAAAACTAATAGTTTTTAGTTTAAGATGATTGATGAGTAGAATAAATCAGGTAGCGCCTGTCTCCTCAATCTCTGTTATCTACTTCCTTTTTCAGATTTCCTCCCAGATGGACTTCCTGTGTTGCCCAGGAGACTATTCATCACCATGACAACCAAGTGCACCACCTGCAGTTATTACTCGAGTCTATTATTATAAGCAGAAATGCTTCTTGATATGCTAAACCCTGGAAGACACATAACTTTCATGTGTGTCTATGCACATGAGAGAAATTGCCTTTGCAAACTTGCTGTATACATTTGTATGCAATACGCATACAGATGCACTACAGTATATAAACTCGCTTATTGCTTTTTACTTTTCCCTTAAAGCTTTCTTTAAGGGAAAGCTTTAGGATCTAGTCGTACCTGTTGTGATCTGTGTTTTCTGTGTATTTATTTTGAGGTTTTTCTATTAGTCTGTTCCCCTGTGAGTCTCTGTCTTCCCTGTTGATTGTTCCCAGCTGTGTCTCGTTTCTTTGATTACCCTCCCAGTGTATTTAGTCACACCTGTTGTCTTTGTCTCTTGTCGGACCCTCGTCATGTGTCACCGTCGTGTGTTCGTCATATGTCGTCTGCCAGTTCCTTGTGTTCCCTGTGCTGCCATTGGATTTCATTTGGATTTATCATTAAAACCACAATTCATCTTCATCCTGGGTCTGCCTGCGTCTTCCCTCACCTCACCACCAAACCACCATCATGACAGTACCCTTTATGCAACTTTGGCCCACTTTTCTGCCGTGCCACATAGACAAAGCAACAGCTAAAAAGAGCTATTCAGCTTGAAAATGCCACACTTGTCACAATTCCCTTGAGTCCTATGAGCCTTCACAGATATGTGTATTTAGAGAACAATTAAAAAGATAAACACAGAGAAGAAAAAAAAAAACAACAGCACTGGCCACTTTAACAGACAAAATGTGGTCATAACACACATGAGGGACGCAGGCTTCGAAAGACAAATGTCTGAGTACGCAAACGTACTTGCACAGTGTGGTTGTTATGTTCATTAAAATTTGGCATTTGGTGTTTCCAGCCACTTTGATTTAAAGTCAGACAATTAGACCAACAAGTGGTAACAAAATGGTTGCAAATTACTTTCCTGAAAATTAGCCTTTGTACGAAATGAAACGCATCACAAATAGTGGCTCTGGAGTGTTTTGTATCCTATTATTTCTAAAAGAATTACCCGAATGGAGGTTCTTCTGCTCAGACCGGCTCATGAAGCTATAATAAACACCAATGGGAATTTTATGTTAGAGTGTTATCATAGTGGTATATGGGACTGAGTCAGTAGATATATGACTGAAAGAAAAATCATTAACTCTCCAAAATAGACACACAGGTGTAATTTAGAGGAACAGATTTAAATGGTGAGGCTCAGGGAAAGGCATATATAAAAATCATTGCCCATTATTCTCACCCTGCAGTAGTTAGTTTTGTAAATGTTAATTAGTTCTACTGAAAAGGACAACAGTATATTGACCATTACATTCAAGTGTTCCTGTGACTATTTATGGGAGTATATGCAAAAACATAATTAGCGTCTAACCGGAAGCAATATGAACAAGACATTGTAGAACATGAGGAGAGTTCATTAAAAAAAAGAATAATGATTCAAAGCAAATAAAAGCTTCAACCTAATCTCGTTGTCAGTATATTCACTATCACATCATTAGAAAGAGGGAGGCTTGAGTTGCGATTTGTGATTTTATCTGTGACTCACAACCTATTTGAGAGGGGAAAAAAATGTCAACACATTCTTCTCAGTATGAGGACTCATTATTTTCCAACTGGAAAAGTTTACTTTTGACTGGTTTGTTTTTCTTATTTCTCCATCGTTGTTTTCAGATGTGAAGTGAATATCTGATCAAAGCACAGAGGTGACAATCCCAAGCGATCAAAAACACGCTGTGACTTTTGTGGGAATATGACTGAAGATTAATCTCTGATGTGGTTTTAAAAGTTAGTAGGCACAGCGGGACACATTTAAAACAACTCCCTTAGTTGCCAGAAATAATTATTAGCAACTCAAGTGGTTTCATTTAACATAGTCTAGGCTCTTCTAAAATGGCTGCTCTGCTTGACCTTGGTCTCAAACTGCAACCCTCATTGACCAGACAGAGTCCTGCAACCTTTAGATGTGTCCCTATTCCTAATTGAATGGAGAAACATCTAAAGTTAGAAACACTAAGCAATGCTAATCTGAGTTAAGTTGATGTGAGCAGTGTCATCTGATCTCTCATCATGTCTGGTGGACATTTTAGACCCAGAAGTAGGAAGGAGCACCACATGTTTTTACATGTTACTGAACTTTCCTAGATGGCTTTCTATTTATTTATTTTTTTATCTCTCAAGACTTCAGTGATGCCTTTATGTTTTGTTGTTTACTTTCACAGCTCTTTTTTCACAGCTAATGCAAATTTGCTTGTAAAGTTAGCGATTGAAGAATGACATGATGATAAAGCCTACCAAGCCGAAGCGAAACAATCAGCTGCTTGAGCCAATTTTGGTAAGGACAACAGACAAACCAAAAGTTTTCTGATTTTAATCATTTAATTCCTAAAATCACGAGGACAGAGTACTTTTTTTGTTTTCTTTTGGAAAATGTTCTTTCCTCCAAAAGCCTTTAATCCGTAGAGGAGGGCTCCTCTGACTTCCCTGCTGCATGCACATTCTCCACTGGGTTGGGATGCATCACTATGTTTAGTTAATCAAATATTTTTAATAATTTTTGCAAACGTCATAAAAACAGTGCACTCTTGTTTCATCCATCCATCCATCCATAGAAAGACAGGCTACACTTTTTTAAACTTAATGTTCACATTTTTCTTATCACACTGGTTGGCAACGGCAACTAAATCTGGCAAAACTCTAAGAACCCTGCTCCTCTAAAAGTAGCAAAAGCTATTCTTGTTTCTTACTGGAGAAACTCAAATGTAAAACCGGGACAGGAAAAAGACACACATTTTGAAATATTTAGGCACATCATTATCTTGCACTCAATGATTTTCATTCCTGTAGTTACACCAAAAAAAAAGTAATCTGAGCTATCTCCTGTAACTACCAATTAGAAGTGCATTTTTCTCTTCACGCACTCACACGCAGCTCAATAATGTGCCCCCAGATGCTTAACTAAGTAGAGAAAAGCGGAGGAAGAAAACAATTATAAATTTCAACATCTGTGTTGCTTAAGGTTTTATGCAGTCACTAACAACTTTCAAGCTTTGAATATACCTGTTTTTGCAAGTAAATATGGAAAAATCAAAAGTTGCTGAAAAGTTGCAGCTCTGCAGCGTTTTCGAAATGGCCAGAAAAATACAACCAAGTTGTTTGCAGTTAAAGATAACACATTGGGAAGAACAGTGTTAGTTTGAGCACACCACATTGAACACTGAACCTTTTTAGGTTATTACGTATAAGTTAAGGATTTTGTGAAAAAAACAAAACAAAACATGACAATAACACACTAAAATGAACATCTTCAAATTACCGAAAATGCAGACATATTTCATGAAGCTTGGTTATAAAAAAAAGATGTTGACGAGTCAAAATTTCTACCAGGGCTTCACAGTCTCCTCTCAGAAACTGCACAGCGAGTGGCAGCAGAAACTCCTTAGAAGTTCTTTTTATAACTCTCCTACAATAAAAACTGATGCAGAATGTCATTCCTATCCACTGTGGGAATTTCACATAATGTCTCCCTATTCATGCCCCATTTATTCAAAAGTTTCTGAACTATGCTGCCATTGAATTTTAGATCTATTTGAAAACCTGAAAAAGCAATGAGATAAAATAAAACCACAGAAGATATTTCTGGTTTCCATAGTCCACTAAAGTATAAAAAATAAACAAACAAACTGTAGTTTTACATTTGTTAAAGCTGTCACTATATTGTGACAGTATATTATGAGACAGATAATCTATGAAAAGCTCAACCTCTTCCACCTGCTCTCTGAGCTACTACTGCAGTCTGAATAAATACATTGTTCCCAATTCGTCCTGACCAAAACCAACCAATCAGAGCCAGGAGGAGTTTCTTAGCGCTGTCGATCAACCTCATGTTCTCACTGCTAAATGGCAGAGGAACAACTTACCATTACAGGAAAACTGTTTATCCACTGTCATGGTTGATCATAGTAACTAGATTGAGTTTTGCAGAAATAGGTGGGGTTATGTGAGAGCTAGCATTTATTCACCACCAAATGACTGCTACAGGAGATTCAAGGATTCCATGAATGAATCCTTGATTCATTCATGGATTCATGAATCCATGAATGAATCCATGAGTCAAAGCAACATTCTTGGTGTGTTTTGATGAGCTAATAACATTATGACAAAACATAAAGCTCAAACAAGGTCAATTTTACATAATACATCTGTTAACAACAAAATAGCAGTCCCTAAAACATTACATTTGTAGGGAGATACAACTAGTAATTGAATAAAACTTATCACAAGAGCAAATTACCATCTTGCAAGCCAACCAAAAAATTAGGCAACAATAGCTAAACCTTTTCACTTTGTCATTCAGCTGCTTTAATTCTAATGTAAAGTAAGTTTAAGCAATGCTTGACCTACAAATGTAACCATTTTGCTGGTTCATATTGTTGTGAGGGACGTTTATTTTGATGATCTGCTGTCTGCTGTGGATTACGAGTCGAACTGGTAGCCTGACATTGTCTTCATAGAAAAGTGACTGACAAGGCTGTTAGAGAGAAACAGAGAGGGCCAGTATCTGTGTCACCAGAGTAAACCAAACATGGGAATCTGTGTGTGTCCTGGAAATGTAATCTATGACTGTCTCAAGGGAGCATCTCACCTTTGCTTGACTTCAGCAGATAAAAGAGACAAATAGAGGGTGATGGATAGTTTCACATTGTTTAACTCAAGGCCATGGATCCCATTTATTCTCTACTGCCATCATGGAAATAAGTCACACAACTGTGTAGCTCAATTCTCTGTTTCTATGATTAATTGCTCCTCAGCTTATTAAAGACAAACCAAACCAAACTGTCAAATATAAGTTGTGCAAGATAGCAAAATTGTAATATTTGTAGTAAATATGTCTATCCAAATAAAGGAGAATAGTGGTCCTGACTTTCAATTGATTACGTCTTTTTTGTTGGCAAAAATAACATTACTTTTAGGTACTTTTGTTTTTACATCTTTACTACGTTACACATTTTTAGATATTCAGGAATTTTGTGTGTTTCTGAAAATGCTTGAAGGAACAAATCCTTCAGGCACTTTCAGTTTTACAAAATGGACAATCACGTTCTTTTTTTACACTGGGAATCTATAATCAGTTGAAATGACATCTTACAGAAATTTGGGTAACACTTTATTTGAAGCAGGGTGAATAAGACTGACATGACACTTTCATAAACATGACATAACACCTGTCATGAACATCAATAAGCCTTCATGAATATTTATGACTGTTGTCATAAAGCGTCATTCGGTAAATTATGACACTTTTAATACAAAGTTGACATTATTCAAAATGTCTTTGTTATGACAACTTGACATTAACCAAGAAATCATTACTGTTTAAACGTAACCTTTAATAACATAAAGTTACCAAATTTTTAAAGGGCAATCAGTAATAATTTTATAACAAATTTATATCAGTAATGATTTCTTGGTTAATGTCAAGTTGTCATAACAAAGACATTTTGAATAATGTCAACTTTGTATTAAAAGTGTCATAATTTACCAAATGACGCTTTATGACAACAGTCATAAATATTCATGAAGACTTATTCATGTTCATGACAGGTGTTATGTCATGTTTATGACAGTGTCATGTCAGTCTTATTCACCACCCTTCAAATAAAGTGTTACCGAAATTTGCTTACAGCTTTTGTGATACCCATTTTTATGCTCACTGGTGTTTAAATCTGATGAGCAGTAAGTAAAGCAGAATAAACTCCCACTACGCCTAGCCAATACCTGCTTGATCAGCTAACTACAAGGTAGAAAGGTAAATTCATAGTAGCCATTAAATTAGCTAAAAACCTTTAAATCACGTGCCTCAAGAAGGCTGAGTGAACATTTTTCACTTTTTCATTAACAACCAGGACTTGTAATTCTATTTCAAGGCATTAATCACTGCTCTTTTTCACCTGTCTTAATTAACAATGGCAGGGAAGAGCAAAATGAGGAGACAGGCACGAAACAGACATGAAAAGAAAATGAGACATGAAACCACCTGTCCTCTTTATTAGATCTTTAAATTAGAAAAACTGTTTTTCTATTAAATTAATCCAAGTTAAAATTAAAATTCATTCAAATATGTTGCCGACAGAAACTAGGTTTTTCGATCAACATCATCACATCAATTATTTTTAATTTTACTCCTTCTCTGGCCAGAAAACAGTAAAAAAATGTCTAATCTATATGAGATCAAAATTGTAATCCTTAAATAAAAAGGCACAGCATCTCTAAATATTAGGGAAACAAACCACATCGGTCTTGCATTTCAAATCAGTTGCTCATGAATAGACATTGCAATAGATTTGAAAAAAACAAACAAACAAACACTTATTTATATGGAAACAAGTTAAATGTGAAAACGATCACTTTATATTTCAGCTAAGATCTCTCGTAAAGTATTGTCTGAAAAGGCATGAAAAAAGGCTTCAGAGTGTGAGAAAGACACTGATGTACAGAGGGAAAGTGATTTTGTGTTGTTGTTTTTAAATGCCCCTGGGTAGTCAAGTCATTCAGTTCTAAAATCTCATGTTTCTCACTTTTCCTGTATTCCACTTCTTAAGCACCTGGGGAGGTTAAGTAGACTATCTGTTTCTTTTCAGCATAGCTCCAATGTGTTGGTAAAAACTCCATTATGGTTGAAGCACCTGAGGCAAACTGCAGAAATGTGCTGAGTTTGTTCTTCTACAGTAAATTTAACTGGCTCCTTCTTTACAAGAAAACAATATTTTTTTCTTTAAGAACTATAGAATATTTTTGGTTTGCTTGACACAAGTAATCTTTTAAAATTACAATAGTCAGTATGCATATTCTCGAGTCAATAGCTGTGCTGCATGCTTTCTTTGTAACTACTCTGCAGCACACATAATAGCTTTGAGGGCTTTCTCTAAAAGAGAGGCGTTTTTCTGTCTGTAGTCTGTGTCCTGATCGCAGTGGACACATGTTTTTAGGAAATGTTTAGGGGAAAAATCTCTAGTTTAAATGTGACTGAAGTACCAGTGTTACATTCATTGTACAGGGTCAAAATGGTATCCATCCATTCTTTCAGCCTTTGTATTGGGCTGTCTTGTGTTTTAAATGTTGAAATACTGAAATAATAAAAGTGTAGTGTGCTCTCTTTTTCAGTCTACATTAATTAGCTTGATGCCTGCCCTCATATGCCCAGCTATAGTTTACCTTATAGTGTGTGCACAAGCTTGATTCACAGTGCTAACACCCTCCTCTTGGCTCTGATTGGTTGTTTCTGACCAAGCAGTGTATTTCTGCAAATAGCACTGGCAATACTGGGAAAAGGCAGAGGAGCTTGATTTTGTTCATAGATCACTTGAATCATATTATGCTGTCAGTATATTTTCATAAAGGTTACCTACCGCAGTCTTAAAGAGAGGCACTATGCATTTATCTTGCTTCATGCTTAATAAATCTGAAATATAAAACAACCCTGTGCTTTCTGTCCTTGCTCAAAATCAGCATCCCTCACTTCTTCCCTTTAAACGTCTTTCAAATTCACATCTTCAATTAATTTCATTCTATGCAGTGAGTTACACAGTGTACAAAAACCCAATCACAGCTGAAACCAGTGTGTGTTCTCTAATCACATTAGGGTATTAATTCAGAGAAAATTGTATTTTTTTTAAACCAAATTTCACAGTATGACTTATGTGCAAGTCTAGGAAATAAAGTAGAATCTATGTAATTTCTTAGAAACACATTCTTCAGTTACTTCTTTTTCTTTCTGTGCTCAAAGGGATGATCATCGCTGCTTTTCAATAGTCGAAAGAAACGTCAGTCACATTTTAATTCTTTTTGATTATATAAGACGACATAGCGAACATATAAGGCGAACTTAAAAGTAACGTGCTTTTTGTGCAAAGTCTAGGAATCCCCTGGCCAGCCTGTGCACAACAAGATCTCAGCAATTAAGCTCTCAGGACATTAGATTGTTTGATATGTCTTTCAACACAAATGCCTCAGCTTTTTTATTTCCACTGACATAAAAAAATGTTACCCAAGAGTCCAATTACTTTCTAATAAAGCTAACAAAAAGGTGTATGTTTTCATTTAACAAGGGCAAAAGTTCAAACTCAAAGCCTGGAGGGTGTAACATGGAACTAATTCTCTGTCCTTCTTTCCTTCTTTCTTTCTACGCCCATAATGCCACCTGTTACCGTTCAAAAATGGCTACATTCACATCTGCAGCAATCTGTCCTGCAACTATGCATAGCTTTTGTTCTATGCATAGACCACTCTGTGTTTATTTCCAGACAACAGAGTGGTTAATCTGCTGCTAACTGGAGTTCTGGTGCTGTGATTATATCTCAGTTAACACCTGAAGCAGAAATAAAATGTAACACCACCAAAGGACATTCCCATGAAAGGACCCTGCTGGACAGACATTGCTGAATGAAGAGTGTTGCTCCTCACCATTATGTTGTTTTGCCTCCTCCATGTGAAGCTACACCACGTTATCAGTGCCTCTGAACATAGGAAGTTCAAATTAGTTTTATTGCATATTTATGATCAAATGAATAGTTTTCATACTCTATTTGTTTGTTGCCTAAAACCTTGGGATTTCACTCCTAATACTGTATCTTCTGAATATGTGTTTTTGTCAGATTTGTGTGATGTTATTCAAATCACTGGATAAAACCAGTAGGAACATTCCAGGCATCTGAAGAGGGAGCAAATATTATCTCCCCTGATATATTTGTTCACCCTGAACCATCTTTCCTTCTTACTCTCTAAAGAACCTTATGTCTTCCTGTCGAGGTCCTGACTCTTATAGTACCCTTGTGCACCTCAGTTAACTAACAACCTTTGATTCAATTCAGTTGAATCAGTTCCTTTTGAAGTAAAATCAGTATTTCAAATGTTTTGTTTTCTTCCCTCTATTTCTTATTCAAGTGTTCCCAAGATTTTTGTTGAAAGGATCTTAATGGCTTTTATAGAGTGACAGCTACTAAGATGAGAAACTCCATCACTGGGGAATTTGTGGCACACAAGTTTCTTCTTGATAAAATACATGTATTTCTTTTCATTCACATGAACTTATTTAGTTTTTAGGCGTGCAGGTAAAGAATCTGCAGAAAAATGTTACATAAGTCTGCTTTTTTTGTTTTTGAAGGTGTGGATGATAATGGCATTTAGACAGAGAGGAGCTTTTATGTTCATAACGTCACTTTTTTCTAAGCTAAGCACACTGGGTATTTTAAATGAAGAAAAATATGTCGAAAAAAAATAGCTTTAAGCTTATATTTGTGGCTTGGGTAACTGGTTAGCATGCCTCCTGGGGTATCTCTGGATGTGCAGGGCAGAGACCCAGAGGAAGACCCAGGACACGCTGGAGGGACTCTGTTTCTTCATTGGTCTGGGAACGCTTTGGGATTCCCTCAGAGGAGCTGGACCAAGTGACTGGGGAGAAGGAAGTCTAGAATGCTACCCCTATGGCCCAACCCCGGATAAGTGGAAGACAATGGATGGATGGATAAACTATAATTTATTTTAAGTGATTCTTGTTCGAAAGGACCCACCTTGTCACTGTGATCTGGGTATAATTTGTAAAAGTACAACTTTTTTCATGCCACTGCCCTTAGGCAAGCATGATAAAAATTCAAATCACAGCCCTACCACCAACCAACTCACACAAATCCTCTGCTGCTTATGTCTCCTGTTATCAATGAGAGTTTTGTCAATGACTGAAAAACTATGCCTAGTCCTAGAAATTGCAGTGCACTGTAGAACTTATTGACATTAACACATACAATAAAATATTGTGTTTCTTTGTCTCTTTAACGACTCTCTGCATCATGCAGTAGCTGAGTCAACCACAAACACTTGTGTATTTTAGAGTCAAACATGAGGCCATCTGCTCAAGCTTGGCTCAAGTTGGGTGCCATGACAGACTGATGTTGAACACTAAGAAATATACAACAGGAAGCCTAAAAGGAAATTGATGATGCTCTAACACTTGTGGCACCAAAAGGACAGAAATACTGGCACAGTCCTATGAATTTAAATATGGCTGCTCACATAAACTAAAGCAAAGTTCTTAACTTGCTTCTATAAAATTTTTGGTACATGATGGAGTAATAAAGGACGTCAAACAAAAAGAATTTCCTTTCTTGTTGCCTTCAGATTTTTGACAGGTATCAAGGTGTGTGTACATTTTTTTTGTCAAACCAGTAATGTATCTTGGTTTTGCTAACAAGCCAGAGCCAGAAGTTATAAACTATATATTTTTTTCTCTGCATTTGTAAAACAAATAAGTTCTTGTTCATCTCTGCAAAGGTTTGGTACGTAAAAATTAAACATTTTCCACCAACTTAGCAACGGATGAAGATGACACCTGCAACAGTCAACAGACTGCACCGGTACCAAAATCATTAATATAAGTTGTTGAATAATTTGAATTATGAATAAAAGTTTATTACTAACAGAATAAAAGAACATAAACATCAGGCGGTAAAACCGATGGTGAAAATTGTTGAATTGTTCATAAAAACATGAGCTGCTGAACAGAATAGTCAGAATAAACTTAAAGCATGCACATTGGTTATTATACACTTGGTAAATTGGAGTGCATAGGTGAGGCCACAGCTACATGCTGCAAAGTAAACATGCAGTTTTAATTGTAATATTTAAGAAAAGCTTAATTATGCCACACTTCTGAACATAGTAGCAGCATCAGTTTCAATATTGCCTTATTTTGGCTAAATTTAGGAACATAATCAAGCTATTTACATGCTCAATATGAACCCTAATCGGGTTGATGCATCAAGGCAGTTCAAATGCCTATTACTCACGTACTCCTCTTTAAACACAATAACAGTGATCCTATAACATCCCTAACCTGTTGTTTTGAAATACAGAGCCATTAGATAATAATTTTCACTCGTCTGCCAACAATAATTGCCATCCTTATTAACATGTTCATTAGACATCGGCGTCAATTCAAACACCGACAAGAACACGCATGCACACACACACACCAATGCAAAGTCACACATCCATATTCTAATCAGGTTCCAGTGTCATTCTCATTAACAGTTTGCAATCTAGGAGAGTTAATAAACACAGAAAAAAAAAATATTCTCAGGTGCATACACAGTTCACTGGTCCACTTCGTCATGGAGACACGAGCACAACAAACAGCAGAGTCGCAAGCAGTTCTCTGTTTACTGGCGTGCATGTTCGTCCAGAGCTTCAAATGTTGCCGTGATTGCTCGCGTATTTGCATATGAGTGGCAAATGCTTCTAAGCACACACTTTGCTGTTTTCTCTTCGGATTAGCCATGCCAGGGTATGTGTTATCATTTTGGGATAAGGCAGCAATTTATCAGACTAAATCACACCCCCTGATGATGTTTGACCTCAAGCAGAAAGGCAAAGACGACAGGAAGGAAGCAGGGCGGCAGACTGAGCCTTGTGGGCACCTCTCCACGGGCGGTCCACATGCCTGCACCCAGGCTGATAACGACGGATAGGAAGAAAGGAAGACATGAGGAGGGGTTTGGGAACTGAACAAACTGAGAGACTTCTGTAAAGTGAGTGCAGAACAGAGCAGGCTTATTAACATATTAACTTATCTAACAGCATACTTTTTTTTTTTTCCATTTTCCTTATCCTGGATGGGTTTCCTGTAATATTTATTTCCCTGTCTGCTTTCTCCTTAAAGATGACTGGAATTAATTATTGCTTTTGTGTTGTAAGAATGGCATTAAACTTTGTCGGAGTTTCAATAACTAATTCTGGAACACTTAAACGAAAGCTCTTGGGTTTTTCCGTATTTAACCGTTTGCATGCAAAGCAGAATTTTGGCATTACACATCAACTGCCCAGTCCATATGTTTTGTGCCAAAGGTTCACAGCCATGTTGCTTGATGCATTTTGTGGGAGTGGAATTTCCTCAAGATGATTCTAAGGGATATTTACAACTACAGAAACAGATGTGTCTGAATGTAAGTACAGCATTTGTTCCCAGGCCAGGTCAGATTCCCTCAATGCTGCCCCCACTCACTGACTCTGCTTCTTGTCTTCACAGACAGGATGCCAGGTGCTGTTGAGAGGAACTGGTTAAAAATCTTCAGGTTCTCTTCTTTGCTTTTTGGAGACGATATGGTTCTGCTGGCATCTTTCAGTGTGCACTGGAGCAGTTTGCTTCCAAGTGTGAAGCATTAAAAATAAGAAGTCAGGTCTTCTGCGCCTGAAGGCCAATAAAAGATGAACCTTCAGGATTCAGTTTTTGTTGCTGATGGTAGAATGGAGTGGAGGGTTGGAGTCTCATCAGCAGTGATTTACAAATAGTGACAATCAGTTCTGGTGAAGAAAGAGCTTAATCAACTGGTCCATGTATGTTCCAACCCTCACTTAACATTATAAAATAAATGTCATGACAAAAAGAACCAGATCCTGGAAACAAGAAATTAAAATGCGCTTATTCTGCAGAATAGCCTAACTCAAGCCGTAAGGATCTGTGTGAGGCGCTTCATCATTCAAGAGGAACTAATAATGGGAAAATCTGAATTGTGTTCATGTTTTAGGTAATTTGTGTTTTTTTTTCCCTCATAATGGTCAAAAGCAACACATTTTAGTGGTATTGTAGCATGTTAATTTTCCTTCAGCACATTTCTACAGATGTACAAAATGTATTAGTGCAACTTGTGTTCTCAGTATCACATTGCTTCTCTTTTCAGATCGTTACATGCCATATTGCTGTCGCTGGTTATCAGTAAAGTAATCTCTGTTTGACCTTTTATGCTCTTTTTTACTGCACTTCATCATCTGACATAATTAGATCTTAGTTATAAAATACCTAGACTAGCAAGCCAGATCAGTTCAGTTTGTACTTGATTTTCATTTCTGGGCTTTCTGTTTTTCGCTTTTCCATTGCTGTTCATGCCTGGTCTCACGCTAATTGTGTTTCCCATTTATTGAAAGAAGCATCTGCTGAGGATATTAATTACAAATTGAATAGAATAAAACTGTTTGACAATTTTAAATGATAAACCGAGCAATTATGACATTGTTTCTGTTCAATGTTTCTCCATTTTCTTATTGAGCTTCAAAATCACTTACAAAATCATAACTAGTTTTTCATTAGACTGCATGGGAATGCATCATAGGCATGTAGCAATTGTTTTTGTCTTTGACACACACTTGATTTTGTTGCATGGGTTCTAAATACATAGTGCTGTAGACATGTGTTAATTAGGACACATGATTTCTCTACAAAGAGAATATTTCTATTTCTGTTTTAGGGCTCCAAATTTAAAAAGGTAAAAAAAATAAATAATGCACACTCAAAAGGAAAGCACATTTTCTCCCTGTGTGTTTGTTTTATTCGTGCATTATTCTGCCTCATTTGTCATATAACGGACAAATGGATGGATCGATGGATGATAAGAAAATAAATAAATTCTACAAATATAAATATTATTTTCATATTTTTTAGATATTAATGTTCTCCGGTTATCCCCAGGAGTCCAAACACATTCACGTTAGTCTGTTTTGTGTCTCAAAAAATGCTCTCAGGCGTGGATTTGTATGCATCAGTTGTTGTTTTTCAGTTGATCCTGTGATGACTGCTGTGATAGGCTCCAAAAATCCCCTCAAAATAATATTTATCTTAAGCCAGACACGTCACACCTGCCAATTTGTCTCCTTTAAGTCTGAAAGTGTTAAAAAACAATATGCAAAAATATGCAAATGTGAACACAGAGTGTCTCCTCAAAACAAACATCCTTTTCGTTTTCCTCTTTGTGCCTGCCGTCATACCTGCATTGTTGTGTATTTGATGTCACTTTTTGGGTATTTGGTGAAGTCGGAGTCCTGACTGGGAAAGGCAGAGCTTGAGTTCAACATCCAAAATGGCTTCCCCACACAGTGAAAATTGCAGGTATTAGCTTTTTATGACCACATCTGATGCTATGCATCTTATTAAACTACTTGCCCACATAGTACTATGAAGTATCTATCTGTGAACATGCTCCATTCATGTTTAAATCCAGAACATGGAAAGAAACACCTTGTTATTTGCTGGTGTAGTTAATGGTAGCTTACATCGCAACACGTCCCTCATGTTCTTGTGTTTTGTAACTTGCAGCCAGAACTCTGAGTGTGATGTCATTCCCAGCTCCAAGCATCAGCCTCTGAAACAAATCAGATGCAGCGTTGGTACGCCCCACAGTTTAAGATTGCAAGTATTTCTTGTGTTTCCCATTATAAACAATAACTGAATAAAAATGTTCATTGACAGCTTAGAGCTGTTATCACGTTCCTCAAATTGATTGGCCAGACTCCTCAAAACCAATTAGCGTTTTAAATGTAATCTCAAACAGTGCGATTCATAAACTGAAGTGGCTGCATGTTTTACAATTTAAGTCAGCTGACAACGAGTACAACATGGTGATCAAACACTCAATTATCAGCCCTGGCCTAATGTTGCTTGATCCCTGGTCTTTATATCCTGAGAGCAACAAGCCAGCAAGCTGAACCATCGAGTGTGTAAGCAAATGTACACATATATGCACACATTTAAAGATGTTCCACTACAGCATCTGTCCACTTAATAGAAACATCTTTTAAGTGGTTGTAGTTAGTTGTTCTTTTATCTAATTCAGTCCTCTGAGAAAATGTGTGTCTGTGTGTATGCATCAGAGTGTCTTCTCCACATTAGTCAGGTCAACGGGAAGGCATTAATATTCATGAAATTACTAAATTATAAAAATGGAACATGAGTCAATGCTGGGATAAAAGAAAGCCAGCCTTCCATGCTTCAAAGCTCCCATCCGAAACTAGTTATAATCTGAACGCGTGGTGGGAGTGTGTGTGTGCGTGTGTGTAGGTGGGTTGGAAGGAGGTTCGTGTCTGCGTGTGTGTGTGTGTGTGTGTGTGGATGCACGCTAGTGGCTAGAATAGAGAGCAGACAGAAAGAGAGAGAGAGATAAGGACTGACCTTCAGTGAATCACTTCCCTCTCTCGACAGACTTGCAGGGAGGAATCATGCGCGGCCAACTGTTCTTACAGAGAAAAGAGGAAACTGGAAAAAACAAACAGAGCTTGAGAGAAGAGGTGCAGCATATGCAAGAAAAAAGCTGGGGGGGCAGGGGGGGAGCAAAGGGTGCTAAGATTCAAAGAAGACAAAAGTATCGTGTTGTGTAATGGAGCCAAACCCCGGCAGATTTGGGCTAGGGTGGGAGGACAACAGGGCAAGAATATCTCTGAAACTGGCATCAACACCAGCAGTGGCTCGGCACAAATCCCAGATATTATTTAAATGTTTTGAAAGCAGAACTTCTGTCTTTAGCATCAACATGATATGGAGTTCAAAGAAGCTCATTAGTTCTGTGACTTAAAAAGCTAATTATATATTAAAATGAAGTAAACATTGACGGGCTCTGCAGCCAGCATCAACATTTTTCTTGAGAACACAGTCCCTGAATGTTGTCAGTAACAGCAAAGAATCTGAATGTGTTGATTTTGTTCAATGAAGTTTCCCTTTTTTTTTTTTTGTAAAATTACACTATTACTTAGATTTTTTTTGTAGTTTTCTATTCAACGTTCCTGTACCCAGTTTTTATTTGTCTTTCACATATTTCTGTCATTCAGCAGTATCTAGCAGTCTTATCCTGCTACACTCCTGAGGTTATAAATCATGAATGGCATTCTTTAAATAGGGAAATTAATTATTTACACTTCAAGCTAAAATACCTTGAAGAGACAGAAAAAAAATACTGACACATAATAAGTCATATCCAGGTCCGGGAGGCCGGCCACTCTATTACCATAGTCTAGATTTATAATGCTCCCATAACAGTTGAGCCACGCATGGAGATATTTTGGTGAGCCAGTACTATGAACCTCTTGCTTTGAAACTGAAGAATGTCGGTCATATGCAGGAGACTGTTTCTAATAATTGCTCATGCTACATGACTTTGCACAATTATGAATTATGAAGTCTCATCTAACCACTGTGACAATTTCTGAGAAGCCATATTTAGTATCTTTGTTCATGTTGCGCCGGCTTCAGCTACAGTAAAGACTAAATATTTAAAAACATTTTTTCGCAGACTGTTGTCAACTCCGTTGTTAAAATAAAACTAAGAGCTATACAAGTACAGCCCATCATAGGGGCATATTGTGAGGGTTGGAAAACTAGGGACAGATACTGAGCTAGCCCTTCAAGGTTTCATACACATAAACAAATTGAGTGTATATTGGACATATTATTGTATGAGTATGAGTGCATACATTAATCCCACCTAAGGCACAAGTGTCAAACTTCAGTCCTCGAGGCCTGGCCTGAAACTTTTGGATGTGTCCCAAGTCCACCACATCTTTAAGTGTCAGGACATCAGGCCTTGTTGAATGGGATCTAGCACTCCTGCGGTAGGATATAATGAACTGCGAAGGCATAAGAGAGCCGTTCATGCCTGCATCCTGCTGGGGTTAAAAAAAAAAAAAATAGTCTGATCATGCAGCAAACCACTTGTCTGACCAGAAGGAAGCGAGGTTGAGCTATTTCTATAAGCTATGCTTAACTCTAGAGTTTCCATGCTGCCTTAAAGTGATTAAATTACATTAAGATCTCTGCATATTAATACAGAAATAAGTTGAAGTCATATTTGTGACAGACAGGATGGAGTGCCAGCCATCTCATTAAGGTAACACTGTTTGCAAACTACACTTGGTAACTACTGGAGGTTGGCAACTCAAGCAGATAATCTAAGTAATTACTTGTGTCACATGGAAAAATAGTCAGAAATTCTGCACAGTAAGCACACAAATAAGGAAACAGCCCAGTTTAATAGTTCTGTAAAATAACATTAATAATAATTATTATTGTTGACATTCAGACATTGGTAACAAATTGTTCTATTTCATTCCTTCAGCAGTAGGAATAATTGTTAACTTTCTGTTTTAAGATAAAAGCAATAAGATAATGGTCTACTTTTGTTATTTTAGACTTTTGTATCAACACTGTGAAATCACAGCGTCTTTCCTCAAGGTTATCGTTAAGTGAGAATCTCACAATGACCCAAACATTAAATTTGCATCAAAATGCTTTTCTTCACCGAGTTAGAGGTGAACAGACACCTTTAACCGATTGAGGAAATGTTTCTTGCCACAAGCCATTTGTGCTTTGGGTTCCCAAATGACTAACATTTGCTATACAGTTAGCATGTCATGTTGTCTGTGCTGTGCATGCTAGATTATTTATAAAATGATTTTTACTTTCTACATATGTGAGCATCCCATGCCAAGATTGTTGTCAAAGAAAATCTCTTCCTACTATTGTAAAAAAAAACAAATAAATAAAAAATGCAGTTATATCTCTCTTTGGATGTCAACCCAGTTTTAGATTCATCATTATGTAAAAATCTGATCGGTCCCACAAATAGAACGTTTTACAATTTCATTTCACTTAAAAATCAACCCTAAATCCTACTTTTTGTGGTCAAATTTTCATCTGACCCTTAGATTGTCAAATTTCTATTTGAGACAAAAGATTTTTATCTAGCTACTTTTAAAATACTATAAATATACCTTGTGTTTTTCCCTGTAAGTTTTTATTTTCCAGAGTGTTATTAACACAGGAAGCATTGAAAATCTGTGGCTCTGGGCTTGTGTATCTTGTGTCAGTGTGATAGAGGGGAGGGTTAATGCGACTCATTTTCATAAGAACAGCAGCTTTGCTATCATCTGCCTGTGTCCTCTAGGTAAGAAGCTTACTGTCACTCATATTTCTAAGCCCTTTGAACTATCAACTCATTTAAAAAAGTAAATAAATAAAATAACAACGTGATAAACAAGCACACCAGCCTGCTACATCACGGTGCTTTGAGAACAAGCCGTGAGATCAACAAGCGATAATGGCTAAAAAGTGACAAATATCTGCTCCTTCTGATATTAAGGCTAAGGCTGGAAAGACATGGATGGATAATAATAATAAAAAAAATATAGAAATATTAATTTTTAGAGAAGGGCTGCATGTTGACTGAGCTCTTTCTGATCACAGTTTGGATGTTCTCCTCACATGCTTTTGTGTTCTCAGTGCAAGGTACGTTTATCATACTTGACAATTCAGAATCCTTCACAGCAAATGACATGAGAAAATTGAATAATTTGAAAAACAATATTGCTTTAGTAAATGTTTAAGAATCACATGACAATAATGCCAATTTAAACCCAGAGCTATGTGCGTGTACATGCGTGTACATGCGTGTACATGCGTGTGCATGCGTGTGTGTGTGTGTGTGTGCGCGTGTGCGTGTTACTCAGCTGGTACTAGTTTACTGTCCACTCTGCACCCCTCTTGCTTCAGAGTGAAGCAGCCCTACAAGGATTAAGCAGGTCAAATAAATAGACGAATGGCCTTTTAGAGGAAAGTGTTGTTTTTGTGTTCTTTCTTCAAAAGCCACAGTCTCTGTTTCCACATAAAACCTTGATAACGCAATCTACCTTTTCATGATTTTCACATCGAAATTTGCATAACTGGAACAAGTCTTTAGACATTCATAAAAGAAGACACAAAATCAAAGCTGATCTTCTTGTCAGCAGAGCAAGGCTGGAAAACCTTGCAATCAACTCCAAAATAAAATCAAAGCAAATCAAATAAAAAGGAATAATCACAGAATGTTCAAACTCTTTGAACCTTCAGCAATCTTGGATGACTTGGATGCATTTCTGTTGTTGATTAATCTGCACTCAGTTGGATAAAAAAAAATAAAAAAAAATAGCTCAAAATTTCTGAAGGCGACCAACTGTTCTTAATTCAATGACTAGAACATACAGACAGATCTATGCACATCACTGTCCTCTTTGATTATTGTCCTCTTAAGACCAGCAAAGGCATATTTTGACTCATAAGACATGTAATCTGATAATGTACAAAATTCATCACTCTGCAAAGAACCTTTCCTCCCTCTCTCAAGACACTCGTTTATAATGTTGAAATCCATAAGTCTAATGAGAAGGGGCTTGTGGTTGAGACAGAAAAAGAGCGGGAGAGTGCAAAAACACCGAATGAGATAGATCAGGACATTGATATTCTGTGAGATCTGTGGTAATTAGATGGATTAATGAATTGGAGACAATTCCTGAAATAGAGATTAATCCCTACAACTTGGCCATCATGCTTTGTATTTATCACTGTCCTTCAAGAATGTCATTAATAAGCAATAGAAATGACCTGTCCGAGGGATAATGTGTGTAATTCATAAAGCAGCAATCTGTTGGAAGAAGTAATGGGAGTTAATAGAAAAACGGGAAGAGAGAGAATGAGAGGATTGTTAGAATGCAGAAGTTGCTTTTTGACAGGATTTAATTACAATCGTCGTTATACTATGATTTATGTAATTATGACCCCGCTCGCATGATTTATGGTGGTATAATCATCAGTTTATTCTTTGCACTTGCATATTTTTAACTTTGAATGTTGGAAAAACCAAAGAAGAATATATATTAGTGATGTGCCGATCAGGTTTTTTCCTGCCGATACCGATACCGATCACCCATGAGGGC
>NW_006799964.1:554023-657524 GCF_000485575.1 Poecilia formosa | reverse complement strand
ATGGATCACAGTTTGAATGGATCACAGTTTGGATGGATCACAGTTTGAATGGATCACAGTTTGAATGGATCACAGTTTGGGTTATGCGAGACAGAGAGTTATTATTAATTTCACAGTTGCTCAACTTTTGAACCAATGGGTATGGCTCATTTTTATGAGACAAAATTAGTATTTTGTGTACAAAGCATCAAGCAACTCTGACATCAGAGCTTACCACATGGACATATCTCCAATTCAATTGATTGCAGTATATTTAGGTAGCATAACATCCTGTCTACTTGTAAGTTTAGCCTTAGAAGATTTCTTTTTGATAAAGCTTACAGTTAAAACAGCCATGAGTTGAGTGGGCGAGGTATAGTGTGCCTCCTGATCCAACAAGGGGGGATGCAGTCCGGGAAGATGGTTCTCCCTCGCTCTGGCTCTCTCATGAATCATTCTAACGAGGTTAGGTTATCCTGAGCTATCTGCAGCTCTGCTGCCAGGTTGCTGAAGTACAAACTGACCACCTCTCCTCACGTCTTCTTCTACTAGCTTTATTTGCTGTTATTTCAACTGTGAACTTTATGGTTTCTCCCTTTCTCCTGGGCTTCCTTAACATTTCAAATGGTGCTGTCAACTGATTCAAAAATGCAGTCAGATTAATCACACATAATGTCTGCGATACATATCAATATGCTCATAAAATGTCTAAGAAAATGTTGTTTTGTGTCAAACTAAACATCTCAGTTTTCCAGGATTTTATATTCTCTGAGGTTAAAAGAAGTCATTTTCTTTCAAACATAATTTAGAAATGTTTAGTACAAACTGCTTGTGCTTTAGTGGAAGGATAATGAACCTATAAACAGGCTAAATACTAGCTTTGGATTTTATCCAAACATCTAATACTGTGTTTTTTGTTAAAAATGTGTTGGCACTACTGGACTTTATTTGACGATAATCTTAAGGGGGCAGATAGATGTGGAAAAGACATGAAACAGAGGATTGGGATTAAACTCAGGACGGCTGCATAAATGTCTTCAGCCATGCAGCAGTAATGTTAGCAACAATGAAGGGCTCAATTTTACCATAAGGTCCGGGAATGGGGCCTTGTGAAGTCCAAAAAAACCATTTATTTTCTGTTGCTGGGTCGGATCAAGGCAGATCTTTATTCACACTAGAACCAAACAGACCCTCAGCTTGTTTGGAAGCCGACTGAGAACATCTCAAAAAGCAGGTTTCTTTCCAGTTGTTTGTCTGAACCAGGGTTCACTGGAATGTATTCATACGCGCACAAAATGGGAGAACTCTGGTTCGTTTAAAGCGGACCAAACGTGTAAGGTGTGAATACACCCTTCAGGAACAGTTACAAAAGCTGAATGACCCAGTCAGTGTATCCAGACTTCAGGTGAGATCACACACACAGAGGGGCAGCAGTGTTCCTACACCTCCGATCAGAGTTATTTATGCATGTCAACAGACACAAAATCCTTCAAAGTGTGTTTTAATTTCATTCCCGCTTCCCCGGCCGGTGCTAACTCAGCCAGTGTGTATACTTCAACAGCTTTTTGAAAATGTTTCGCCAGTTCAGTCTACCAAAAAGATACCCATCCAAAGTAAACACCAGCAGGAAAGACTGTTACATTATCATCACTTATTAATGCAAGCGAGTTTAACCGAGGCGTTCTAAGTAGTTGTGTGACTATGCAGAGGATTGCTGCTACATAAACACAAATGCTCCCAAACACAAATGACTGCTGCCTGCAGGAAAATCTTCAAAGTGCACCATCAAACATGTACTGTGGATGTTGACTTAATGCCAGATGTGGTGTTGATTTGATGACGATCAACTTTTGAACTCTGGTGGTAAGCTGAGCGGCTTTTTATTCTACAGGTGGAGTTGAACGTGAGGAGATGATATATTTGTTACAGTTTATTATAATGTATATATTTTTTTCTTTTACTTCAATGGTTTTTTTTTAATAATATATTTTTATTTTAAGGTGAAATTCAATGTTTCACCTGTGAAAAACATATTGCATTTTTTTGCTTATAAAAATTATGGCTTAAAAATTAAGCCATAATTTTTAGTTTGTCAATGAAACTACTCCTTGATGTATATTTATATATATAAACAATTTCTTTACAGATTTTCAGATACCAATGCAGGCTCTAAAACTGCTCTGGTAAAGGTTTTGTATCACATATCTTAATCGCAATGCTGTCTCGATCTTAGCATTACATTTAATACAGTTGTTCATAAAATCCTAATTTACACCATAAAAACATTGCCAGACAAAAAGGTTTTGTCAAAGCAGAGCATAAATAAACTTGTGCATGATTTTCTTTTCAATAGACTAGGTAATTTTACTCTTATCTACACAGGTCTCTATAATAAAAAAATATATATATATATATTTATATATATCAATTGGCCCGCTGGCGCTCACTCAGAGCACTGCTGTCAGACAATTGACGAACACCAGGAAAGTGGATCACATTATAGTAGTTCTCAAATTACTGCACTGGCTCCCTGTTGGTCAAAGGATATAATCTTAAATCGTGTTGATGGACCTAAAACAGTTCATGGTCTTGAGCCTAAATGCATTACAGAGCAGCTGATGAAGTATGAGCCATGTAAACACCTCAGGTCATTGGTGTTTCCAGGGCAAGGTCAAAGCAAGTGAAATTGTCCTTTACCTCCTGTATGAATGGTGCAATGAAAAAAAATAAAATCTGCCTTGTCTATGTCAGCAAACAGAACTCTCACATATGCACAAATGTATGCTCAATTAGCTCCTGCACCTACAAGACTGATTTGAAGAAATGAATTCCCAGAAGCATGTTAAATTTTTCCGTCCTAAATGTCTCTGACCGTCCTTGAATCAGCTCAGTTTATCCAATCTCTGCTGTCTGCTCTTCCATCAGCGCTAATTACTGTAAATTAGTTTTAATTGAGGACACTGAAGCTTGCCTGATGTTGGCGATTTAGAGTCAATAGCCATGTAATAGCATGCTGTCTTTGTCTGTCATTAATCAAGGTTATTTATGAAGGTGCTGTCCAAAGGATCAGAGGAACATGTGTCATTTAGTGTTAAAATATGTTTGGAAAGATCTAGATTTGCAAATAATCTGCATGTGGAAATATATCTTCAAGAAATCAGTGATAGAGTGAAGAAAACCTGGCAAATCGAGATTTTAGTCATCAGAGCTTTTAATATTTTGTATGATAGTATTTTTGAAGAAAAAGAAAATGTCAAACCTTAATTGCTTTGAGAAATGTGTGTGACAAGAAAGTCTTAGCCACTAGGCTTCAGCCCCTTTCAAATTTCCTCGGTAAGTGAACCAACATCATATTAAGCAATCACTCACCGACATGGAACTGGGCCAACAGCAATTGCATTAGCAATTTTATTTGAATTGGTCCTCTTTAAAGTTTATATTAAATTTTTCCTTCCAAAACATAAGCGTTTATTGAAGGTCAGTTTTATCTGCAGGTGAAATGCAAAGTGCTTTCACAAATCATGGCCTGAGTTTTCTGAGCATGCCCATCCTGACTCTAGTCTTTCTTTCTCCACGTAACCACACTTTTATTAAAAACAAAAATCACAATGATAAACCTATATGGAAAAGGAAGCAGCGTTACATCGTAATCTACTCTATTCAAGAGTTATTACAGGGGTTTGACAACATCTCATGCTAGCCTGGTAAAAACCAACCTCTTCTTCTAACGCTTTGCTTCATGGAGAAGGTCTGGATCTTTGGCTTTTGAGAAACGATTTGAAGTTTGAAATTTAACCCAGATGCTAACGTTTGACAGTGACGAATGCAATGTGCCAGTTCAATCAAACAAACAATCAATAAATCACTTAAGTTTATTTGAATAGCACATTTCAGCAACAACGCAGTTCAAAGCGCTTTTACATTATAAAAACACAAAAAGAAAAAAGAAATCACAAAATGTCAATCAGTCACCAATTTGACAACAAACATTAAATTTTTTAAAGTTCCATCATCAAAAATGACAACACACATCATAACTGTTGGTCAATGTTCTAGTGATTCAAAGGCAACTCTAAAGAGGAACTCAGTGTTTCGGCTGTTGTGCAGTTTTCTGAAAGTTCGTTCCAGATTTGTGGTGCATAAAATCAGAAATATTGAAAATCAATTCACATCTAACAAATGTCTAGGTTATTGTTCCCCTCGTAAGTTCACAGCAAGTGAGTTGTATTTGATCAGAGACAGTGGCAAATAATAAGTGTCAGTGTCACTTTTAACTTTAATTTTGATTAACGCGTGGTTAATATACAGGCTTCTGTACTTTTTGTATGTCATCCCTGCTGCAGTTTGAATGTAATTTCATTTTCTGTTTCAGCTGATTCTCTTTAAGGCTAATCTCCTGTTTCTTAAAACGTAACCTCTGAAAACAACTCCACTCTCTACCAAGAGGTAGAGAGGACAGGTAGAGAGGCCATGGCACTGCTGCAGCACAGCAACGCCATGGTATTGTCATAAAAAATATATATTATTGGGAAGGACAGAATTGTATGTTTGTACATAATCCAAATTTGTGAACTTACAAATTTAAAAAAAGTAATAAAAAAGTCTTTATTCTGAACATCTGGAGTTTGCCACTTCTAACTGACCTTTTATATTAGACAGTAAGAAAAGCAATTAATAGTATGTTTTTAAAAATTGATTTTCACTGTATATATTGTGAGCCATACCAGTGAATCATGCAAACCAAGGAGACATATATAGCTTGGATAGTAAAACTACCAGATCAAATAAACAAAACAGAAACATTTGTTCAGGATTTGCCCGGCTTTGTTTGCCCATGTTTGACTGGGAGACGATGCATTCAGTTTGCCTGCAGGCCATCGGGGAAGAAGCACAGTTTACACAAACATGCCTGAAAACAGCTTCTTTCCCACTGATGCAGTTCCTCCCCCCACCCCCACTCCCAACCCTAAACCTTCCACTTTATCTGATACTAAACAGACAAAAATGTATTTTATTTAGAAAAGTTTAGCTTGATGCTCTGACGTAGAGTTGTACCTTAATTTCATTTCTGAGTGTTATCTTCTGATCCACATTGTCCGTTACAATGCCAACAGGGACTCTGACTTTCTCAACTGTTAAGCACCAAACTAGCAGAGGCGTTAGGGGGCAAGAAATCTTGAAAATAAAGAGCAAGAAGGAGAAGGACTAGATGTAGAAGAGAAGAAGACAAGAGTTTTAGGAGCCTGGCATTCACTGCAGCTATAAATCTGGCTTTATGGTGAAATAATGGCAGATAATGTAAGTAAAGGTCAGTGCGGTTGTCAGACAACAGTAGATCAACGGGACAGATGATTGCGGCCGCACAGCGCTTCAGTTGAGTCTCGGGGACTTGTTTTTCACAGTGAACCCCTTCCTATCTTGCATGTTTGTTTCCTTTGGTGCTTTTATCTTCTGAAGCACCTAGAAATCCTATGTCCGACAAACAGAGAGATCGGATAAAGTGTTTTGGTTTGACATTAACTGGTCCATGATCAGGTAACGCATAACTCAGTATACAGGATGCTCCGTTTGCATTAGGCCCTTTGGATCTAAAGATCATATTTTGTGCATTCAAAAACTAAACACCCACAATACATTTCAGATCATCTGTTCATACAAGAGTTTGTTGATCATTGGGCAATGTTGGTCTGAATGTCTTACCCAAAGACTCCTAGACATACAATATCCTAATTCACCGTCACTCTGATCATCAGCCACAGTCACTACTTGCAAATAATTATCTTTCAGTTCAACTGCATATGGAAAATACTGATAAATCCAGGATTTACTGACATTGTTTAATTATTTGACACAGGCACAAATTGTAAAACATTCTGCAGATTAACTAGTGGGGATCAACAGTAGATTGGAAGAAACACAACATCAAACAAAAACAAATCTATTTTAAAGAATAGATGTAGTGTTTTTGCATCACTTTCAGAACTTGAAAATATATTTTTTGCCTGAAACAAAAGAGATCAGCTAAGAACCTGGGTCTTTGAAAATCTACAGTAGATACTTTTGTGAAAGAATATGGGGAGTTTGAGGAAGTCTGCAGGCTGAAAATCACTGTTTAATGTGCATGACCTTCAAGCCCTCAGGCAGCACTGCATCTGAATCCTTCCTGCCACAGTGATAAAAATAGCCAGATGGGCTCAAGAGTTCCTTGAAAAATCATAGTAATTCCAGACTCTGCAGCTACATTCAGAGATATTGCCCGATCTTGTTCAGAAAGAGGTACAGTTGTGTATTAGTATAAGTTGTGTACAGGAATGCATCAGAGATTCACCGAACAAGATTCTAAGTGCAAATTTCAGCCTTTAGTGAAAAAATAAGGCAGTGGTGAAATTTTAAATGCCAACATCTGCAACGCTATAAAAGCACTAGTTTTGTTGGTAACTTGCTTATGTATAACAGGCAGTTGATGGGAAGTCATTATGTGGTACATCAATTCAATTTGGTTATTTAAAAAAAAAAAAAGGAAATAGGGCCATTCTGAGGCAGCAACTCTTTGCATTTAGGCACTGAGACATTGTGGGGAATGTCTCAATGGTATTGTCTCAGAACAAAAGGTATTTTGTTAGTTTGAACATGGTATTGTTAGTGATGTCAAATGGGCTCGTCTGAATGTTTCAGAAAAAGGGGATCTGCTGGGAATTGTGTGCACAGCCGTCTCTTGAAGGTAAACAGACCGGTCTAGAATTGAGAAAATGTCAGGAGACTGGCTGACCTGTGGAGGAAAGAAATGTCTTTTGATGTCAGAGGCCAGAGGTCAGTGGTAATTGACCTTTATTTGTATACTGCTTTATCTAGTCCTATGAGCAGATAAATTCTGCATGGGTGAACGGTCTTCTATGCTTGCGTGAATTTCGATTTTTTTCATATGCCATCATCAAAACCATTAAAAAATGTTCAAAAACGTCTTCCTAACTTTACAGTGAAAGTCTTCATAGTGTTAAGCTTATCGCAGTTACGTCCACTGGACAGCGCCTCATGACATGGACCGCTCTCCAGGAAGAAATATCAAGCCATTTTAGCTTTGTAGTATTGCCACACGCCATTATTCACAAAACATTTTTATAAGAATAATGTGAAATACAGAAAATAATAAATGTAATACATTTACCACAACAAGAGCCAGTCTGGATTTGTTCTGTAGTTTCTATCTGATTTTCTTAAACTCAGAAACAAAAATGACTGATACGGTCAACTTAATGTTCTCTATGTGGAGAAGCACTTTTAAGAAAAACTGATATTTTTCCCTCGGTGTATAACTTGCTTAGTGCTGGATTCATTATTATGTACATATTTTATTCTTTTTTTCCCACATGTGTAGTCGCAGTAGGCTAAAGGCGAAAAAGTTAAATATATATTGATTCCAGATTTTGCTTAACATTAACCTTTTATGTTTTAATGCAGGCGGTCAAGATTATAAAATCGAAATGAGTATTTTAGCCCAGCATGCTCACTTCAATATTACCTGAGCAAATAGTTTGGGGGGAACCTCTCATTATCTCTTCAGAAGTCTCTCTTATCATGTAAAACCAGACAAGCTGCCTGTTTACACAACCATGCCTTCTTGGGAGGCAATATTTACAAGTAAAAATTATCATTTTGATGGGAATAATGCCTCCGTGTGACGGATAAGCCAACCTACCTTCTGTGGCTGATAAAAGAATAGATTAAAAACATCAAACATTAAGTCAGACACCATCTCCTCTGAGAGTTCATCAGAATGTTGTTATACAAACACGAGCTGTGTTTATTGATTTGTTGACATATTTATAGAAAAAACTGTTGACTGTCAAACATAACCATCTGCAAATTGAAATATTGTTTGATTTTAGAAACTTTCTCACTCTGTCTTTAAATGTCAAGCTTTAAAAAGTGACACAACTAACCATAAATGTGTCTACAAGACAAAAGATGTAGTAGCCAGCCACTGAAGAATGAATACTTTATGTATTTTAGTGTTTTTCTGTAACGATCTGTGTGTTTTCATTCAGTTTTGTCACAGCTTAACCACCTTCCACTTATACAACACATGAGAGCTTTGTGGTCACCACATTACTGATTATCTCTGCTTTTGTTTGTATAACTGAGGTTCACAAACAGCAGTAATGACCAATAACACTGCAATGATATTTCTACTGTTTAATGAACTCATTTAAGGTCGAGCTGACATTTAAAAGTTTGAAAAAACTAACTGTTAATCATTTCCTCCCACAACAATATATAGAGAATGCTATTGATTAGCCCTTAGAGACAGTTTATTGATTTCATCTGTGAAGCTAAGAAGCCATTATTTTCTTTTTCCACCACTAATGTGACCACTTCAGATGGTCCTATATTGTATTGTTTTTTTCTCTATTTTAAATTCTCTGACTTATTTAGTGTCTTCTTGTGCTTTTTTCCTTAGTTTGCATCTGTTACTGAGTTGGTAAACCTTTGTGTTAGCCTCTAGGCTTTCCTCCCTTGTTTAATGAGCTACTCTCACTGAGTCTGCTACGTGTATAAAGTTTAGGCCTGTGTGTGCAAATGTGTGCATATATTTTGAAGTTAACTCACTGTTGATGTGTGTCATTTGACTTCTCTGTGCAGGTGTGGAGCTGCACAGACATCTGTGTTAACACGTTTGCTTTGTGTAAAAGTATAACACCGCATGTAAGCAATTCCACGTTACAGCTGGGTCCGCGCCGTGCTTCTGTGTCTTTGTGTCCGGATGCAGACACAGGACGTCGGCTTGCGTGTGTGAATCTTCGGGTTTCCTTGTATGGGTAGGCATAAGGAATGTGTGTGTACAGTATCTTGGATGGGTGTATGCGCTCTCAGAGAGTATCTTCCCTCAGGTGTCACACTATCATGATAAATGGGCTTAGCACCAGCGAGACAAGCACAATACCCCACAGCAATATATTTCCATAACTCCTCACTGCTTTGGAGAAATATATGCCGTTCTTTGATAACACCGGGGCACCATTATAACACATTATAGGATAGACCTTTGGTATAAAATGCTTATAGAGATAGCAGGCTGAGTCTGAAAACAGACTTCTGACATATGAAAAAGCAGTTGATTTATGAAGAGTTGGCAAAAAAAAAGAAAGGATTCACAATACAACAACTGGAAAAGACTGCAGTCAGAATCCAGATGTTGATGGAGTTCACAATCATTAAGGACTTTAAAAATTATAAAACAAAAACGTTTAAATTATTAAAGTAACCATAAGACTGACAAAATATGGAAAGCTTAAAAATACTGAAGAGAAAATGTTAGATTAACTTAACAGCATGATGTCAACAGTAAGCTCGCAGATGGATGGATTTCTGACACTTGAAACGGATTTCCCCTGGTAATAATTGACCTTTACTATCAGAGTAGAACATAATGACCAAACACAAGTAAAAACATTAGTTACAAAATGTCAAATGAGGCGCTGTAATAATGCATACCAAAGATTCAACTGTGCGTTTATATGCACACATTTTTTAAACAAGTCTTGAGGGGAAAATAAAGGCCCATTTTTCCAGTGGCAGGTCCGGAGAGGAACTCATTTTCAGACGTGTAGTTTCATGCCTCAGAGCCTTGTAATTCAGTGTATTTTTCTAAAATATTTCCAATTCAGCGCAAGTAAGGATTGCTTCACAATGTATGCTTATTTCAACATCAGAGCACACCTGAAATAACATTCAAAACAATATTCTCTTCAAATAAGTGTTCAAAGATTTCCAAACCTTAAAAATAAAGTAAATAGAATATTACAAATAACAAAAAAAAAGAGTTGCACTTTGTTATAACACTATCACCTCTTTTGCCCTGCAAGGAAACGGATCCGTCACAACTTCGATTTTACAAATACGAGAACTTGAGTTAAAGGGGAAATCTCTAACGTTATTCATCACAACATCAATATGTCCTTTCCTGCAACAACCATCAAGCAAATTAGTGTTCACAGATATTTAATCCTCATGACTTAAGAATAAATAAAGTAGTGCACTGTTTGTTCTTCACAGTGCGTTTGTTCTTCATGGTGTAACTTACAAATGATCCTATTATCTTTTATTCTTCTGAGTAGTTTTAAAGAATCTTGGCCAGCTCTACAACATCAACGTATGCGTGAGCAGTGGACTAGACTTTGTGACTTTGTTTATTTTAGTATTATTGTCTAAAGACACAAGGATTTCTTCTTGCTCTGAAGTCACATTTTAAAAATTGTCATCATTTTCAGCACACATCTTTTCTGTTCACAAAGGGAAAGTAATGCTGATAAACAGATGTAAAACATCTTTAAACCACTTATCTTATGATATGAATGCACAATCAAACTCTAATGCAGATCAAAAAGTCGACACAGTGATCAATGAAAAGCAGAATATAATTATCAATGTAAATTTGCTTAAATACAGTATGTCACCTGATGGACATGTTGATAACCCCGTAACTGGTACAGTAACACTTCACTACTACTTCCTGCTTTGTAAGCCACGTTTTGCCACAGTGTTTTTTTTTTTTTTTTACAAATCAGTTGCTTTTAAAAATCCCCAGGCCATCTTGAGACGCAACATTACACAAAGCAAACTAACACCTCAAGCGTGTAGCTAGCTGTTGGGGCCTACGTATGAAAATATCCCATCAAATCAAATTTTGGGTTGTCATGTAGATCCTATGGATTTTGTCTTTTTTTTTTCTCTCTCTGTGGTGTTTTGAAATTACCCTTCATCTGCCGTTTTCAGAACAGCGCATGCAGCTGTAAAATATAATTTTCATCTGTTTCCTGGGGAAAACTTAATCAGACTCAATTAGTTTGAATAAAAAAAGTAAACACTAAACATATGATTGGGCATAGTGAAAATATGTCTGCATGACTCTGTAATCAAATGTAATTTCACCTTGCTGATAATTTTCACTTCAAACAAAAATAAAATTACAATAGATAGAAAACAAAACAAAAAGATAAGAAAGGATTTCTCACTAAAATGTGATCTGTCTCAGTGTTAACTTGCTCAGACAAATATACATTTCAACCATAATATTTCAAAAGCATGTTTTTTCTATGCATGTTTGAGTGTTTGGCTTCACACTGTTAATCTTGCATATCTGTTCTTCAAATATGACAGAAATAAGCAATGTGTACCATACTTTAAAAATGATTTTATTACTGGTTTCATTAAATTTCTCATTAAACTGAATATTGAGTCGTCCAGTTTGGGTAATTAACAGTTATAGCATATATTAAATGAAGAAAGATTAACACATTTTTGCTTCTAGAGGCAATACACAACAGAGTAATTTCACATTTACTGAAGTTTTCCCTGCTCTTCTTTTCATAGTAAATTTTAACAATGTAAATATTGTGTAAACAAACTCCTGATGATATAATATTTCCTTGCATTTCCTGAGATTCTTGATGTGTTCATTAATGAAATCAGACAGATAAATCGTTTTACAAGTCTGACAGAGTCTGAAGCCCGTTTTCTGGACACGCCGCTGTGAAGTGGCAGTGCTGTCTGTATCTGGCCTACGGTGTTCTACGGAAGAAGGATGCTGTTTGCTGCAAGAGAAAATTGCTTATATTAACATGACAGTCAAGTTCACTCTTTGTTGTAACTGGAGGTGGAGTCCTTAGAAACAAGTGAACTGCTTCCAAGTGTTGATTACTCCCCATTTATTTATCTTGGCAGTGTTTGTAAAGCACAAGCAGATCTAATCAATCGGCAGGTTCATGAAAATGTATAATGAGGATGGAGAGAAAGTTGCTTAGCTGATGCAAACTCATTAGCTTACAGCTTATGCTGATCAGCCAGGATGGGTTTGCCAAGTTTACTAGATGTTATTCAAGACCTTCTTTTCCACAACTTTATTTTTCTGGGTAAGGCTGACTGTCTTTTTTAAACAGGATGCCCACATGTGAAAAATGAATAACTTTTGACTATTTGTAATTAGAAAATTGTAATCCATGGTGATATTGTTTAACACATTTTTGATGGTGCTGACTGAAAGACTGAAAAGGTTCTTTTGTGTTTGTGTGTCTTCACAGGGAGCGCGCCTGCAGATGATCAGTTCAGCAAGAAGTCCCCGGCTGCTTTCTTTTATGTCTCTCTTTGCATTGGGATATTCCTTTTCCACCAGATAATTGATTATTTTTCCACTCAGTGCTGTATACAATTTTCCATTCCACTTACAGTTCAGTGGGAAACTGATAGTAAATCACATTTCCATGCAGTTCATCTATATCTGTCATGGGTAGCATTTAAGTGAAATGACTCTCAGCCTCATATTGAGTATTATAATTAATCAGCTTCAACTCCCTCTTAATATGTTTTAATCAATAAATGAGTAAATCGCAGTCTTGTTCAAAAATGTGTGGTGTAAACACATTAGATGAGCACCAATGTTTTGTTTTTGTTTTTGTTGTAGGCCACAATAATCCAGCTTAAAGAAACAGAGGGGAAAATGGGATAAAACAAGACAAACACAAACATTTTGTATTTTTTTAAAGCATGAATGATTTTAATAGCTAAGTCTTTGGTACAGATGACTGATTTTCCTTGTGAGTGGGATAATCATACTAAACATGCTTTATTTTTTTATTTTTATTTTTTCAAATGACCATAAATAATAATAAATGTACATTTTGTTGATTAGCTTTGTTCTACTTTGAATATATGTAAAATAATTAATGGCAGGAGCACAAAAAAATGAACAAATAAAATAAATACCAGCAACAGATTTGCAGTTGTGCATGAACAACATAATGCATAGAGAACAATTGGACCATTTAAACGTTACATTTAGGAATTAATCCGGCCAGAGCAGCTTTATATGTTTACTTTCAGCATGTTTCCTACAAGAAGATCATTGATGATGCTCATGTGTACCAACCCTATCAAATTTATTCTGAAAAAGACTGAAGTGTCAAAAAAAGAATCCTACGTATTTATAAAATAAAAGCAAGTTAATGTAAAAAAAGAAAAAAAGAAAAAAAAGATGTCTGTCTTTTCATATATAAGGGGAATATTTTTCTTGCAGTGCTGATGGACAGGAAGCAGAAACGCCCTTTCTGATTTCTTTCCACTTGAGGAGCAGCTGGTCTAATGACATATCAGTCTTAGAACCATGAATACATGGACTGTAAAATTGAAGAGAGTGCTGTCACATTTATTTCCCCCGGTTTCCTATTCAGGCTTCAAGCTACTGTGTCCCACTGTAGTTAATTGTAGTTCTAAGCTGACGCGATGCCCTCCCTGTCTATTACCTCGTGCCTGGCTATGTCTGAATTGTCTGTGTTGATGTGAGTCACTCTAGGAGAGAAATTCAATTACCTCCTCTCTCAGCTCAGTCGTGGCCCAGCCCGGCAGAGCTGAAGTATGACTGATATCAGAAGGAGAGGAAAGGGAAGGGGAAGAGAGACAGACAAGGGGGGGAAATGACAATAACAGAGAAAGAATTAAACACAGGCAAAACAGAGAGAGATTTCTGAAAAGCTAGAGAGTGAAGCAGATACATTTTTGGAAAGTGGTGAATCAGGAAGATATGGATGGATAGAAAGAACCAAGACAGTGTGTAAAGAGGCATTTTGAAATGTTCAGACTTTCTCCAGCAGAGCTATTCGTCCTTGGTGGACGTCTGAAAGTATGGGCATCACATCCTGGAAAGACAATTATTGGAAGTCGTTTGGCTTTACGAGACATCGAATAAAATCCCAAGTAAATGGGTCTCCTCATACTACTCTGAGCTCCAGCCTTCTGAAAGACTCATCTCTTAATGTTTGAATCTATTTTCCTTGGACTTAACATTAAAAAGCAGTTTCGATAGTTTATTAATTCCAGTAATGGTCAAAACTTTTAGAACATGTTAAATGATGCTTGGGGATTTCTTGACGGCAAAAAGTTTTTTAAGTGAAAAAAAAAAAAAAAAAAAAAAAAAAAAAAATATATATATATATATATATATATATATATATATATATATATATATAAAATTATTATTTTTCTACTTTCAATTAGATAATGTTTAAATTATTAGCCCGTGCTATGAGTGGCTGCTTGCCAGAGTTTGTTCTTTTTCCACATAGGACAATGATAAATAATCCTGTATAAAGCGTTTTATATAATTATTTGCACTGAAACATTGGCACAATAATTTCTTGCAGAATTAATAATTTTTTTTTTTAGTATACATTATTGGACCGCTACAGTATTTATCAACACATTAATGAATATGTGCAATAATAGAGAACTTTCCCATTTCACTTCATGCTGAGGTAAAAATTCAGGTGATTTTTTTTTTTTTTTTACAAAAAACAATTGAAAAAATCTGTTAATTTTATTGTACATGCCATATAATTCAGAGAGAAGTCGGCTTGTATAGAAATAGCAAAAAACACACAATATGCATATTTTAGCACAAATTTACTGACACATGTCTAATTCTGTGTAATACCAGAGAAACAACTTGCATTGTTACCCCTGTGATGCTTCAAAGAAAAAAAAAATCTAAAATTGCATCTGTCCTTGCTGGATGTAAGGAAATGGCCGATGTGAGTCCCTCTTGAACAATCGTTTCCCAGTCATAGACTGATTAACAAAACTTTGATGCAATTTCTGCAGCTGTCATTTCCCCTTATTATCATAATGGGCATGAAAACGGTTGCTTTCATTATTGAAACATCACATTCACTGAATTTTGTCTTCCAGACTGTTCCCATTTTAAAGCTGATGGCCCAAAACTTTGTGTTATTTTGCAAATTTGCTCTAGTAGGAGTCTATTTCACAAATTTAGGGTTATGGTTTTAACACACCCATAATGAAGAACGACAAAGCGCTGTACAACACAAACAAAATCAAGTAATGAACAGAATGATAAACAAAAATAAAGTTTAACATAAAACTAAAAGTTCTTCAATTTGGACATCTGTTAAGGATGTCCACAGAGTCAGTGAAACTAAATATCAAACTACTCCACAGCTGCGGAGCCACAGACTGAAATGCCCACTGAAGAACAACCCACCTGTGGTCAAGCAATGGGCAGATGTGTATTTGGTTAAAGGTTAGAAAAGATCAGAAGGAGCCTGGTCATTTTGACCTCTCTGTATGTGTGTACGGAAACTCACCACCAGCTGGGTGCAAATTAAGACAATATTTCTACCGGGAGCCAGTGTGCAGTGTAAATGTCAGCAGAACATGAGCTTGTTTACTAGATTTAGTCAGGATTCTGACTGTATGGCTTGGGGATGTAAAAGTGATGATCTGTCCAAACTGGTAAACAGGGCATGATGACACATATGCATACATAAACGTCTCTAGATCTGCATGGAAGAACCCATAAGAAATAGCTAAGAGATGTTTATGAAGGAAAAGTAACAGGAAAAAGAAGACAGTTTAATATGCGATCCAAGAAATATTACAAAGAATACAGAAAACCCTTCATTCTAGGTTTTTATATTACAGACTTTGAAGCTGGGCAAAATTAATGATTTGAGTCTCTGTGTTTTTGGTAATTTAAAATTTAAATCAGAGCCAGAGACGCAGTGGGGGAAATAATTCTTTTATCCACTGTTGAATTTCACGCCTTTATAAATCATATAAACTACTTAATAAATTATTATTTTATGACATTTATGGTAGGTCTATTTCAACAGGAGATATCAACAAAACCTGAACTAAAAGCTATAAAGTATTTAATTTGTCTTTTATGAAGTAAAGCAAGTATTTTATTCTCAGGCAAAATTCAACAACTTAGTACTTGGTGGCGACATGTTTGCTGGCTGACGCAGACCTCAGATACTTCTTGTTGTCGGCCGTATGGATCGCACACGTCTCAGGACGGATTTTGGTTCACTCCTCTTTACAAATACTCTCCAAATCCTGCAGGGCTCGAGGTGGTCAGGTTGCAACAGGTTCAAGCTCCCTCCAGGGATTTTCTATAGATTAAGGTCCAGACAGAGGCTTGGTCACTCCATCGCTTAATTGTGCTTCTTTTTGAGAAATTTATTGGTTAAATGCTATGGTCAACAGTCTTAAATGCTTTATTCAGATAAAATAGAAGGGGGAAAAAATACAATGGTTTGCTCGTGCTAAAGTGACAGACTGGAAGCAAAGTGCAGGGCAGCTAGGTTTCATACAGCCAGAAAGGATTGGATCAAAGGACACAGATTGTCAAATGGTGAGAAAATTGTGGCAGTTTTTTCTCCTATCAGCTTGGCACATCCATTTGGGAGCAAATCCTCTCAAGTTATGGGAGCAGAATGCTGATGCATTGTTGTGTATACCCTGTGCCGTTGTGGACAGTTCTCCTCTTTCAAACTAGACGATCCATCCAAGCATTCTGTTTAAAATCAGAGCAATGATCCCTATTATCTCCCATGTAGCCTGGAGATAAGACCAGTGTAGCGCACTTTGATCTGGCAGGCTCTTGTTGTCAGTACCTTGCTATCTGTAATGACTCAATTGAGCCCATTTTTTTCCAGTGGCATGATGCTCAGCCATCCTATAGACAAGGCACCATGCTAACAAGCAATATTTTAGATTTTAAAACAACTGTGCTTGACAGACAGTAATTTTTTATTTTTATTTTTATTTTTTTTACATTTTTGTTTTGTGTCACCCAGGGCATCTGCAGGCACTTGATGCGAGCAAAAAACCTGCAGACATCCACCCACTCAGCAGCAGGGAGTGGAAACTGACCCAGGAGAGGAAAAATGTGGCTATCCAAAAAAAAAAAATAAAAAAATGTGTTTGGGAAACTACTGACTGTCTGCAAAACATAAGTCTTAAGTGTAGTAGTGAACATAAGACCAAGAACAAAACTTAATGGTGAGCATTCAATTTGAGCATTGCTTCTCATAAAGTAATTTACTAGACATTGATGAATAACAAAAGCAGGATTGGAAAATTATGTAAAGAAGCCCAGAAAAAAAAGCCACCAAATGAAAAACAATGAAGTATTTACGGAGAAAAGGATTTGTTCCAAACCTAGCTCAAGCTCTGTGAAGACAAAGTGACAAATCACAGAAAAATCGAAGCACATAGAAAGGGAGGAACTTTGCTCAGAGATGTAAAATCAAAGATGGATAAAAACAGAAGAAAGAAATATGTTTAAAGAGATGCATTTTCTAACTATTTAGCAATCAGTCAGATGCACTAATGCATAGATTAGATGTCGACTGATCCCCCCCTTTAAAGATATTTACTCCTATTTCATACAAACACGTCATTTTGTTCTGTTCTTCCTCCATTTTGGTCCTGGGAAAACAACTAGTCTGTGCCGATGTACCTAAACAGTTACATAATAGTTTATTTCTCTTAAAAGTTTAGTAAAGTAGTTAAATCTTCAGTTTATATCATTCCCTATTTCCATTGACAATGGTCTGATCCTTTAGGTATATAGTATATAATTACTAGTACTACAAATAAAACTAAAACAAGAATTCTACTAATAAGCAACATTGACATACCAATCTGTTCTTGAAGATGTGAACTCTGAATAATTCAGTCTGTCACTGCTGATGTAAGGTATATAATCATGTAATCTACGGATATGGAACAATATATTCTTGATTATACTCCTGGTTTTCATTATTTCCACAGGTTACTTTTTATAAAAATGTATTTTAAGAACAAGTCATTGCCATGTCATTACTGTATGGAGGGTGCATTATCAACAAGATTGACTTTAATTTTCCCTTATTCTTTCTGATTTTCATGTAAGATGTAAATGCAATTTCAAGACCTCTAAAATAAGCAAATATGACAATGACAATAAAACTGTACGTTTGTTTATCATTCCAGAAATCAATGAAAAGCACTTTTTTATTATCAAAAGTTTCTTGTATTTGCGGATCAGCTTTTTGCACGTTTCCAAATGTGTTTTGATGATTTATCTTTCGGTGGTAGGGAGTTTGATCATTAGATCCCTCCACAGACTCTATTAGATTGATGTTGGTGCTTTGGCACGGCCACTCCAAAAGTTTTTGGCAAAATTAAAATAATATATTTAATCTGAACCTGCAAGGGGGAATCAGTGATGATAATTGTGTGACTTATGAGATCAGTTCTTGTTTGTTTTAGACATTTTTTTTTCTTCCAGTCATTAACTTTTTCAATCCAACGTCAGTGTGAGGGGAAAAAAAAAAACAAAAAAAAAACAAAGGCAGTATTATGGAAAGGCAGCGTCTTCACAGGTCTGACTAATAAATCAATCAAACAGCTGCAGCTCATCCAGAACGCTGCTGCTCGCGTTCTCACTAAAACCAGGAAGATGGAGCACATAACACCAGTTTTAAAGTCCCTACACTGGCTCCCTGTAGCTCAAAGAATAGACTTTAAAATACTGTTGTTAGTTTATAAATCACTGAACAGTTTAGCACCACAATACATTAAAGATCTGCTATCGCTGTACCAACCGTCTAGACCCCTCAGATCTTCTGGTTCTGGTCTCCTTTGCATCCCCAGAACCAGAACCAAACGAGGAGAAGCAGCATTCAGTTTCTATGCACCACGGATTTGGAACAAACTTCCAGAAAACTGTAAAACAGCTGAAACACTGGGTGCCTTTAAATCTCAACTTAAAACCCACCTGTTTAGAGTTGCTTATGGCTAAATTAGGATTAGAGTGTGGGTTTTGATGTCTTTAATGTATTTGATGTTTTTAATGTTTTTAGTGATTTTATCTTTTCTTTTTATCTTTTTATTACTTTCTTTTTATTTTTCTTTCTCACTGTTTCTGAGAGGTTAAAGTCCTTGTCAAACGATGTTTTGACTAAAGTAAAATTATGTAAAGCACTTTGAAATGCCTTGCTGCTGAAATGTGCTATACAAATAAAATTTGATTGATTGATTGATATGGAAAGGGCCTTAAAACTCAAGGTTTATGTTGTTTCCTACTTAGTCATATAATTATTTCTTAATATTTCCATTAACCATCAGTATCAAATAAGATGTCCTTTGGCATTAATAGTTAAGAGACTGTTAATATATCTTATGGTTTAGGCTACATTTATGAAAAAGTATACATAAAACATAACAGTGGTATAGCACTGTTGATCGGTTTTACTTTAATATCAACATTACAGTATATTACAGAATCAAACTGTTGTGACAGTAAAGGAAAAGAAAAAGAAGTAATATTTAACAGGTTTCTGCAGCTTGGGGAGGTTATATTCCAAATGGTCTCTGGTTTATTTAAGGTCATATTGACAAGTGAGGGAGAAGTCATTACTGGACAAATACACAACAGTTACATTTCCAGCAGCTGCCAAAGGGATGTTGCCAGACAGTTTTCTCCATACTTCATAGGTCTTTAGCGGTGACTTTAGATAATCAAAATGGCAGACATCCAGCTTGTCAAAAGCTTGTCTCGGAGCAGTGTTTCTCTTGACTAGGCATTTTTATTCATATGCATTATCACTAAGTGCTTTTTGTTGTACGGCAAGGCAATACTAAGGCCCATTTTCACCCTGCTGAGAGAGCAGTTACTGGACTCCATGCTACATCACAGTTGTCACAATGCCATTTCAGTGTGCATTACCGTGGCATGTCATCAAACCCAACAATCGCGTATCTGTCAAAAAAAGAAGAAAGAAAGAAAGAAAATGGGACTGCAAAAGGTGTGCAATCAAGACAATAAAGTGACCCATTCATTCAGGTGGAATAATGACGATAAAAATATTACAGATTTTCAGAAAACCATCTGTTACAGAAAGGTCTGTGTGGCTGGAAGCACAATATGCCTCATTTATGTCTTTAAGTCTCACTCTTATCTTATTACATATGAGAAACCCTTATGAGTGTTTCTGCTTATTTCATCATATTAGCAGAAAAAATGTATGCATGTGTTTACTGATGTGCCCTAACAATAGGCAGTGTAGGTCAATGCCGGGGCCTCTGTGCTACAGGGAGCCAGTGGAATGACTTTAGAAATGGGGTGATCTGCTCTATTTCCCAAGTTTTAGTGAAAATGCAAGCAGCTACAGCAGTCTGATAGCGTCTTAGGCAAACCCGTAAAGACACCTGTAGCAGTAATCAATACAACTAAAGATAAACACAAGTATGAGTTTCTCAAAATCTTGTTGGGACATCAGTCCTTTTTATCTTGGAAATCTTTTATGTGTATCTGCAGGTTCACGTGTAAGGCCCTTTATCCTCGATCACTCAGTTTAGATGCCCAACTATCTTTAGGAAGAGTCCTGCCGGTTCCAGCTTCCCTCCATTCATGAGTGATGGGAGTCACTGAGCTCAATGGGACTTTCAAAGCAGCTGAATTTTTTTCTGTATCATTGCCCAGGTTTGTGCCTCGAGACAATCCTGTCTCAGAGGCCTTTGCACAATTCCTTTGAGTTCATGCTTGGTGTTTGACCTCTGACCTCCACCGTCAGGAGGTGTGTGCCTATCCAAATCAAGGTCAATCATGTGAAATTAGCACAGGTGGACTCCATTTAAGTTGTAGAAGCACCTCAAGGAAGAGATGAGGTGAAAAAAGGCTGAGAATTGGTCAGTGTGATTTCTTGGTTTTCTATTTTTTAATACGTTTGTAAAACATAAAATCCACAAAAGTGTACACTTTGTCATAATGATGTATTTGTTTTGAATTTGGAAGATTAGTTTAAAACAATCTGGACTAAGTATAACATGAAATATGGAAAAAGTGAAGAGGTGTGAATACGTTCTGTATACTGTGAGCATATTTTTTTTCCGTGGATGGAAAAAAAAACTATTTATTTTTATGTTTGGTTTGTAATATATTATTGTTATTAGATAATTGACATGCCTTTTTAACATTTCTGTCTATGTTAACTTCATCTTATTTTATGTTTTGTAACACATACTTAAAATTTGTACATTTTTCACCATCACAAATTAAAAAAAAAGTTAGAAAAAGGAAAAAAATAAAAAAATAAACAACCTCAGAAGATATTGATATGACATTGTTACTACAAGCATGCATTGCAGCAAATCTCGTTTCCTAGAAGAGAAACATGTTGATCTAATAGAAAGGCCTTTGTTCTAAACACATCCTCATATTCTGCATGGTACTATGTGCAATTGTTCCTAATATATTGCATCTTATATTACATGATGTGCTACATGCAGATTTTCCCTCTTCCCAATATTCTTTTCATTATGAAACTAACTTTGAATCCTTGTCTCAAGTTCAGTGGGATGAGTTGTGCCACAGATAAAAGGTCTTACTGGATTATCAAAGTCCAGTTCTGTCTATATTGATTGATCCTGATGCCCTTGAGGAAAGCTGGCTGTTTAGTGGTGTGACAGGCAACTGAGTCATAAACACAGCAACAGGATGTCAATGAGCCATAAACGCTTTTATGGAGAAAAAAAAATCCCCTCTCCCTTGTGGTGTTGACATTTGTTTTACATCACATAAACATGGAGGTGAATTAGCGAGAATTTCAGCGTATGCGCTTTTCAGTCATCAAGTTTGGCTTGAATAATAACTTTACAGAATCACAAAATGAAAAAAAAAACAATGTTTTCCTGTGAGATTATAATTTAGTCAGGGAGGGAAGAAAAAAAGCAAAACAATAATAAAATAAGATTTTTTGAAGCCATGCCANAAAACAATAATAAAATAAGATTTTTTGAAGCCATGCCATGTTCACTGGATTCTCTTTAACGTCAAATTTGCACAAGATTTTAAGTTCAGTTTTGATGTCCTTAAAAAAAAAAAAAAAAAAAAAGATCTGGAGAAAACCTGCCATCACTACTCATCATGTATCAACGCTTCCAAAGCATTTTTTTTTCCATTTTCAAGTTGTTTTACGTTCTAAGTCCCAAGCCCAGTCTTGTCAGCCTTCTATATTATAGTGGAGTCAGCAAGAAAATAGCCACTGATAGCTGGAATAGGTTGAAGGGTCACAAGTGAAAAAATCCTAACAGAAAAATGCAAAACTAGACAAGCATGTTAGAGAATATGCTTAAAAAGTGTCTGATAGCATGTAGTAGTTTGCAGGAATTTGTCAATGGATGAGAGAAGGAACAGGTGTGGAGAGAAAACAACTTCTCACCTATAGAGAGGTGAACAACACTGTCTTACTTTATGTCAAATACTTAGTTATGTGCTATACTGAAGAAACCAAAAACACTTTGTGTCAGCATCCTGTGATTAATCACATAATGGACAATTGCTCGTGGTATCAAGTTTATGTAGAGGTGATCTATCTCAGAGTGAGTTATTTTCACTACGAGTTGCTATTACTTTAAATTAGAGGACTAAGGGGCCACTTAGGTGAGGGATAGCGGCAACAATGATTCAGTGACAGATCATTTGGGTGTTTCTGGGTTTAGGCTTTGGTAAGGACAACAATCTTGGATCCTTTTCCCAAGGAAGCCTATTACATAATGTGAACAAAGAAATGGGCCAACAACACTTGCATTCAACAGTCATATAAAACATTTAAAGCGTAACATTCAGACGTAAAGGACAGGTGTACGCAGCATTATGACAATACTCTTATGCTTTCATTTTTTGTTTCTCTCACTTTAGTTTTGTTCAGGTAGTTTCTTCACCTCCAGCCATGGTGATCCAAACACAGGCTGACATGAATGATTGATACAGTCATCTGAGTTCCTCTCTACTGCTAGGAGCTTGAAGCAATAAGCTTGAGCCTCGGTAGCAAGCAAGTACCTAAAACTATGCCATGAAAAGAATGCCTCCAGGCTTCCATAGATTGTAGTTTTGCTGTAACTGCACAGATGTACAGTCAAAATTAGAACTCCACATGCATAATGTAAATGAATACACATGCGCATTAGGATATCCATCATAACTGGGACTTAAAGTTATTACATTATTTCTCGGCTCACTGAGTCAGTAGTTCTTAGAGACCAGGTTTTACTGCTTGTTAGCACTGGGGTTTCATCAGTATTGATACTGATGATTAACATCATAAAGAAAAACAAAACGTAACAAAACAAAATATACCGATGCATTTTCATATTCAAAGTCAAAAATATTTACGAGTCATTATGACACATAGAATACTGTCCATATTTTAACAGAGAAGAGGTAGATAATGTGGTAGCTTGCAAGAAGTTTGCTCCAAAGTGGTAGCAGCTGCAGGAAAATTAATAGAAAGAATAAAATTATTTCTCACCAGCATTTTTTTTATTTTCCTGTAGGTAGGCAGGTAGGTAGGTGGATAATTTTATTTATATGGCACATTTTCAGCAACAAGGCAATTCAACTTGCGGGATGAACAATCCACCCTGAAAGCTCCTCAAAGATGCCATCGACTTTATCACATAAGACCAACACTGACTTGACTTCAAGGTTCAGACAAACGCAGACATACAGTTATAAAAAAACCCAACAACAACAACAAAACAACACAAAACTGCACCTATATTGGGTCTGGTGTCTCGCCAGCATATGGCTCGAGTCTGAGGGAAGTTTTGGCTTATATAACTTTTATCAGCAACAATGGTGTCTCATTATGAATTATGGAACATGTGGTTCACAATGAAAATCCAACAGGGGGAATCAATTTCAGTGAACATCTTACCAGGTGAACAATGACGCAGAGAGAACAAAGAAGAACACGAGACAGCCACATCAAAACCTGACAGCAATGTCCCATAAAAATGAAAACATCAATAAAGTGTCTATTACAATAGACACTGGTAATACACAGAACAAAGCAGGAACAGAGACAATGTAGCCAAAACGGTGGGACTCCAACCAGAGCACCTGTGTCTGCTGCTGTAATCACTGCTCGGAAAAAGATGGCACAAACACCCAGACAATCCATCACTGCATTTATGCAGCAGCATAATGAAATCCAAACTGAGTTGATGTTATTACAATATCCGTCTAGAAATTAGCTTTCAGACTAATTGCATTTTAACACCCTGTGGGTGTATTAGCTCTTGTTAGATCACACTACGAAGTTTTTAACCACCAGGAGAATCTTACCAGCAACACTAACAACAGCACTGCTACTTAATGGATTCACAACATAAACATGTCTTGTTATGAGGATTTACATAAATTTGTTTATTTTTAAATTAAATTCAACAGCTGATGCTGCTCATTACACACTAAAATCTTTTAATGTAACTCTATTGGTCCCAGTAATCTTAATTTAGCTCAACGATGTTTTAGCAATGCTTGCAAAATTACACCAGACATTGCATGCAGTGTATGGTACTAAAATTTAATGAAATGCACTTAACAGCCAGAATGTTATTGAAACCTTTCTGGGCTGCAATCACATGCAAAGCACACAGGTAATTTAATTGTAAAGAAATAATGTGGGCAATTTGCAAATGACTGACCTGCCTGCTGAGTGCAATCCTGACTGGAAACAGATACTGGACTAGTATGTACTGATTAACAAAAGAACTTATGAGTGTTTTTGTTTCCTTAGCTCATTTGTTTCCATTCTCTCCTTCATGTACTCTTTGTGCTCTTACCTTGAGACAGTGTGTATGCATGTCTGCATGTAAATTGCACTTTTAGATTTGTGTAATGGGAGAAATTTGCTTTACCCCAACAAGATTTGCACTTGCAGTAAATGGATGAGGGGAAAGAACTCCTTAATGGACCCCACTAATGTTCCAGTTACATGTCATTAGAGACTGTGATAGGCAACATATATTTACTGGAAATGTTTGAGTAATTAAGAGAACTATATTGTAAAAAAAAAAAAAGGGGGCCGGTTTTAACGCAACATCATATTTGACTGTCTTGAAGCCTAATAGCTAGTCACAATACTATCATGTGAAACTCTTTGTGTGCCTGTGAGTTTGATAATCACATAATTAAATGGATACGAGTCATCAAGGACAATTAGAGTGCAGCTCTTTTCTCAGTGATTCTTCTTCTGTTTTGCACAATTTTGTTTTTTAAATTTAATCTAAGGTTAGTATCTGTCTGAACTTGATTTTCACACTTTGGGGCTTTTGGGTGATTCACAAAGCAGCTTTGCACAACTCTTTACTTTGTCTATACTGGATTTACAAAGCACATAACAGCAAAATAAATGCAAGAGTCAGCCCACTCATTAAAACCTCGCAGATTGAAACGATTAGCAAATCTTTTCACGTCAGGTTGCAGTTGTTCTTTTCCAAGTTTCAAAGTGATTTCTTTGAAATTCAAAGTAAAACCCTGACCTGACAAGATATTTCTCAAAAGTTCAAAAATAACATCTGAGAAAAGAGATCACATTGGAGTGATGTTTCTAAAACAAAACGGTTATGCAGCAGCTATTAAAACAGTGTGGCATGAACAACACTTAACTAATTCTTTCAGATATCAAAAGCAATGACTGAAGATGAAATGTAACGATTACAAGTACGTATATAGGCATGAAAGTCATGCAATTGACTTTAAGTCAACAAACATTTACTACATGAAACAAAAAAATGATTTTGAAAAAGGGGAGTGAACTTTATGTCTGTGTACCAAAACCTGCTTATTTCCACACTGTTTCTTTGTCTCCTGCAATGTGCAACATTTTCCTTGCAGAGTTGGTTCATTTGAGTTATTTATTAATCTTTTCATGTAAAGTGTCTCTTTGAACATAAGCCTAGCATAAGATTAGGTTTCTGTAATGTAAAATATATATATATATATACAGTATAATTGATTTAAAACGCAATTTACACTTTTTTTCTTATAGAACAATTTTTTTTTTCAAAACATCATACCTTATCAGAATGCGTGAATGAATCACCTTCTGTGACATCCTTGAAGCAATGCAGTGGGTTATTTTTCTTTTCTTTTCAATCCTCTGTGCCTCATCAGCAGATAAGTTACCATCAAAATCTGCACTGAACAAAAAGAACTGTTCTTTGAGATTGCAAAGCTATCTTTTCTCAATATTCACACATAAAATAAAACAAAAAATGGGAGGGTTTCTTTCTAAAAACAGACTGAATGTCTAATTTTATTGTGGCTCCAGTGCAGCACCAGAAAGACACACTATTTGCTTGGTAGAGCTTTTTTGCAAACAGATCTGTCTTTTCTTCTCGTTTTGGAATTGGGATCCTCAAATTCAGGTTTGCACATATTTAGCACTTGAAATGGCTTTGGAAATTTACTCGTCAGTCTTTTTGAAAATTCAACTCTGAATTGTCAGTATTGGTCTAATTTCTTGTTTATAGCTGTGATCTCTTATAATCTCCCTGCAATGCTTTTGTCAGTTCTTTTTTGCCTGTTTTCATTGTCAGCATTTTCTCTCTTCCCATTGCTACAATCCCCATGTTTCCTAAATATTACCTTAGAGTGATGCCAGAGTGTTTGCCAGGCACCGTGTTTTCTGTTGGCATATGGTGATCTGTCTTTATTTTACCAAAGTCATCAGTATTTGTATCGGCCCGTCAATCCTGAAAGATCTAACCAGATGGTTTCCTATGATGAAATGCTGATGAAGGTGTTCTTCCTGAAGGCTGTACATGTGTTTTAACACTGTATTGACTGGCCATATTTGCTTGTAATTATATCTCCAACATTTCTTTCCAAACCCGAGACACAAGTTGTGTTTACTCGTAACGTCCTTATTACTTAAATATTTCCTAAACAACTTATGGCTGTACATAAGTCAGTAAATAAGCAAGCTTTTCAAAAGTTGAGGAAGGAAGTCTGTTTGTTTGTGACAAATGGCTGCCCTTATTGCTTTTGTTGTGCAGGCCACAGAACAGCAGTGGTGAGACACATGTCAGTGATGGATAATATGGCCTCCTGTGACGTTTCAAGTCAAACTCTGGCATTTCTTCACAGCTCTTGGCAGCTCAGCCTCTTCTCTTGCTGTTGGTGTCCACAACATGTTTTTCAAACAAGCAGTGATTTGTTGCTTATAGGTCAAGAAGTATGTTGGCTTAAATGACCCACATAAACAAGGAAAAATAATAAAAATGAGCTGCTGACGAAAAACATCAGACATAGTGGGGATCAAACTGAAGCTTATTTTACAGAGCCAAAAGTAAATTCGGAGTAAGAACTTGTTTGCACTCTTAATCTCACAGTGTGTGTACATTTTTAAGATTTTTCTTTTTTAAATACCTTCCTGTTTATCGAGACACACTTTCTACAAAATAAAAAATATGAAACCACTCACCTATGAGGATTCTGCCACAGTACTCCCCACAGAGAAGGTTTTGTGTCATTGAAACACCATCTTGTGAAATCTATGAGAGCAGATGGCCTCTCCTCATGAAGCTCCGATGTGAGCACAGTAATCTGACTCAACAAAGAAAAGGCTGTTGGATTAACAATTAACTCCAGTCAAGTGGAATAACAACACAGGTACTCAGTGCTGAGCTGGACTTTTCCTCTTAGTTAGTTGGCAAAACAAACAGCGTCTTAGCAAGCAGTATTTCAAGAAATGAAAAAAACATAAGCCATCGATGTTGTTTGCTGAAACCACATTAGTGACCAAGAACAATTAAGTTAGCATATGCAGACCGGCTCATTGGACTCTAACGGTTGGCTGGTTGGCCATCTGACAAATTGGTTGCCATGGCTGTTATGAGGACCCTGGGCAGAGGTGATTGGGTCCCAGTATCCATAGCAGCTGTGGTCAAGAGTTACACTGAGGGGCCAGATGGGGCAGCAGCAGGGGCCGATAGCTGCCATCATCAGTAATAGATCATAGTTAAACAAGAATAGAGATTGTTTGACTAAAAATGATGCCCTGACAGACTGTTTGTGGAGCACATTAAATATAAAATGTTCTCATATATTAACAACCAAAGGACCCCCGCTCCTCAGCGTAACATCTTACAGCTTGTAGTGATTAGTCCAATGGCTTTAAAACTTTTGGTAACAAACACTAACTCAGTACATACAAATTTTCAAAACATCAGCCCCTTGACACGAATATAACTGTGCAACTTGGACTATAAGACTCTTTCAGTTTGGTGTGCAATAAAAACAGAAACATCTTATCCATTGACACTTCTACAATGATCTTTTTTAGTTGCGTGTCCCTTTGTTGTCCAGACACTGAATTTTTTAAATTTGAAATTGGAAATATTACAAGAAAGACAAAGAAAGGAAAAGTTTTTTCAACAGCCCCATCCTAGAATCAACTAAAAACCTGGTGATATGGTAATAAACCGTTTATTCGTACTTCTAATTACTTAAGTGTAATTTTTTCTTTTAGTTTAGGCTGTCTTGAAATGAATGAGCAACCAAGAGTGCCTGGCATTAATGAAGCAAATATCAACACGCGCTGGCCATAACTTGTCGGTAAGAGTGTTCTGGAGTGGTTGGATAAGGAATTCATTAGTTTCTAGTGAAAGGTGAAAGTACCGAATACCTCCACTGCTTAACCTGAGCAGTTCTTTAGCTGCAGTATCCATTTCGTATACAAACGTTCATACTTGTGGTTTCTGTTGTTTCTGTGCTCATACAATTTATCTATATATCGTCTATGTCAAACATGTTCTTCATTCTGAGAAGTTACCCTGAATGAGTTTCCACAAGTTTTACTCAAGAGTAGCAATACCTCATAGTAAAAATACCCAAGTAAAAAGGAGAAAATAGTAAAACTACTCCAAAAAGTTACACAAGTAAAAGTAGAAATTGAGTAAAAGTAAATAGTTATTATGCACTTCAAGACACTTTGAATTTGATTGGGATTTGATTTGGAATCAATCAATTGTTAATTTTTATGAAAAAACAAAATCAAAACAACTAGATGTATAGATCAGTCAGCGCTATATAAAATGTTTCTATCCCATATTTTATGACAATAACAAGAGTAACAGCGCTTATTTTTTTCGTACTTACAGCAGTGGTGATACATGCTTTTACTATCTTGCAATGCTAGTCGTAGCTAACCTGGTGACTGAGCACAACATTTAGTAGATGTTACTGATTTTCAGACTTGGAATTGGTGCATCTTTGAGTGGGATTAGTGATCCCACTAATTTACCCCTGAAGCTGGACCCAAAGTCCAGCTTCAGGGGTAAATTATCATCGCCACCTCTTCGGGAACATTTCATAGTTAAAATCATACCTGGGCCATATAGCCTTGATGTCTCTGGTTTATAAACATCAAGGCTTAATTTGGCATATAATTAGTGTAAAACATGTTTTCCAACATCTACAATTGGTTTCAGATTTAGTTTAATAGCAGTGTAAATGTAGAGCTGGTTTTGGCGGATGTTAACATGCATTAATAACAACAACTGGTCAGATGTCGCCAAACTCAGCACTTTTCAGATACTACACAGCTGCTTTTAATTAAACAAATGCAAGGTAAGAACCACGTGTGGTCTCCTGTGCAAATAGTGTATTAGTCTCAGACATTTGGTGCGAATTGCTCATGGTTTCATTATTATTGTGAGTAAATTAATAACTTTTTCTTAATAAATTAATGTCTCCATATGCCTAGCTATACTGTCAGTGTCCTGCACCACTGTGAAAGATGAGCTAAGTCTAAAAGCTCTGGATGGAAAATGTTGTTTTCTAACACAACTGACATGGTACATATCGATTTATTAAGCAACATGATAAAAAGTAAAAGAAGTAAAATAAAACATTTACTTTTTTAACACTGATCATGTAAAACAAAAAGCAGATCTCACAAAACAGATTTTACTTCATGCTATCCACCTGTTTTTGACAAATAATTTTATGTACTTTTAAAAGAACAATCTACTAGTTTAAAGAATTGTAACCAAAAAGAACAAAGAACATCACCAAGCATTTTTGCTCTGCTTTGTGGAAAAGCTGAAAGAGAAGAGCAGCAGTATCTAAGTGGCTTTTCAGGATCAAATTGTAAGCTTTTTTGAGAGGTACTCTGACGCTGAGGGCATGTATGTCCTTAGAAACTAACAAAAGATTTTTTTCTTCTTTTTTCTTTTTCAGATCAATACAACAGGTAACAAGTGCAAAGACTACAATAATGGGTGCTTTTTGGGAAATAGTGCTCCATTATTGGTCTTACACACCAACAACTGCTGCCAGAATTAAGCATTTGAAAGAACATGGTTCTCCAAAACACCAAAGTAAAAGCTTAATTCTGTCTGAGTCTTTTCACTGGACCTTTAAGTAGTTTGCTATTCTGTGAGGAAGACACAATGCAGCCCCTTACGCAGCGGTGATACTTGCATGAGTTGTTCAGGTGATTTAATGACCACTAAAGAATACATTGTAATTTTTTTTTTCTTTGTATACAAATTTATGAACACAAATTAAAGATGGTACTATAAAACTAATGTAATTAAAGCTAATGGGAAGTTTTGGTTTACATATCACTACCCCTGATTTAGTAGTAGTTTTTCTGCTGATTAGAAGACGAATCACAAGCTAGTTTTCCACCAAACATGTTTCATTTCTTAACTAGTGTTGGTGCTAAAGACAGTTCTTAAGTGGAAGAACCAGTTTGCCTCCCAACCACCGAAGAGCCAAGTTGTAGTCACATCTATAATTTATTGTTTGATTGTTCCACTTGTTTAATTCTGTTTTTTTGTGAAGGATCATTGTACATATAAAGAAAATCAAACCACACAGACAATATTATTACATTATATCATCTCCTGTAAACAGATGCAATAATATTAGCACTTTATGATGCTAAACCTGTTTTAATCAAATTGTGAATTCTTCAAAATCTTGACCAGGTGACCCAATCTACCAGGAGCAGGAAAAGAGGCAATATAGTGTAAAATCGACTTTTTGGAGCTTTACATCATTATTTCCTTTTAATGAGGGAATAATTAGAGCTGCAGTCTTTAAGCCGAGCTTCACAGAGAACCCTCCCCCATGACTCAGCTCCTTCAGACAATCGGCAGCAACATTTAAAAACTATCTGGTGAAATCTGCTGAGCTCATCATACAAAATACTTATCAGTGAAACAGAAGTAAAAATGTCAAATGGTTGATAGAGGAATGTTGTGATGTGCTGAAGGAGAAGTGTTGGAAAGAGCAGGATTTTTAAAAGGGAGAGCAAGTTTTATTGACACCACTTAGAGAAAAAGTGCTGTTTATGATTTAGGGACTAGAAATAGCACTAAGATGTGAATTGAGTTTAGGATGACACATATACCGGTACTGGTAATGTTCAGGGTTAGACTATAGTATTGACATTCATTTTTCATTCATTTTTAAGTTCTTGTGAAAGTAGAAAGACATGCGTGTGTGTGTATGTGTGTGTGTGCGTGCGTGTGTGTAGGACAAAAAGAAAGGATGTGAGAGTTTGGCCTCATGTGAAACTGCTGCCGTGTTAAGCCAGTTTGTTCTCAGCAGGCCTGTCATTCCAATTCATCTTTACCTGAATGGCGTCACAGTGACTCCATCTGTCACTAAAGACCTGGCCAAAGGAAACAAAATGAAAAGACGTACAACAAAAAAATTATGATTAAAATTGTAAAAGCTCTAGTAAGAGAACATTAGCATCGAGAAGATGTAAAAAAATAAAAATAAAAAAAGATATATTAGAAAATAAAATGATGAAAATGTGAGAATGGAAATGCAAACCCTAATATATTTTAAATTAAAGCAGAGAGGAAGTTAAATACAGCCATAGTGAAGTGGGAAAAAAAAAACAAAAAAAAAAAAACATTTTCCTGCAACAAACACCTTGGAGCCATCTCTGGATCATAGATCAAGAAAGAATTAAAACAATCCGTTTCTTGTATGAGAAAAGACTTTTGATCCATTCATCAATTTTCATCTTGACAGCTGACCAGCCTTTTGAACATTCAAAAACGGTCTCTTCTTTTTCTGGTCCCCAAGGACAATTGAAAAATGTCCAAGTCAAGATTAAAAACAACTCTCCTCAGTTTGATTGTTGTCAGAGAGAGTGGCAGAATCAAAGTTAGGTGTTTTCAGTATCAGTGTAAATAATATCAGATATCACACTAAATGCATAAGTATAGATGATTCTTATGGCCATATTCTGTGCTGTTGGTTTCATGTTGAAGACACATAGTGATTTTTTCACAGATACACAGAGGAGGACTTCACGACTTTATTAGGAAGTAGTTGTAGTTTATTAGTAATAGAACTAAATACATAAGCTTCTCAAGAATCTATCAAGCAACTTAACAAATTTGACCCAGTTAAGTTTCAAGGCAGTGTTCTAAATCTATCTTCAGTGTTTTTTTTGTTTTGTTTTTTTATTTCAATAACCCTAAAATTAATTTAAAGTGCATCCTTGTTTTGAGTTGAATTTTTCTCCAGGTGTTTATCTCCCTGGACTCATGAGGACAGATTGTTTTGTAGGTGTTCACTAATACATACAAGAATCTTTCTTTGCCATCAGCAGATGTTGGCAGTAAGGCTTCAGATATTCTGTTTCAAATTCATCAAATTGCTCTCATTATTTGGACAATCTGTTTTTTTATGGAAAATGATGTCAAAAACAAAGGCTTTTATTTTCTTGTGTGCGTTTATGTAAATTGGAGGTGAAATTTAGAAAATTGAGCAAGAGGGGAAATCAAAACTCTGCCGGCAGTTCCACTTGTCAAACAAGGTGCCCGTTTTTTTCCCACTTGAACACCTGCCCCCCCAAAGTGTCTGTGCACACACACAATTAGATTTTTAATATTGGAAAACTTAACTAATTTTGAAATAAATCAGTGCATTATTTACACTTTCCACAGCTCCCAAATGTGGCCTATATATGTCAGAGCAAAAGTTCAGATGATAATGTGACCTCACTTGTGATCCTGAGTAAGTCCTTAAGTTTTTAGAAGCTTTGCACACACGGGCCTAGATTTTCTATGCTGCCTAAATCCCACCTGGGCTCTCTGTATTAAACAAAATCTCAAGGATCAGGCTGTGAAGCTCAAAAGCTGAGCTTACTGATGTGAAGCAGCACCATCTGGATAACGTGGGTCACATTTTTCAGGAGAAACATTGCTCCTCTAGTTAACTGATATGGTCTGGCCTCTTCTGGCATATGCATATTTCCCAAAATGTTTTGAAGGGGGATTTTGGCTACATATTACAACAAATTATAACAAAACGTAAGCTGTTTAATGTAACGTTCAGATTCTTTAACATGCACGTTATAGATTATGAATTCAACGATTCTCTGATTTTCCTGCTTTCATGCTCCAGCTCACACCTTGTAACTGTTAGTGCCGATGCAAAACATTTGAGAATTACATTGTCAGGAAAAGTAAACTGTGAGATGCTGGCAATAAAAGGGCAAACCTGTACATAAACAACTCTTGCACACAAACTGCACATCGTCAGTGGCACTGAATCTCCCAGGCAAAGATGGCTTCCCTCAAGAGGTGAATGCAGCCAGTCATACCAGAAACATTCCTTGTCCACAGCAGGACAAGAAGAGCCTGTTGCATAGTACTATAAATACAAGACACCCCAGGAGTCCCATGTAACTCCCACAAAAACCTGTTTTGGTGACATGTTTTATTGTTGTTGCCGGTTAGGGTAAAGGACAGTGAAAAGTAAAGTTTTTTTTTTTATAAAATCCACACAAAAGATTGTACTCAAACACATAAGAACTATATAAATACCTGATGAGATAATCACAGAATTTGTGAATCATCCAGTCACAACACAGCAATTCAATGTATTTAAACATCTTGACGTGACAATGACAATGACAACTTGCTGAAGGTAAAAGCGAGAAAAAGGAAAATAGAAGTTTTAAATAACTTTGAGGATATCATGACTGTTTGAACACAGACTTGTTTGAACACTTCAGACACTGTTGATCTACTGCGATTTGATCACACAACCATCTTTCAAGTTTATGGAAACAAAATGCCTTATTGGTGTCAGATGTAAGGGACAGTGGGGAGATCAATTTGAAACAATAAACAAGCAGTACCTTAAAAATCTAGGCATGAGTCACAATTTCATCTGCAACATTCAGATGGTAAGGTCAGAGTTTGGTTGTGCTGTAATTCTGAGATCCTTCCTACTAACTGAGCATTGTTCAAATACTGAGCATTGTGTGAGTATTGTTGCAGACCAGCTACATCCGTTTATTTACCACAATCACCTGACTGCAACTTCCAACAGGATACAACAATGCATCAAACACCTCAAATCATAAAACATAAACTGGTTTCTTCAGCGTCATGATAAGATTATATTCAAGTAGCTTTCAAAGTCACCAGGGGTCTCATTTGTAAAGGTGGCGTAAGCACAAAATGGGGTCTGAAACTGGCATACGTCACTTTCCATGTAAAGGTGGAGATCTCTATAAAACACACTTGATGGCAGAATGTGCGGCCCCTCATGCAAACTCCGACACTCATTTTGGGGACGGGGAAAACTGGCAGCACAGACGGCGAGTCGGAGAATTGAAACCGCACTGCATCATAATTCGTCTGACATTTGATTTCACTCCATGACGAAACTTTGAATCGTAATCTTTATAATATGTATTCAATAAAGCAGAGTTATTTATGCTTTTGGGGGTGAGGCATAATGACACATAATGACTTTTCAAATTAAAAAATTTAACTTAAATCTTAAATCAAAGCCAACGCGACATTTCATCAAAGTCTTTTCACCATCCCATATTTTCTCCACGTGTGATTGATAGAGATTTTTGGTATTATCATTTTGTTATTACTTTAGTTCATATTCAGTCTAATGTTAATCAGTATTGTTGTGATTTTCTGTTTAAAGTGTTCTCTTCCTTATGTGTGTATGAACTGACCTGGAGGTTAGGACTGTCTGTTTCATCTTCATGTGAAACAGTTAACTCTGTGTTTCTCAGACCTTAATTCTTATCAACCAGAATACCTCCTAACTGCCTGTGAGCAGTTGTATTTTGTTTTGTTAACAGCTTGACCGAGATTTGAACTGGGCTCAGAGCGTAGATCAGATATCACACCTGGCTGGTTTGTTTAGGTTAGAAGTTTTACGACCTTTGTTGTTCTTTCTGACTGCCCCTTTTGGCTGTTCTGCTTGGACAATAAAACTGGGGCTCGCGTGGAAGGAGATCAGAACTTTCTGTGAACGGCTGATGGAAAGTTCTCCTTTTGCAAAAGCTTTGTCATAAAATTCATATACGTTGTCTGTGGTCTTTTATATAGGTTCGAGAAAAAGTACCTATCAGTGATCACCTGGATTATGTGTACCAGACATTAACACAGACACTGTGACAAGGAGTGAGGCGATCAGACTGACTGATTTAAACATGTAAATATTGTGATGACATTTGTGCACAATACTCTACTATAGATGCACTGCCACTGCTGGAAGACCTTACAAATATAGGAGAATCAAGAAGGAAATATAAACTTTTTGGGCCTGATGTACTGATGCACTCTTCCACTGTAACCTGCAGGGGACAGTGGCTCCCCCATCTTTTTCTCCCTGGTTGCCATTGACCATGAACTAACATTGATCAGCTGACTCTTTTAAATAACCATTAACATATAGTACTTTGTATTAACCATTTATGGTTGAATGTGGGTCTTTAGAAGTCAGAACTGTTTGTTGTAATAAATCTCTTAAATCATTCCCGGTCTCTGGAGTTGATCTGCATGTGGGTTAGAAAGTTAGACCCCCCAACATGACAAGAACAGCAGATGAACTTTATATGCAAACAATAAGGTGTAGTTGTGATTTATGAAAGGAATATTGCTTTCACATGGTTTTATAAATCTGAATTCTGGATTTTATTTTTTTTTTTTTCGCCGTAAGCCATTTTCAGGTTTTGGGCGTACGTACACTTTTAGTATGGATCCTATGCAATGTTTTATAAATGAGACCCCTGATCTCAGTCCAAGAGATGCTGTGGTGGGAAGGCGGAAAATTACATCAGTGATGTACAGCCAACAAATCTGCAGCAGCTGCATGATCCCATTCTGTCAATATGAGCCAAAATTTTCTTAGAAATACCTGTGAGAATTTCTTGAATCTATGCCACTTAGAAGTGAGGCATTTCTGAAGGCATTAGCAAGGTAACCTTATAAAGTAGCCTGTAAGCGTATGTGTTTGCAAATTATGCAGGTCAATTCATGCAACAGGTTGCTTAACAACTGCTTAAAGAACAAACTTTAAAATCCTGGAAGTTATGGACACATGCAGAATACACAAAGTGACTGATCTAAGTTTTACTGTATGTCGAAAAAAGGTGAAACAATTAACAGTAAAATAAAATAAAACCGAAACAAAAGGAAGTCACTTAGCTTAAATATTATTTTTTTGAGTGAAGATTTGCAGGGAGATTTGTAGAGCATAACTTTACTGGGCAAGTTCTTGTGAGTGAGTTGAGTCCAGCAAATACAACTTTGCCGTAACTTTGCCTTGAAGATAAACAAGTTCTTACGGCCCTTTGAGAATCCTGTTCATCATTTAATTGATGTCTGATGTCAGAGGAAAGAGTTCAGCAGATCTGAGAACATCTACAGTCAGGAGTTGCAGGACAAACTTCAACAACGATTAATTACACAGTTTTCATAAATCTAATGCAGATTCATGATTTCAGTAATATTTCAAAAATGCCTTCTACAGTGGCAATGTCATACGAGTTTGAGATTTATGACAATCAGTCAAGGTAATTATTTTCTCATAAAATAAATGGAGCAACAGTGGCTAGACAAACTTTTTGCTTTCTCTTTTCTAGCTAGCAAGCCAGGGGGCTGACCTGATGACCACCCAGATGAAGCATGCTTACTCCTAAAATCAGTCTCCAGGCAGACCCCCAGGAGTGTTGTACTTATGAACTCTCATCATATATGTGAAACATATCAAAATTTCAATATTTATTATTCTGATAGCATACACACCGTATTATAGAAAAGAAAGAAGTCAGTATTGATTTGCTTAGTCTGTCAATGTTGCTGTGTTTCAGAATGCTTTTGCAGCTTCCCTTTGTAATGTCACTCTCTGCACCTATTTTTCCTTCTGTCTTGAAGTTAGATTAGAAAAATGTAGAACAGAAACTCTCAAAAAGAGCACTGTCAATCACAGCTACACAGACCCAATAGGAATATTATAGGTTTGAAAAATGGCAGTAATTATTAGGCGCACAGGATAATTAGCAAAGCATTTGTGTCAGTCACTCTTTGAAGTCTTTTTTTGAGACATTCACAAGCTGTAAATGGTGCCATTTTCTTGATAGCACCACTTAGACCTAAAGGAAAGGAAAGGTCAGCATAATTTTCTGCTTCTCTTTCAGCGATCTTGGCTTTACTGCTCAGCCTCTCATCAAATCCAGCCAGTCCGGTTTAACGTTATACTTTACCATCTTAACTTTTTACCCCTAGCGAAAACTCACCCGACAAGAGGGATTAGCTTTATAATACCGTGTGGATTAAAAATCATTTAGTTCATGACAGTCTTCAAAAATATTTTGCAAAAACTTTCAACCGCAGCATCATTTTGAGAAATGCAGCCAAGCTGAAGGCTTCCAAGTCGGTTACAGTGAGGAGAATTGGTACAGGATTCCAGAGCTTAGCTTGTTTGAGGGATTAATGAAAACCTATGGCTGCACCAAATATGTGAACATTTTCAAGATAAGTTTTAAAGAAAAAAAAAAACAACGTTCTAACTATAGTGGTATAAATGTTGTGGCTTTATTTCATAATTCATTTTGAATAATTCTGAATTTATTAAAGTTGCTCTCAAGACATCCAAAATAATTTGACCTAATTCGGTATTTTGCATTTTCGCTGTCAGCATTGCAAACTGCTCAGTTCCAGGTATAAAATGATTTCTCTCTCACGCTTCCTTCCCACTCTCTCTTTGCGACTGTATAGATCACAATAACGTTAGTGGTGACACTCCCTTCCATGGTCATTCATCTGAAACAGAGTTACATAAGCCATTTACCACCCGGCCTCCATGATGGATGGCAGGGCCCCCAGCCAAAAGCATCCAGGCCTGATCGCTCTGCTTTTGTCAGTGACAAATGTCACCAGAAAGACATATGACATCTCTCGATTTCCTGCAGTTTTAAATGAGAATATGTTTATGATAGAAAAACTTAACCAAAGAAGAAGTAGCATAAGGCATACGAGCATACAATATATTTGTATATAGTTTTTTTTTTTTTACTCCCAGTTTTTCCTTTGATTAAGTGTAGGAGTTGAAAATAGTTTTAAATTTATTGGGAGGTTTGAGCAATGGTGGTATTTTTGGTTCACTTACCACACTGAAAGAATGTGTCTTAGGGAGTAAGTTATTTTCACATCATTAATTCACATGGAGGACAAATTAACTATTGTAGAATCCTTGTTGAGAATGGAAGTTTATCGCGTGGGTTTAAATCATTAAATGCATGAGTGTGAAAATATTGTCCAACCATCACTTTATAAATACTGATAATAGATTAACAGTAATATCAGTAATTTTATTATTAAATAAATATCAGGTGTCAAAAATACACTTCAAAATCTCAAAAGTATTAAACATAAATAAACAGTAAGGACTTTTCCAATGATTTTCAAAGTAATACTTTGTTTTTAATAAAAATGTTCGGTACTAGACACCTTTATCTGACAGTAATTTGACAAAAAGGCGACAGAGAGAAGAGGGAGAAAGACAACGTTTCTGCTAAGGAACTGAGGAAGGAAGTCAAACGACCACCTGTTGGAAACGCGAGCCTGCTGAGTTTATCATACAAACTATTTCTCATTTCAACGTTCCTAAGAACGTTTGTAAACAGCACAATGAAAGATCACTGACAGCAGCGTCGGAAAGAGCAGGAGCTTTTCAAAGAATGAATATGTGTAGCATTACATCCCTATTCATTAGCCTGTAGCTTGAACTATCATGAACACGACAGTAAAGAAAACATTCGAAAATTATATATGAACTTTAATCACTTTAGCTCAATACTGTCCGCATTTACTTTTACACATGCATATGCTGCCTTTGACAACACATTCATGACATGTAACAGCCGCCACATTGTTCATGTAGATCTGTCAGATTGTCACAATTTCAGTTCATCCACTGAAAATTCGTAAGCAGAAATATAGCAGATGCTCCAGGTGTTTAGTAGATGATTGGTCAGACATGGTCCTGGGGGCTTTGTAAGAACAGACAGGTTTTAATTAAAACTAGACATTTTATCAAACATTGTGACACATTTGTCAGGTTTGTCCTGGGGACAATCCAGAAGTCTCTAAAACTTTGGATTGATTTTACTCAAAAAAACTAAACGAATGTCAAATACTCTCTGACGTTGCAATGGCACTGTGTTTATTGCAATTTAAGAATAATAGTAAAAATCAAACATTGCAATCCAACATTTTTCCACATCCCGGTAGTCTTTGTTGACCACCAGGCAACAAAGAAAACATATTTGCAGCTCAGCAGGAAATCAGTCCCACAATGCAGCAGGAAGGCTATGAGTATGGTATAGGTTTTTATGAGGAAGAATTTGTCAAAGCTGTAAGCCCAATATCCCAGGAAGCTCTATCCAAGAATAAATGTGTGTGCATGTGCATGAGGGAGTGCATGTGTGTGTGTGTGTGTGTGTGGCTTTGGGGACAGATGTGAATGCACGTATGGATAGCAGACAGAATTTAGAGTAGTCTGACAAATGATTTATAGGAGCAATTTTACCAAGCTGTCATTGCATGTTATTTGGCTGGACGTGCTGTTTGTGTGGCGTACCTATGTGTGTACGTTCAAATAGACTTGTGCTTATCTCCAAATAAATGCAAGTGTACCGCGTGTGCAGATGACAGTGGTGTAGGCAATCTGGACGGATACCGCGTCAGGAGCAGGAGCACATCACTAAACTGATCGCTGCTTTGCTTTAATGGACACAAATGGTGTGTATCATGTGTGGCATATCTCTATTGTAAATCGTGCATTTTTTCATTCATCATTCAACTTAGGGCTAAGTGGTATGCCAAGATGCATTATAACATTGATAGTCCCTGTACAGATCAATCTCAATCTTGATCATGATTTAGAATGTGACAATGCCGTCAACATGCAAATTCCTTGTGCTTCCGGCAGCTGGTGGGCTGCTGAATGCTCTGCAAAGATGACGATCATGTCAGTTGCATGAAGCAATACAAGTACGGGTGCTACAAAGTAAAATTGGTCTGAATTGTGCCACCACTTGCAGCTGTAGAGTTAAAAGAAAAAAAAAGTATTTTATTAAATAGCTTAAACAATCATTTGTGCTAATAAATGGTTGGCATGTGGTCAAAACTACTGACAGCCATTGAATTATGGCTCTATTGATGTATCAACTCACAATGGGCATTATTTATCAAATGTGTGTAAGGTGGAAAAATAGATGCAAAGTAATTTTTTTTCCTCACATTTTGGGACGTGTCACTTTGAAGGTGAGCACAGGACAAGCTCAAATTTCCCACCAGGTTTCAGAAAGAGCATTCAGGTTTATTTATGAACTTGGGGTGCAGAAGAGGAAATCAGGCTGCGTCTGACAAATATTAATCTGTACTGGTAGAGAATACCACAAGATTCCAGGTTGGGTTATTATTTATCGATGATGAAACTCAGGGAATTGACTTTTTGGGGGCAAAATGAATGTACATAGCTGAACATAGACAACAACATCAGTAGCCTACAGGCTGCCTGATAAGCTATTTATATTAGCTAGTCATCTTTTACCTAACTTTACCTGCATCCAACAGCTTTACTCAACAGTCGGTTAGTTTGGGGGAAAAACTGTGAAAAGTTCTTTGCGTTTTGCTGGTTTGCTGCCATGATTTTAACACACCTGTGTAGCTCTGTACAGCAGCAGCAGGTCTCCTTCACTTCCGCACAGGTCTAAGCCCAGCGCTAGCGTCGTAGCGCTCATGTTGCGTTTAAAGGCGGCTCGGAAAAACAGGTTACCACATGTTAACAACGGATTAAACTGTTTTAACTGCTGGTAAAAGTGACAGAGGACACAGATATGGGAAGTGTGGAAGCCCCTACTGTATCAAATTGACATAGGAATAAAAGAGAGTTGGCCATTCTAAGGTAAAAACCTAGTGCATACAACGTTCATGATTTTTTGTTTGTTTTTTTGTTTTTATTTTCATCCAGACGGTTCCCCCCCTGCAATGGCACTGCGCCCCCCCCTAGGGGGCGCATTCCACAGTTTGGGAACCTCTGGTCTAAACCATGAAAAGTGAAGACTGTTTTAGGAGCACATGGAGGGTCTGCATTGTGCTGATTCTCTGCACATAAAGTTCTTAGTGACTGAAGCCTGCTCCAATAACATACATTCACTCCTCGCTCAAATTAGGTTCTGCAAGATGGACCTTCTATCCCTCACATTACACAAACAGTTTAAACTTTGATTTCATTCTTCAGTAGTACTGCTGCAGTGCTGCCCCATTTAGTCACAAGTCAAAGTATTAATCAACTGACCTGCTAATAGCCTATGCTTTAGTAATTGAGCTTGAAAAATATTAAGTGGTCTTTACTGAGTTGGAACATAACTAGATAAAGACTGTATGCTTGCATTCCTCACTATCTGCTCTCCATTCATCCCTTAAGTTCTTGTGGGTCTTTCTCTGCAGTTCTGCAATAAATTTTGTAACACTCCCTTCTCTTGCTGCCCGTCTAAGGTGACTCAACTGTAATACAGTTTAGTTTTATATATGAACATGTTTAAATGTATCAGTTTCTTCTTGTTATAAATGTTAGTTGTACAGCTTTTATTTATCTGTTTTGTATGCAAGCCGTTTGCTTATTCTTTGCAATCCTTTGAATGGTTGCAGGGGAGCTGGAGTGTGTGTCTGCTGGGATAATTTAGGAAGTGGACAATACTTTGAACCCCGTTGTGAAGCCCTGGCAATGGTCCAAGCAGAACATGGTCTAAAACATCAAATGGTCTTTGCTCGAAAAAGTGGATTTTACACAATTACTCCCCCACTCTCCCACACACAAGATAAAGATAAAGATGATTTGTTTGACTCATGGACCTCCAGTTTTTTTTTTTACATTACCACTTCTTTTATATGTTTAGATTTGAGCTCCAAATGCCATGGGCCAAGCCTTCCTTGACAGTTTCTTTACCAGGTTGTACAACAGTATTTTCATTTTATCCACCATTGCTCACCTCGACCCACAAATCATGTGTGGGTAATCTCAGATCTATTCTAATTTAAACCTTCTCAAGCAAAGATAACACAGTAGGTCTGTAACAGAAACGTGAGGTTTTTCAATACCAGAAGGACAATTGGTAAGAAAAAAATTAAAACGGTTTCATGTAACAATAGCCCTACACTTCAATTCACACATCAGCCTTTTCTGAAAAACATATATACAGTTGAAGCCAAATACTTACATGAACCAAATAAAAAGACACAAATATTTTTTTTCTCAACATCCTAAGTTAAATTTGACCAAACATGTTTTGTTTTTGCTTAGATATTACCTAAATTATTTCTGTTCGCTAAATGCCAGAAAACGTCTCTTTAGCAAGAACACTTTTTGTAACTTTCCTCGGATTCAAAAGTTTGGGCTTCCTTCCACTGGACACATAGGAAATGAGGAAAACATTTAAGTCACTGCTGTAACTTAATTGCAGTCAGGTATGGAGTCATACTTGTGGCTGTATTTAAAGGCTCCACCTTAAACCTGCTGCTTTCTTGTTTGGCATGATGGGAAAGTCAAAAGAAATCAGCCAAGATATCAGGAAGAGAACTGCTTCAGTTGCACAAGTCTGGTTCATCCTTTGGAACAATTTCCAAATGCTTGAAGGTGCCGCAGTCATTTGATCAAACAATTATATGCAACTATAGACATGATGAGAATGATTAACCATTACAATGCTCTGGAGACAGATTCTGTCTCCCAGAATTGAATATTGCCTCTTCCTAATTGTGAAGTGTGAGGGAGGCAGGATCATGTTGTGTAACAGTTTTTCTGTAGGACGAACTGGTGCAGGAAAAAAATAGATAGCATCAAGAGGAAAGAATAATATATAGAATTATTGAAGCAACACCTAAAGACATCAGCCAGGAAGTAAAAGCTTGGGCGCAGACTGGTCTTACAAATGTAAAATGACCCTAAACTTACATTGAAAGTGGATACTAAGTGGCTTAATGGCAACAAAGTCAGTATGTATTTACGTATTTTATTTGGTGTATGTAAACATCTGGTTTCAACTCTATTCCCCTGGACTTGAGACAACAGACCTGGTTGTCCCACGTGTCACTGGGTAAACACCTGTTCCTTTTTTGGCCAGTTTTGATAGGTAATGACCGCTGTTGACTGAAATCACCCCACTGCAGTTTTAAAGATTCTCTGACCTGTTTGTCAAACTCACTTAAATCCTTACACTGACAGATTTTCTTGCCTCTCTGACTGAAAAATATTCACTTGATGGATAATAAACCCACTCACAGACAGGTGTCATAATGAGGAGATAATCAGTGTTATTCACTTCGTTCTATATTCAGCAGCAAAGCAACATAATGTCTTGGAAGAGTTATTTCTTGTTTTCCCACAAAACAACATGGCCAGTCTCTATCTAAAAAAGTATAGAGAGGCTTTGACAGAGCTTTAGCCACAGTCAGGTCAACACTTCTCACAAGGGGTTTAAAAGAGCCTTGAAAAGCTCATTGTTTACTTGACTGTTTCCTCAGCCTCTGCCTTTTTCCACAAAACCACACACACACACACACCTACACACACACAAATTTGCACATCTCTATAGGACTCCAATCTCTCTGAAGCTCAGCTGGTGGAACTGATGCAGCTGAAGGCAAGGGCAAACACAGAACCCCGAGGATGGTTGCGGACAAAGAATCCCTACAGTGTCTGATACTGGGACATCAGCACAATGTTTAGTCTATGTTTGCATATTGCTTAAGGCAGGAAGCTGTTAATCTAACCTAACATAACTATAACGTGCTGGACAGCATGACTGAGGAGGGCAGCAATCAAAGAATACACAGCATGTGAACAGTTTGCACTCTCATCTAATATTTGCTGTCCGGAGGAATTCATGTCAAGAATCGATGAAGCGTCATCAAACTGTAGTTAAAGCTGTCGTCATGTTGTCATACTACCGAATTGGACAGCGAAGCCCTCTTCAGACAATGATCTGTACAGGTGTCTTCTACTGCTCATCAAGAATGACAATGTTTGGTTGGTTACTGACTTGAGAGATAGATCGTGGCTGAGTACCTATTAACCCCGACACTGGCTAGTGGAACTGTGTGAAGTACTTTCAGAGGATTATGTAAAAGTAGCACTACGTACAATTCCTATTTTCTTTGCAAAATAGGCCAGTGAGGCCAGTTCTCCAGCATGGAACAATAAACAAAGTGTTTTCCAGATCAAATGTTGATCTGGCCTCTGCCTCAGTAGGGTTATCGTCTCTGAATATGTGCATTTCCTATCTGTTGCCTTGTTGCTTTCTCTAGTTACTCCAATCCTGTCCCTGAATGTTAGAATGGTGTTCAAATCAACAAAATGTGTTCTTTGCACACAAAACGCCAGCAAGACCTCTCTTTTACCGAATTCAAATGGTAAAGGACTCCTCGTTTCATTACTCTGGTGAAACCTACCTGACACAGTTTGCCTCTCTGTCTATCGGAGCCCAACTCTGCTCTTTGAAGTAGAACTTGTAAATAATCCTTCTCAGTCACCCACCCTCACCGAGTCGGTCTCTCCACCAAGGGTCTTGCAGGCAAAATTAGCCAGCCAAGTCCCAGTGTCTTTGCTTCCATTAACTTTACGCTGTGCAGCTGTGTTCATGCAAGTGTGTGTCAGAGTGGGCGTGCAATGAACATTTCATGTCGGTGTGTTTGTGCATGTCTGGAAACGGGTCTGGCCTTTGTGTTCAGCTCTGCTGGTTGAGTGGACGCTGTCCAGGATGATTAATTGAAAGTTCAGAAAAAATCTCTGTTAGGATTTCAGAACCATCAAAGGGGAAAATTGGCAACATTGTCTAAGGCAGAATCCTTCATAGCCAACATTCATCATCGAGAGATAAAAGGTTAGATGGGTAGCTATAGCTTGTCGGTGTGTGTGCATGTGTGTGAAACCTGCCGAAATGGGTATATAGTCTCTAAACATGAATGATGTCAGTGGTCTTTGGATTAATCTTTGTGCCATGATCAGGAGTAGAAATACATTTTTCTTCCTCCAGCCACTAACCAAAAGTCTTCAGGTTTTTTTTCTTAATCTTTACTATTTAAAAATAAACTGCACTGTAAAATAAACAATATATCCTACACGTGTCAATGCATATGATGATACTGTAAAACCTGCTGCCAACAACTCTGGTCCTTTACTCTCCTTTGTTGATGTTTGTCTTTGCCTTTCTACTTCAATTTAAAACACACTGTTTTATTCCCTTCTATTTATCCATTTAATTCTACTGGTAATTAAGATTTTAGATAATTTATGTAGATTAAAAAAAATAGTGAAAATGCTGAAATGTGTGATTTAACGTAGCTATTGAGGTGACAGCCTGTCATTCCACACTTTGTGTGTGTTAATCTACACTAATAGAAGTCTGTATGAAGACTTCTAATATGTCTAAAAATTACATTCAGGTGTTGAAATCACTCTCGAGTTAAAACCACATATTTTGACATTTTAGGAAAATTATTTTAAATCATTGATTGTGAACACATTTGCAAAAGCTGGGCACACAAAGACTAAAATGTTTAAATACAGGATGTCAAAGCATCCAAAAAGCCATTTGCCTGCTGAAAACATTTGTGACAGAATTTTAACTATTTACTCTCAAGTTACAGCCAGCCATGTAACTTGCTAATTTATTTTATTTTTTTTTTTTAATTTTGTAATAAAAACAGTTGTTTAACTTTGGGTTTACATTTTCACTTTACTCAGAAAATGTGCACTACATTACTACTCTCACTTCCTCAGAAAATGGCAGCTGCAGAATGCTAGCCACAGCTCAGTTGCAGCGTTTATCCCCAATCACCAATGGTGCAAATTAAACGATGCTCCACTGTGGCTTATAAACTGATCAAATTTACCTTCCATTTCATAAATGTACCTGTATTTGACCAGTGGTGGTTGCTAATTTCCACTCCTAGCTTTGATTTATGTGTGAATTCTTTCAAGCATGTGATTTTGCAGCAACAAAAACTTTTAACTATGATTACACCAGAAACACAGATGACTCCTTTTTCCCCTCATTTGTCACCTTAGATATTATTTATGGAAAATTTGTGTTCAGTGTGATCTGCATGCACATCAGCAGGGGTTCGCTTTTCTGTGGCGGTCCTACAATGCTTTCTGAGCAAGAGTGTAATTAGTAGAAAACATGATTTGTGCATGAATGTTTGTGTGCGTGTGTCAAAGAGACTGTGAGTGCACAATATGAGCACACAGCATTTCTGGCCCACTTCATTCGGCAACATAGTCTCACAGCAGGTGGTTCATTACACGGCCTGTAATTAGGTTGACTTGACTTTCTTCTGCTACTGATTACAGATACATATTGGTTTCAGTGGAGCGTGGAAACAAGATTTTTTAATTATTTTTATTTCAGCGGATTATTTGTTGCTTTAATCTACTGGGGTGTGTTTGCGACTTGAGTTCGCTGTGCCCTGTTGGTCTGGTTTTGTGCATTAATTTGCTTTATGTTCTGTTTTTGTAAGGCAGCAATGTGTCAAAGATGCTTTAATTTTTTTTTTTTTTTTAAACAATCTACATGATAATGCCTGCAAAATCTCGAGAATACCTTCTTGTACGCTTTCTGCTGTCATACAATCATTATTATTCCATCATTGATAATAAGCTAAGCCTGATTACCACCAAATAGAAACTTAACTTCAGTTTGTAATTTAGCTGTAAATAAAATAAAAACTGTACTTAGGTTTCATTATTTTAAGGCATTCAATTTTTGCAGCAGAAAGATGTAAATTAAGGGATTTTAATAAGGGATCATATTTAAACTCAGTATTACATAACATTCTTGTGTTTTATGTGGAATGTTAAAGGTCAAAATGTGGTAAATGTTAGCATAGCCTTTTTACTTTAACAGAACAATTAATCAATCTTAATTTTAATTGTAAACTTTAAAATTCATAGGTAGCTAGCGCCACAGAGTTGCAGACTTTTCTTCAAAAATAAGATTTTCCTTCTTCTGAGCAGAACCTGCTCCCCTCGGCTCTGATATTTCCAGGTGTTGGATGAGTGGAATGAGGATGTGATCAGTTAACCTTTACCCTCTGGCAATCACAGTCATGAGGTGACTCACTAAGTCCTGCCTGACCCACATAAAGTTTTCAGTAGAAGCAGCTGGGTGTGCTAAGGTAAACTGGAGGCTATTTCCTGAGGAATTAATTTAGAATTACAGCATATACTTTGTTGAAGCATTAGATATTTGGGATCAGATGAAGGTTAGAGAAGCTCAGTAGGTATAGCAATAATAAGACATGTTTTAAGGTAAATAAATCAGTCTGATAAACTGTCGTAATCACAAAACAATCTGAAAGATTGAAGAAGCAAGTAAATAACTGTATTGATTTCAGATAGTTCAAAATTAATTTAAAATAAAGGAATTTAAATTAATTCCTTAGTAAAAAGAAACATTTTATTTTATCAACACTAGTATGTTTTCTAATGAATTAATACTATTAGTGAATGGTACAATTTTAAGAATAAAATTTGTAATTTGAAAAACATTTTTATTCATTAGAGCTGTAAGCAGCGTCGGCGGCCCTCGCAGCTCAGTGCTGCTCCCTTTGTTAGAGTAAGTCTGGAGCTAACATTTAAATACACAGCAAATATAGTGCAGAGTTTTCTCTTTTCGTCTGGGTTTTTGTTAAGTTTAAGCTCCTTAAGAAGTTAGGATGTTGGTTATTTGCTTGAAAAGTTTAGCAACTTTTTCCAAGGTGGAGAAGTTATCTACTTCTCCACCTTGGAAGTGGAGATTTCCAAGGTCTTGTAAAATGAAAACATTGTTTAACTTATTTATTTTTATTATTTATTTGTAATCTAAACCCTAATTAAGAATGTGTTTGGTTCATTTGTTGTCAAGACCTGCTTGTATCCAATGTTTCTTGTGCCTTAAACTTGTGATATTATTGTATGACCACAACCTTTATTTAATATAGTCCACACTTCATAGGAAGTGTAATTTGTTATTTGATTTTATTCATAATAGTTGTATTTATTTTCTGGGTCAAACTTTGAGATATCTTTAAATGTTTTGTCTGTTTTAAATTATTAATTTGTTCACATACCGAGACTCAGTACGTGTGACAAAGCATTTAGAGTGACGGACTGTATCGGTCGTTTTATAGGATTTTTTTTTATTATTTATGATGCTGATCAGTTTAATATGTGTTAATGGTAAAATATGTTTGACAGTGTTTCTTTTATTTATTTTATTTACACCTTTGCACTGATGTTGCGGCCTCCAGAAAGAACATTTATTAAAAAAATGCTGCGACTCTTTCAAAGTCGCACTTGAGGCTGTTGCCAAGAAGCAGCGCCAGATGAAGGTGATGGAAAATAAGGCTCATTTCAGGATCAACTGAGCAAAACAAAAAAAGAAGTTGGCGGCAGCACAAGACAATATTGAAAGTCTTAAATGTACAGCAGCATTTTATGGTGATGGTAGGCATATGAATAGTATATAATGTTGATTGAAGGTTTTATTTACGTCTCATATGTTAATTAAAAGGTGATTTAATGGAATATTATTAGGTGCTTGCAGTGTGTACAAAAAGTACTTTTTGCCCTTGGATGGTTTGTTGTTTTTCTGGGTTTTACAAATCAAATGGGATAAAAAAAATGGACTTTTGACAAAACAATTACACTAGTTTAGGAGATATAAAATAATGATTGTATAAATATTCATCCCCTGTTGCGGCGTCCAGAAAGGACATTTATAAAAGATGCAGAGAGGCTTTTAAACTGACACTGGAGACTCTTGCGAAGAAGGAGTGCCAAGTCAAGGCCATGGAGAAGAATCTTCATTTTCTGCAGGGTCAACTCAGTGGAGCCGAACAAAAATTGGTAGCAGGAAAAGAGGAAATGGAACATCTTAAATGTAGAGAAGCATTTTATCCTGATGGTAGATATGTGAATAGTATATCATGTTGATTATTGATGTTTTATATGTTAATTCCCATTTGATTTAATGAAAAATCATGAGGTAAAAGATTCACTTTTGACCAACAAAATTTAAAAAACTCTAAAATATCATAGTGAATATTGATCTCTACAAAATGACAATTGCATTAACTTAGGAGATATAAAATAACGACTGTATAAATATTCACCCTCTTCAAGTCAGCATATAGTAGCTACCCCTTCATATATTAAGGTACATATGACAAGTTTTATTCTGAAAATAAGTATTTCTGCAATGTGTACATTGCAAAATTAAAGTTTTAAGTAGGGAGTCCAAATGGGGACATCTGTGCATTAGGGAGCTGTGGGAGGTTATCCGTCACATCATGCACATGATAAACCTGGCAATGATTTTCACCTGACAGTGCTTGGCAATTCATTTTTTTCCACAACAGTAGCCAGTCAATTTAATCAATATCAGACTGTTCTCCAAAAAATGAGTTTGTCTCGAAGACGTTTAAATTGGTTTTCCCTTGTCGTGTATCAAGCTGGCCAAAGTTCAAACGCACTCCAAAAATTCTTCTGGCCTCCACCAGGGATTGAAAGTAAACCTCTAAAAACTGGATTGTATAGTCTACAACATTACCAAAAAAAGTACAGCATTAAAAATAGTAAAATTCCAGCTTCCATGTTGCATTTGATTCTGGGTCATGAGGGATCTCATAGGCAAAGTGGCTTTTTGTGGTTCAGCACTGCTTCAATGTTCATTTGTTCACGTTTTGCTGAGATCTGAGAATCTTTAAAACTAGTTGCCCGGAACTGATTACATTTTCTTTGCTTTCCTGAATTAGGGCCACTGCAACATCAAGCTGCACGAGGGCTGAGCGAAATAGTTTGCTTGTGTTAATCTGGGAGAGAATGTCATACCAAACCACTAAACACCTCCACACAATAAATCCAGGACACCCAGTCGAACTTGAGTCTTTATAATGTGAAAGGTGTGAAACTGAAATACAGATACAGAGAATCACAAATACATGGTAGATTCAGTGCATTAAATACAAGCATGTCTGAACAAAGGTATTTAACCTAAAATGCCTGCTAGAATTATGCATAAAACATCAGTGTGACCTTTAAAGTATTTAATGCTTTGTCATTAAAGAATGTTTTTACAACACAAATATAACCTTCACATACGATTCAAATTAGTATGATAATTAAGGTAAATTGACTAAATAAATTCACAGGTTATTTGTTTAGCTAAATCCCCCAGCATGTTGCCTAATATCTTATGATTACAAACATAAACGAGTCAAACTGTAAAAGTCACAAAGAGCTATCAGTTCCTCTTCTTTTAAAAAGTTCCCATTGTTGGCCTGATGTAATGTCCACAGATCCCTGAAGTGCCAGTTTTCTTCTGCTAGTGACTGAATAATACTCATTAAGTGTGTGAGAATGTTACTCCAGCAATTCTTTTCTGCCTCCAAGAGGACCATTGCAGTCTCATCATAGTGTTACCCTTGGAAAGTTGCAGAACAAATTCTTCCCATTCTACCGTATTGCTACAATGATCGTCACCATTTTCATGATTCTCCAGCAGTGCCCCTATGTCAACTCAATCGCACTGTCCATCGACTGCAGGTTCTAAGGACTTTCAGGAAAATACTTTGCATCAAAAGCAACAGACTACATCTTTAATTCTTTAATAAATCATCCAACTCTGCCTGACTTTTTCCCATTGACTAACTGTGTGTATGCATAGCGATAGTGAAAACATCAACTGTCAGACCTTTTGTGAAGGAAAACGCTAAGTGTGGATGCAGGAAGTGGATGCCGTTGCATAACTTACCACGGCCACAAGGGGGCCACAAGACCAATTTTTTCCCCTATTTGCATCTTATTTTTAAAAAAGTGTGAGTGAGTTCATTTTCACAACAAAACAGAAGCTTCCTTTATGTGTTCTGATTATACGTGTAACAGTCTATTTTCTTGTGGGAAATTTCCACTAGTCTAGAGACAAATATGTGTAGGGTACAGCGTTATGCATATTTGCATATTAATGTCTAATCATCAGAGTTGATAGTTCCAACTAGATGTCTGCTATTGAGGAGTTATTAGTGTTGATTAAAAATCAGAGACAATACCGGAGAGAAGCTCCTTATTATCTTACCAGTGTAGCTTTAACATGTCACACAGAAATCAAAAAAATGACCAAGTTTTCACACAGCTACTATAAATATACTAGTTTAAAATAAATGTAGACACATTGTTCAAACTTGATAAGGTACTGTTAAGCTAAAAAAATTTTTAAGACAAAGCCTAGTATTCATACCACATATATTTTATAAAACATTTATGTTATGGTAGCATTTTGTCTTCCTTACAGATGCTAACACTGTTTCTAAATGAATTCACTTCACAAAGCAATAAAAGAAACACAAAGACATGACATTAAAATTAATCAATTTATTGAAAAAAAAAAAAAATTAAGTAATACATAAATCTACATTGTCAAAGGTATGTGGCGAGACGCCACTTATGTCCAGCTTCTCGGGGGGGAAAGAAAAGGGAGCAGCTATGAATGTAATCCAACATAAGACACCACTCAGCACAATGAGCCGTATCCAGATGAGCTTTGAAGAAGGTTCTTGTCCACTGACTACAAAATGAACTGTGCATTCAGAGCATAAATGGCCATTTATACCGAGCATACAGGAATAATATCACTTAAGTTATCAAGAGTTGTGGGAAAATATGAAGTCTCCACATCAGCTCAACTCGTTAATCTGTCAGAGTCATGACTTATAACAATGCTACAGACATGACAGAGGCTATAAAGCTGTCGGCTACTGTGAGTGGTTTGTCATAAACTGCATCAACGGCTTAAGCTTACTTCTGAGGTAGTAACACATCAGTGGAGCTGTATGACAATGTCCCAAGTATATCTAACCACATCGCTCACACAATAACATTAGACTAAAATGTACTTTGACATTTAAAAAGATAATCATAAGATGAATGTTTTTGTCTCCACTGCCTTCAACCATTCTGTAACAGATCATTTCAAGCTGTAAACCCTAAAAGCTTGTTACATCATAAGTGAAATATCTGGATAGTTGCCTTACAGGTTTTAGGTTATAGGAATACTTAGCCTAATTGTTCCCATTACAGGTTAATTACTTGGTTTATCTTATAGGTTTTTTGGCCCCAGGTGCATTTTCATTAAGACCAACTTTAAATTCTTATTTTGTTTTAGGTGGTACTTGAACATGGCCCATTTCAACAAATGACTTGCAGTAAAACTGTATCTTAAAAAGCAATTAGTAGAGTGTGTTGGTGACTGAACTCCAGGCAAGTGAAATCCAACTATTTATATAGAAGACAGAAACAGCCATTTTTGCATTTGTGGGGTTTTTGCTTTTGCGAGCTCTCAGTTTAAGTTCGTTAAACCCTTTCATGCAATAATGTGCTTCATTTTGGTTTTTTATAGCAGCATTTTCAGGCTCAAACAACTGTGGAAAACTTCGATCCTTTATGTTGCATGTGTTGCATGTCTATTAGGATGAAGGGCATAGTGTTCCAATATAAGTACTTTTTTTTATTATTATTATTTTTTTCCAATATTTAGAAGTTGTTTGTGTTGGGCTGACAGTTCAAGGGTGTATTCACAGTTTACTGAAATGCTGATCAGCAAAATTATTCAGAAGACAAGGCCATGCTCACTGCTATATGAATCCTCCTGAAGCAATCCACGTAGCTTGGTGACTGAATCTTCATCCGTGTCTCCATAGATGAAATCAAACATCTGGGTTCTGTGCCCCGGGGCAGTGTCCACGGAGAAAGTAAACGTTACAGTAAATGTGAGTCATTGCCACTTCTGGGCTGTTTTGTGCAACAAAAGCTTAAAATGATCAAGCAAAAAGTGTTTGCTTGACAAGTTAAACAACACAATATCACTTTTGTTAGCTGATTTTCAACAGTATTGTGAAAAGCATTGAGACAAGGTCTGTCACTTCAGCTTGCCTTTTTAATAAAACTTTGTAAATCAGTGATGGGCAGCTTTGTCATATGATCGTTTTATGTTATCTTGATATTCAAAGACCGAAAACATACAAAATGTGTTGAGTCCATCTATAACTCAGTAAGAGACTAAATAACCTTTTTATTAGGTGGCACTTAAACGGAATCTTGCAGGAGTGACACATACTGTATTTGCCGTCTATATGTCGTCTCTACGGTGCAACACTCATGGTGAGAACATCAACATTAATGGAAGTTGACACACACTTCTATGCATTTAAAATTTCCATTTCAAGTTTTATGCTTTCAAGTCGGTTATGCTGAGAGGTGTGGAAAAAGAAGTCAGCAAACTTTGCTGTACAGCAAACAAAGCTGGTTTATTAAGTCCCTAGCAACACAGGGTAACATTTATTTGAAGGGGGGTGAATAAGACTGACATGACACTGTCATAAACATGACATAACACATGTCGTGAACATGAATAAGCCTTCATGAATATTTATGACTGTTGTCATAAAGAGTCATTCGGTAAATTATGACACTTTTAATACAAAGTTGACATTATTCAAAATGTCTTTGTTATGACAACTTGACATTAACCAAGAAATCATTACTGATATAAATTTGTTATAAAAGAATTACTGATTGCACTTTAAAAATTAGGTAACTTTATGTTATTAAAGGTAAAGTTTAAACAGTAATGATTTCTTGGTTAATGTCAAGTTGTCATAACAAAGTCATTTTGAATAATGTCAACTTTGTATTAAAAGTGTCATAATTTACCGAATGACGCTTTATGACAACAGTCATAAATATTCATGAAGGCTTATTCATGAACATGACAGGTGTTATGTCATGTTTATGACAGTGTCATGACAGTCTTATTCACCCCCCGTCAAATAAAGTGTTACCCAACACAGCATAGTTCAAAATGGCCACCCTCTCATCAGTCCTCCTGCTACGTCAAGCTGTCCACCTATATAGTGGTTAACCCCGCCTGGCCAATCAAACTCCAGATGTGATCACCGCTCCTCCAATAAAAGAGCTGGGTTTGAGGTGGACCTCCTCTATAACAGGTTCCCAAGATGGCTGCTACAAAGTACACACCCACAAATTAACAAACATTTCACACAGGCAGATTCATTTACACACTGAATCTGTATGAATCCTGCATTAATAATGTCCAGACATTATGTAGTAAAATTTGGAATAATAACGTACTAACCACAGTACAGTGGTTAGTACAGTGTGGACCCTCTAGAGCTTGTAAATAAGTATGCACTGGACAAGAGTGCATACTAGGATCAGTCTGCCCAAGATCTTAATGATATATGAAGTGAAAGCTATGGCCTCCAGTCATTATTGGTTGCGTGAAGTTTCTTTCATGGTACAGGAACCAAGCAGGATGTTTTTCCCAACGCTGGAATCCTGTTAAATAAAAACCGACTTTGTAGAATCTGTGATGTATTCCTTTATGCTTGAGGTTACGTTTAACAAATTTTATAAATGGCATAAAATTATATCAAAATATTATTTATCATAAAAACTATTGTGTACATTTTTACATTGCATTTGCTAAGCATATAGGCAGCAGAAAAGCTTTAAGAGACTAACTGCAGACAGCTTACACATCCCTCACATCATTATGAAAGCGCTGCAATTAGAAGCAATTGGTGTTTATCAGTTTCCAGGTGTTGCTAAGACACTGTCAAAGGCTTCAGAGTTATGCTCTGCTCACCATTAACAGACACCTCCATATGCTTGCTCTGAATGGCCGCTGTCTCTGCTTTTTGTAATTATCTGATTTCTGCTTTGGGGCTGGTAGAGTAGCAGTGCAGCTGAAACCATTTTGGTGACATTTGCTTCAACTTTTCTTATTTGGAACATACAATAGATTTATAGTAGAACAAAAAGGACTGTTATCCAACAAAATAATACCAACATATAAATGTAAATGCTCTTTTTTTTTAACCAGTGAAGCAGTAAAGTCATTATGTCATTATTATAAAGCTGAATCAATTTATTGACTAACAACATTTTATTTTTTATTAATTGTATCTATTTTCTTAGCTGTACTATTTAATATTACTAATTAAAATAAAAACTAAAACATTAAAACTTACCTTTACAAACAAACAAAACAGGGACGTTTTGTTCTGACAATCTGAAAGCATTAACATTACTAGCAGAGTTATTAAAAAATGCATTTTCAAAAAAAAAAGCTAAATATGTCACACATCAGCATTTCCCCTGCAATTATCCAAGAGGGGCACCCAGCCCCGCCAACCAGACCTCTTGCCCCCACACACAGCATGTAGTAATTAAAGGTGTTTCACAGTTAATGTCATTGATGTTGTTAGTCTAACTAAGCACCACGAGGTTCTGTCCTCAGCTTTTTCCGTCCCTATATGGCGATTTGTCTATTTATAGCGCTCTTTCAAGCTCGGTTTACAATAGACGCATTGAACTGTGCGCACCTTGCGCTACCTCATTGCAAACTTTCAAATGCGGCAACGCCAAAGTTGACAAGAGCAGGACAATAACACGCTCGTCTATTCTGTGTCACCGACGCTCACACAAGCAGAGTTGGGAGCTCTAGTACGCGGGTGCAAACATGCTCCCGCCAGCAGACAGAGAAACACAGGAAAAACAGCTGCCAAGGATATTTGCATCTTTGAAATGTGCCAAATTTTATTTTTGTCAAGAAGGAAAGAAGAGAGATTGGTACTGAGAATCTGTAAAACAATTAGAAAAATGAGGAGGAGGAAGAAGAGCAGCATACCATAGTTTTTTTAATTCTTCAGAGTTAGAAAAGTTCAACCTGAATCAGCAGCTTTAGCTGAGTTACTTCATCTGCATTTACTTCAGACTGAGAGAAATGCGAGTGGATGTTGGAAAAAAAAAAACTAGAAAAAACAGCAAAACTAGAATAAAAATCAACGAGACCCAAAACAACTGTAAATGGCTACAAAGGGAGGCTTAAACAGAGACTTGTCTTTGTCTTCATAAAATCAATTTATGAAAAGTATTTTGGAGTTTATTTTGTTTGACTGAAACAAACTGGATTAAACAATCTGAACATTCTTTAAACTAAATATCTCAAAGCTTCTCTTCATAATTGTGTTGTTTTTTGATCAGTCGCTGTTGATAACTCCTTGTAGGAAAGACTGTGTCACACAACCTGCACAATCGTGACAGACCAATCCGACAAACATATCAGGCAATCAATACATGGACAGTAAATTATTAACAGTGGGATGCTGTGAAGTGGGAAAAGAGAGTGAAAGGAAACCGCAATAAGGTGTTCATGTCAAGCTAAAGAAAAAAAAAAGAAGTCTGATTCAACACAGCTGCAATTCTTGAAAAAAAAAATCAGACATTGCTTGATGTTTGTTGTAGGTCGTCTTTGTGGGAGGGCTAAATTGAAGGTAAGTGCATTTGTCGAACTGAACAAGTAGAGACCACCACTGTACAGTTCTGGCTAAAGCTGCGGTCGCACCAAAAATATGGGCAATCTTAGCCTTATTATGTTCGGCTTGTCAATAGAAATTCACTGTCACTGTTCCTCAAAAGACAGTCTGAAGGTTAGAAAGAATATTGTTCGTCTTGCTTCTTGTTCGGTGTTCTTTTCTTTAGCAATCTCTTTCACAGAAACAAAGAGAAACTATTCCAACAACTAAACATTAAGTTTCTCTGTAAACAAAAGCAATAAGCTTTAAACCAAATCAATTTCACTGAATGAATACTTTGAAAATGTAATTACACAAATTATGACAATTTGACCTGTTTTTTTTTCTTTTCTTTTTTTTTTCATTGTGGCTTGATTCTTTTATTGTCATGTAAAAAGCCTGCTGCTTGCAGAAATCTTAACCAAGTAACTGCATTATGCTGCCTTTGAGAAAGCTCTTAGACAAGGGCTGATCTTTTTGATTGCTCTTGCAAGAAAAATTTATCCCCCTGATGAGATGCTTTCTTTGCCTTAATCTTTCCCCCATATTCTGCCTTCACATCCTCACTCTCCACTACTTTGCCGTTTTTACATCTCTTTTCTTGTTGCCTTTAGTAATAGTTTTTCTGTTTCATTTCACTCTGGCCTATTCATTCATCTTGCCTCATTACTTTTCTCCCCCCGCCCAGTGGCTCCTGTGTTGCCTTTGAAATTTACACTTTACAGTGTGAAAAGAAGCTGTCCTTCTCTGCAAGTATTGGTACCCAAGAGGCCCTTCCAGTGTTTGGACAGAAGTGTGAATGTTCCCATGTGTGTGAAAGACAAAGAAAGACAGCAGAGTGTTCACAGAGTGAGTGACACAGTGTGCGTGTGTAGGTTGAATGTCCCTGCAAACACGCAATTAGGGGAAAGTGCATGTCGTGTGTGGACATGAAGGGAAGTGACGGTGACAGTGAGCATGTGTGAGTTGGTGTGTGTTTGCGTGACATCCATCAGTTTCTCTCCGACTGTGAAGGCGACCCACAGAGCAGTGAGCAGGCAAGCAGCAAACCCCCCGCTGGAGAGACAGTGAATGAGCAGGGCAGATAATGCCCTTTTATCTTCCCCAGCAAACTCCCCCCGAAACCCCCACCGTCGCCTCCCTTTCCACCTGCTAACTCGCCTCCTCCAACACTGGCAAACACACAAACTGCAGCTTCCTCTTCACAGTCACCAGAGGGAAAGCTTTAAGTTGGATTAAGTGGTGTTGGAGACCGCATCGCACATCGTCGGATGGATGGATGAACAAATGTACAAAACCCCACGACACATGATTTTAGATTGTAGCAGTAAAGTCTTTAGGATTTGGTTTGGGGTAAATTAAAAACAGCAACTCCACTGCATATTAAAAAAATTATTTACAATAATCTTAAAAAAAAAAAATAGAGATGAAGGGCAACACACAGATGAAAAGAGACCCGAGCTACTCACACATCATGCTGATATTGTTCATTTGAATTAACGATAATAGACTGTGGCATCGCCACAACTTCAGAGGACGTATAACCTGCAAAAGAGAAAATAAAAAAATATGACAATAACACTACATTCACAGAATAAGAAATAAAGTCACAAAATTTCGCCTCAGGTGCCACAGTGGCTATGGCCGGCCCTGCATTCGAGGGGCCAGTCGAAGTCTTGGTCTCACCGATCGCTGCCTGTTCCACTCAGCTCCTTCAGACGAGCAACAGCAGTAATTAGTAAACACCTGGTGGAACTGTGCATCTACTGAGTTAGTTATAAAAGCTACTTCAAAGTGCAACACTGGTAAAAACATTGTTAAATGTTCAATGGAGAAACGCTGTGATGACTTGATGAAGGAGTGTCTGAAAAAGACAGAGGCCCAATTTCAAGGCGTTAAATTGCAAAGACAAGATTCTTTTGAGTCATGCTTGATATGCACAGCATTTTTACAACAAATGACGCTTACTCAGTTACTTAGTTGTGTTAAAATGGCTCTATGTATAACATGCATATTGCCCCTTTAAACAGAGGAACAAGAACACAATGACAACATTCTCTGATATAGAACTTGCTACTGAACAGTGGTGGAAACCAGTAAGTCCTTCTAAATCCTCTGCTGTCTTGAAAACATCACTGATGATTTGGTTCTGATCCAGTTCAGTCCTCAGGACTATTGGCCATGCAGCATAATACAAACTGGGTTGTAGTTAATTTGAGCCAATCTACATTATCATCCTACATTATTACAAACTAGCAAATGGTTTTAAAATTGTACTGGATTAATAATAGGCTTAATACAATCTCAGAGGCATCAGCCACACACAGTGTGAGTGGTCGGTATCAAACCAGGCAATCTGTTGATAAAGTTAATTGCTTCAAATCAGATGATGCTAAAAATCCCCTTATTGTATCAGATATCAGATACACAACTCCCCAGTAATGTGTGTGTGCATTATGTTTTTATATTTATGTATGCGTGTGTGCTTGTGTGTGTGTGTAGGTGTGTGCGTGCGTGTGTGTGCTTGCATCTGTATTCCATTATCTTTGTCATTAACCACAATAATGGGCCTCAATGTGGGCACCTCAGGCTATGTTTTGAGGATCACTATACACGCGGAGGCTGTCTTCAGGCCAGTGCCTTCACCTAATTGGGAAGGGAATAGTTGTGGAGTGGGCGATCACACCAAAAGCCCCTAGCTCATTGACACAAGGTTAAAGACCCATTAACCTGGCCAGCAGAAAAATTGAGGAGGGGACAAAAGGGAAACTGAGTGGAATGGGAAGAGTGAAAAAGAGAAAGGCACACAAAGGCTCTCATTATTGTCACAACCTCCGACTTCTCAAGAATCACTATAAATACCAAAGGAGAGTTTACATTACAATTCTTGAATCTTTTTTCTTCTGCTGTTAAATTGTTAAAAGGTAGCCATCTACCTTTTAACAATTATCTTAGTCTGAAGGGTGAATGGGGCTGCACAGTGGCGCAGTTGGAAGAGCTGTTGCCTTGCAGCAAGAAGTTTCTGGGTTTGATTCCCAGTCCCGGTCTTTCTGCATGGAGTTTGCATGTTCTCCCTGTGCATGCGTGGGTTTTCTCTGGGTACTCTGGTTTCCTCCCACAGTCCAAAAACATGACTGTCAGGTTAATTGCCCTCTCCAAATTCCCCCTATGTGTGTGTGTGTGTGTATGCGTGTGTGTGTGTGTGTGTGTGTGTGTGTGTGTGTGTGCGCATGGTTGTTTGTCCTGTGTGTCTCTCTGTTGCCCTGCGACAGACTGGCAACCTGTCCAGGGTCTACCCTGCCTCTTGCCCAGAACGTTAGCTGGTACCAGCACCTCTCCCGACCCCACTAAAGGACAAGGGTGTAAAGAAGATGGATGGATGACGGGTGAATGCTCTCTGCACCTTTTTTCCCTTGGTTCCACAGAAGTCAGAACACCTATCAAGGAATGACTTAAGATAATATTTGTTCATGTTGTAAGCTGGAAGCTTACAGTATTTGATAGTCATTACACCTAATTAACAGGCTAAGTACCCTCAGCACAAAAGGGCAATAAAAATCTCTTTTGTCTGCATTTTTGCATTCTACCATTGCAGAAACAGATCCAGTGAGTACATGTGGCATATCTGTGTTTGATGGGGTCATGGCCCAACACCTTTCAGCTGCAAACAAGTGAATTCAATAAATCAATAAATATATCTTTATATTTGTAGGAGTGTGTAACGTTTCAGACAAGTTACGTAAATATTTCCCAGCCTGATTTTTATTCTTTTTCATAGATCACTGTACTGAACATGGAGCTAACTCCCCATGCAATACAAACACATTGCAAATACATTGAATTTGTTGACGCCTGGATTCTTATACCCGAGTTTACAGTTTTGCCTTCTACCTGCCCTGGTATAATGTCATTTCACACTTGGGAAATGATTGGTTTGCTTGGGATAGATGTAAATAATCTTTTAGACTCAAATGTTAAAGAAGCATAAAGCAAAAATTACTTTTTTTTAGCTTTATGTTATGTTATAGTGTTACTCCCTTAACAAAAATATACCCAAAGTGTTGCTTTGACTTACTCATGCATATTTGAGGATTCCTTGAATGTCCCATGGCAAACACTTGCCATGGGACAAGTGTTTGCCAGCTCCTGCAATGCGGCACATATTTTCCCGAAGTTCTGCTTTTCTAGCTTTGGTTCCCAGCTGAGCTCCTGTGGAAGAAAATCCACAAACTCTCTGTCACTGTGTTGTTTTATAACAGAGACAAAAGTGCTCGTCTTAATGAGAGTGGTGAGGTTCTGTTCTCGTCAATCCGCCTGGGATCTAGGATTGTATAGGGACACAGATGCAACAGATGTGTAACAATCCACAGCCAGAGATTTAAAAACCTCTGCCCCTGAATTGTTCCCACTCTGGAACCGAAGTTAACATTATGACAACACCATAACTTCATGTAATGTTTGCACATGTAGTTCCAAACAATCAGTTTTCCATCCAAGGGACAAAGGCCAGCATGTAAAACACATTGAAACCGTTGCATCACTCATCAGCTCTTCTGCCCAGCTTCCATTTTTAAACACACTGACCCTCGACACATTTACTCTGTTTCAGTTTGGTTACCTCCCTACCTCCTAAGCAAATGGTGAAACAGCTTTACCTCCATAAAAAAAAAAAAAAACCTATTATAAAGGTGAAAATCAACAGAGATTTCTGCTTAAAAAGAATCATGTCACTTCAAAAGTATCAAACTGAAGGGTCTTCAAATTCAGGAACATAAAAGCACAGACACTATGGTACATGAGCCTCTCCTGAGCAAGTAGTTCTGAAAGTAAAATCTGAATGTGTTGGTGTTTGTGGCCCTGCAGCAAATAAACAGGTGCCTAACTCCCACTTAGCATAAAAATACACAATCCTCCTTCTCAGCTCCTTTACATCATTTTGATATAGCACCCCATTATAGCCATCCATAACGGTCTCCCACACAGGTGCAGTCTGTTGATGCAGCGTGCACCTTACCATATGCAATCTCAGACAGTCACATATTCTATGGCAGTAAGTGCCAAATCACAGCAAGTGTTTGCAGCACAGTGTTCCCAGGCTCTAATCTCTTTCAAAGGAAACAACGGCACCTCAACAGGAGAGAAGCAGTGACTCATAACACAAAAGGGCCCCATATAGGGTGAAGACTCAAAGATACAGAAAAGAAAGCAGGACACTAAAAATAAAAGTCATTAAGAATAAAACGTAAACTCTTGCTTTGGCAACCACTGCACACAGCATGTCTCCTAGAGGTTCCTGGTGTGAAAGTTGTTAAAACATGCAGAGACTTCATTTTTTTTTTATTTTTAAAGAGTGAGAAAGTTTTACCTGAGGTAAGGACACAGTGACACGATACTTTCCATTTATTCAATTAGCACAAACTGACGAAGGGGCAGGGATACAATTTGTCTGAGTAAGACATTAATTTAAACAGAAAATACTCACTTTGGAGCAAAACCTGGGGACACAAAACAACTTCTTTGCTCTATTTTTTGCCCTCAATTCCCAGTTGCAAAAAGTCTATATTAGTCTGCAGTAGTTGGGGAAAGTCAACACAAAAATCTGTTAGTGTTCGTCTAACGTTTCCTAGCAAATTGCTACGTTGACTGAGGATTTCAGAAAGAAAACCGCGGACAAACTCCCAACAGATGACTCTGATTTTGTTTGACACCTTGTTCGACCAAAAAAAGAGTTTTTCCAGAGTCAATGAGACATATTCTAATTGGATAAATAAAGGATTTTTTTATCCAATTAACGGAGACCGTTATGTACAAATATCTAAGGTTGGAAGATAAATGGAATAACCAATGATAGATAGGCATTTGCTTTAGGGTAAGTTTGCTTTGATTGTCATTATTCTTGGGATTTGTGTTAGTATGTGTCTTACAAAGTTCAGTCACATCCTCCTTTGCTGAAAGGCCCTGATATTAAATGGCATCTTGTTCAGTAGTTTCATCTGTGAGGAACAATTTTTGAATTTAAAAAAACGTGTGTGAGTTTACCGCTTTATCAGAAATACAAGGAGCATTTACTGTACATTCATAATGCATTTTTTCTCCTGTAAGGAACCTTTAATTAAATTACATTTAAATATTAACATCAAATCCCCTGTGACAATGCAATAATGGAAAAAACATGGATCAGAAGAGAAGAAAAAAAAAATCAAATCTCATGTTTCAGTTGCTCAGAAGTGAGCTCTGTAATCGTGTTACTTGCCCTGGGGGGATAGTGCTGCATAACAATTTATTCACGGGAAACACGGAGGCAGGTAAGGAAAAGAGTGGGGAATAAAACATTTGATTTTGAAAGATGTAAGGCAGAGGAAGAGATGCGCAGATGGTGGTGTTCTCTCAGGTGTATGACAACCTGCAGGGAAAGATCTGTTGCACAGACGGAAGGAGGCAAAGATGCAGCAATAGGTGAATAATGGGAGGGACTGAACAGGAAAGGAGGGGTGGGAGAAAAGAAGCAGAATATGTTGTGAATAAACTTAAAGATCTCAGAGGGAGAGTTGGAAAGGAACTAGAGGTGAGGGAGATTGACGTGAGAAGAGAGGATGGAATGGAAGCTGGCTGCTGCAAAGGGCCGGATGAAGGCGCGGTGCGCAGGTTAGAAGTTGAGGTGAGAGTCAGCAGGATGCAAGGTGACCAAAGAGATGAAAGCCGAGGTTGGAAGGAGAAAGAGTTAGAACTGCTCAGATCACCTCGTGGGGTGATTGGAAGGATGACTGCAGAGGAAGGAGAAGGAAAGGGGATGAAAGGATCTTAGAAAGTAAAGTCAAGGCAAAGATGGAGAGATGGAGAGACAGATGAAAGGAAGAGCCACACTTGCAAAGTCTGCAAAGGAAAGAACCAAAGAGAAGAAGCAGACAAATGTACGGATAGGCTGACAGGCAGAAGGATGCCTTCCTGCTTACAGGGGACTGGAAGAGTTTGAGAATAAGCTGGAGACTAGGTTGGATTTATGTTTTTAATAGGGCCAAGACTTTAACATGTTGATTTTAGTTAATTACGTAGAATTTAACACATTCATATTTTTAACATAGTTAATCACTTTTTTTGTAACATACAAAATCCTGAGTTGGAACCTTTTGGATTTGCATGTTTCTGGTACACATAAATTTGACACACAAGCAGGGTCAACAAACACCACCAAATCATGACAAAGCCACTTCTCTTGACGCACTGGGGTCTTGATGTTTTCTTTAAATAATAATAAAAAAAAAAACAGTCTGAATTGATCCAGGAAGACACTATTGATGTGTGCAAGATGTGCAAAAAGGAATTAGCCTATCACTGAAGCGATTTAGGCCTAAAATCTCAATGTAAGACATGCAGCAGCAAGAACAGATGTCCCCAACGCTAATGTCATCATCCACAGTCCAAATTTCTAAAGAAGTTTTTTTTTTTTTTCAAAGATGTTACATTCATAATAAGGGGTTCCTGAATGTGTATGATAGCACTTTGCACTAATCTGATGGTTGATTTACCCAATTAACATTTAACGGCCAACTGTCTTTGTTGGGCTTAACTTTGGTTGGTGGTATGAACTAAAAAAGTTAAGTTTTCAACATAGTTAAACTCAACATTATTCAGGACATTGTCTTGACAGTTATTCAAGACAATGACTGGGCAACAATATATAGCTATATTGACATTCAACATAGCACTAAAACATGAATGTTAGAAATAAGCAGTTCAATTAGAGCTATTAGCTATCTATTAGCACTCTCTTTACCTAATGTGAATGGAAAATGGCTCAAAGTGGTACAAATTCTACATTTTAATTGACTGTAGAATAAAAAAATTCAACATCACTTTTGTCAAACTTAGAAGTACAAAAATACAATAGCTTCAATCAAATAGCACTGATAGAACAGTACTCAGAAGAAACAGGTGTAAAAAGGATTATAGGAATATCCTTAAAACTAAACTGAACTAATGCATCTTAAAACCATGGTTACAAAAATAAACACAAAGTCGAATCATGTGCCTATAATCTTGCTCTCTGACTTAAGTGTTTTTGACACAAATAAATAACATTGCTGTAATTTCTGCTTGTATATCCTTATGATTTACTTCTGAACTGGACTCCACATCCAAAGCATCCAAACACACAAACACACAGACAAACCTGGTCCACATAAAGCCTGTCTCAGTGCAGCAGGAGATGTAGATTGATTGGTGCCTGGAAGAAGCTGCCTCATCCTATTAACATCTTCAAGACGTGTGAATAGATATTTTATCGCCAGCACTGTGTAGGTCTGTTTGAACATGTGTGAATAATGGTCTCAACTTGCCACACACTCTAGCGACAGCATAAATCTCAGTGTCTGGAGTTGCCGCTAAGTCAAAAGAAGAGGAGAAAAAAGAAACAAAAAAACACTATGATTTTGTTTGTTGCTTCTGGATTTTAAATGTACTTGTTTGATTTTGACATGAGGCAAGTGTTTGAGTAGAATTTGGGTTGGATTCAACCACCCCTCCTGCCTCCAAGTGAAGAAAAACAATGAAGAAAAAAAATCAATTTTTAAATTATAGTGCATGCTTTATTTTGAAAAGTTAAATCTTCTTTTGATACTAGTTTAGTGAATACCAAAGACGGCTTTTCACACTGAGTAATGTATGCTTTCTCAAACTGGAATGTTGTGCTTCAAAACATTTAGTGGCCCATTAAAACTGCACAACAAGATTTGATTATTAGAACGTAAAGACTGGGTCTGGATATGAAACAACTGAGGTACTGTATTACTTTGTTTGGTTTGGACCAAAATATGTTAAAACAAACAAACAAAAAAGTTCAAAATCCTAAACTAAATATTTAGTTTAGAAAGAAATTCCAACTATAAATGTTGACCCTGACAGTTAACTTGAACTTGACACATAATTTCACTGTGAAATACACAATGCTAGAAAGCTGCTTTGCCCAAATTCCCAGAGAAATTACCATCCAATAAAATACACTTCAGGCAACAAATCAACCTTGAATCTTGTTTACTTGTGTTCTTAAAAAACAACTAAAAATGCCAAGCAGCAAATTGATTTTCTTTGAAAAAAAAAACAAAACAAAAAAAAACATAAAAATATCACTTTTTAATTTTTATTTTTTTACTACAAGTTACTTGGTGCTTTATGATGCTGTAAAATAAATATTTTTCCATTAAAGTTTTAGCAAAAGTAGCACTGTCATTTCATACTGCTTGATTAGAATCCATAAATATATGTTCTACACATTTCCTTCCTCTTTCTCTCAGCTGTCTTTATCACGATTCGGCTGATACAATGAAAGTTGATTAGGCCTTAGCTGTTTACCCCTGTTGACAAATTACATAATTAGATAGTATGAAATAATTAATTCATGCACACAAACTCCTAATGACTTGGGAAATGTGTGTCAGACAGGCTTTGCAGAACCGCTGCCTTGGGTCATGCAAGTAGAGAGAGATGTCAGCATGCCTAGTTTGATGTGTACTTAGGACAGAAACTGATGCTGTCTGTAGCTCATCCCCTGTTATACATGTTTTATGCTTACCAAGTAAGCTTTTGATGCCACATGGGGACAACAAATACCAAAATCTTGTTTGCAGCGACACAACAAAAGATAAATGATTAAAGTGAAGGAGAGAACAATTTGCACACAACACCAAGCTCTATGCCGGAGGAAAAAAAAAACATCCCCACCCCCAGAAGCTAAAAAAGCCCTTCCTTTCTATCTGCACGTCAAATTTATATTGCTTTGACCTTTTCCCTCAGGTTCCTCCATTTTGTATAACTGCTGATGTCGGCACCACCATTTTTTTCTCCACATTTGGATAAGGAGGTGATAGGGCGGATGGCAATATCTACACCGGCACTCTCAGCATTAATTCATACAGACAGGACCAACGAGTGGTAAATAAACTCCTTGCAGCTCTTTGTTCCACAGTAAGCAAGTAAATCATTTAGGCTTTCTGCTATTTTGCTGTAACAAAAATCAAGTTTCCTAAACAGTAAAAGTTGGATTTTTAATACTGAAATGATAACTACATGTTACGGCTGACACAATCATAGGGGGGTCTGCTGACTTCACAGATGCCAGAGAGTCATTGAGGGTAAGCCACAAAAGGTTGTTGCTTAAGAAACTGGTTGTTCAGAGAGAACTATCAAAAAATGTTAACAGTAAGTTGAGAAGAAGAAACTGTGTGGTAGAAAAGGCTGGCCAAGCAACAGAGATAACTCCAGCCTTGATGGGATTGTGAAACAAAGTTTATTCGAGACTTTGATGAAGATTTACAAGGTATGGACTGGCACTCGAGTGAGAACTTCAAGAGCCACCACACAAAGAAATGTCTGGGACATTTAATATGAGAATCACGTTGCTTTTCTTAAGCCACTCCTAATTCAGAGACAATGTCTGAAACCTCTTGCCTTGGCTAAGGAGAATAAAAAGACTCCAAGTTTAATAATCATTAGTATGTTTTGTTTGTCGGCAAACTGGACTGACCTAAAACCCCAGAGAACAATTAGGCATTTATAGGAGGAAGGAATGAGACTCCAGACCAACACATCAGATCAGCTTATGGCCGCTGCTAGAGCAATCTGAGCTTTCTTAGCATCTCAGCAGAGCTGCACAGGCTGATAGCATCCAGGAGACGCTGCATAGACCAGAATCAAAATGATACAGTAATTCATGCAAAAGGAGTCTTGCCTAACATGGTTATATTTATCAGTAGATTGACATTTCTGTGTTATAAATCCTTATATTGGTCGCTTGACATTACCTTTGTGTCCCCGTAAGCCAATTATTTTAACAAAAATAAATGCTTGGAAGCTGTCGCTCTATGTGTATGATTTATGAAATCGTTTTCTGAAATAAACTTTTTAAAAATAGTTTAGTTTGCTAAGATGGTATGTAAATTGCCTTAGGTTTGCAAAAAAAAATAAAATAAAAATAACAAGACACCAGTTAGACAGGGTTATTTGTAGTGATAATTTTGGTTGGTGTAGACCAGGGGTGTCCAAAGTCAGTCCTCGAGGGCCGGCATCCTGCATGTTTTAGTTCTTTCCCTGGTTTTACACACCTACATCAAATGATGGCTCGTTAGAAGGCCTAAGGAGAACACCGACTTGCTGAGGAAATTGTTACTACCACTAGGGAGAGAACTAAAACATGCAGGGTGCCGGCCCTCGAGGACCCACTTTGGACACCCCTGGTGTAGACGAAAGGAAAGTGTCTAATGAATTGAAGTTATCAAGTCGTGACCTTAACCATCATTATGCAATTATTTAATGAGGCTATTAAAGCAAATAATTTGATTTTAGGACAAAGTGGAGCTATCTGCACCAACCCACACAACCACAGTTAAGCAGCATCATTTTCAGCTGTACACCTGAAGGTCACTGGGCGAAAATGAAGAGACCATAATTAAAATCATATGCTCATACCTAATGAACAGTAAATTCAGTGCTTAAAGAAAAGTATCAATGACGTTGACCATTTCCAGATGTTGTCACTACTAATAAAAACTTGGGATTTGGGATTTTATGTGATCGACTGTGTGACAAAGTGGTTCAGTTTGTGTTCACCACTTGTCCCTTATTCTTTCTCATTCACTTACTGTCTATGTTTGGTTATGATGATTAATTTAAACATTGCAATTTTGCTTCACTTACTATCCCGGGTTTGTTTGTGTTAGCATTATGTTGCGGGGTCCATCTATGTTTAGGTTAAGGTTATTATTTCTGGATTATAGGTTGAATCTGTTTCAAGGTATATTTATTAGGGTATTTGTTTTCCTTTGTACTCACCATCATTTCTGCTTGTAGATCTGCAGCAGGGCAGGAGTATGGGAGGGGCCGGCCCAGTACTTCCTGCTTAAATGGCTGGATGATGTCAGTGATTACCTTCCTGGGTTCTACCAATTAGAGGGTTTTTCTTTTGTGTATTGCTTTGTGTGTTTTTCTTTAAAGTAACCTTTTGAGTTATTTTGTATTATGTAATTTATTTTGGAGACAACTTCATTGTGTAGGAGTTTGTAAATTAATTTGTAACTTTAGTGTTTCTCTGTTTAGATTTTGTTTGTCTGATCTGTTCCTTTGTGGCTGTGTCCAATCAAGCACAGGTGTGGTGCCAATTGGAGATAAAAACAGTGAGCTTTTGGATGCTCGGGAGAGAAGTCAGAGAAAAGAGTGAATAAAAAGTCATTTGAAGAAACTGAAACCGGGTGGCTGGTACTGATTTTTCTGTTCACCTTCTGACCCTTGTGCTTAAACTACTTTACAGACTGCCGTAAATTAGCACATAATTGTGATAGGGAGGACAAATATGCATCATTTAATATGTTTTGTGTGAATAAAATGTTGAAAATAAGTCTTCTTACTCTAAAACCTCAAAATAAAATCCAGGCAATCAAAAGTCTCCTAAAGTCCTAAAGTGTAATTTATTTTCAGTACAACTGTCCCCTGAAGACCTCGAAGGTTAGTTGGAGAACATTAGTGAACAAAAGCATCATGGAGACCAAGGAACACAGCAGATAAAACATGCAAAAGGATGGCACTACCAAAAATATATCATGATACGACTATGTACCTAAATTTACTGGCTCAGCAAAGAGATCTTTGTTTAGAAAGGTGTCCAAGAAACACATAGATACTGTGAAAGAGTTACAGTGATCCACAGTTTAGAGGGGAGAATTTATAAACATCATGACTAAAAATCTAGTCCAGAAGAATGACAAAAAATAGTTAAGAGAAAAATCACAAGACGTCACATTTACCACAAATCATGTAGGGGACACAATGGGCATGTGGAAGCAGGTGTTTTTTTTTTTTTATTATTTTATTTTTACCTGTATCCAAAATACTATTTGTGGTTGAAAACTAAATGTGTCCGAGCACAACATTCACACAGCGAAACATGGCAGCATAATATGTTTTTCTTCAGCAGGGACAAGAGGCATGTCAGAGCTGATACGAATATTTCTGGTGCTTAATAATGGGAAGGTCTGGAACAAAACCTGTTAAATCATCTTGCACCAGTTTTCAGACATGTCCTCTGTCTCTGATTCACACTTCACTGTGACTCCCAGACCTCACACTGACCACGGACCTTGGCCTGCATCAGTATGAGAAAAGCAGAGGTAATAATGTTCTGGTTCATTTGTGTGTGTGCAGATTTGAATTAGTGGAACTAAAAGGTCATTCTGTGTTTTAAGCCTTGCTGCAGTAAAGAGGAGGACAGACAGGACTGTCTGAGTCAATTCATGTCACAGATGACTCTTTCTCTGCGTCCTTTGATTCACCGTCCTCTTGTCACACCCTTAGGGACAAGTTAGCACGTTTGTGTGTGTGTGTGTGTGTGTGTGTATGTGTACCTAAATATCTATGTGTATGCGACCAACCTGAGGCAATTGCCAGCATCTATGACCAGATTTCACCACCTCCGAGTGTGACACGTTAGCCAGCGGCAGCTGAGGGCAAGGACACCATCAAAGGGTTACATAAAGGTCTGACTGCAAATTTCTATTCAAGTGCTTCCCCACATTTGTGTTGTCATCACAGTCGTCACCGTGTAGACCGCATTTGTCAACAGTACCTGGGACAAAATCAACCCCGTCTTGGAGTGAAATGTCTTCTCTGGGGCTCACAGATGAACTCGTCAGGTTGCTTTGTCAGCAATGTGACAACTGCCTCATTGTTTCAACATGTTGCTTACACATGAGCGTTGCATGCTGGATTGGGCAACCAGCTTGAATTACTGAGCTTTAACTGACACTGCGAGTGTCAACCAGTAATGAAGACATAATTAACCCGTAGCTCTGACTTCTTGTCCCCTGTGATGACTGCTGTCACATTTCCTCCACACAATGACACTGTGGGAAGTGCAAACGTCATTCGGTGTATGTGAGCTTCTTGTTTCTACTGTATGGTTTTTGTTGGTCACTTCTGATTTAGATGAAATATATGTCCAGTGGTCTCAAACTGCATTCCTCGAGGGCTGGAGTCCTCCAACTTTTAGATGTGTCCCTGGTCCTCCACACTTGAATTAAATGGTGAAAATGCATGCAGTAAAGCTCTACAGAGCTCTGCTATCGAGCTAATGTTGGAGCCAGGTGTGCTGAAGCAGAGAGTCGTCTAAAAGTTACAGGACTGGAGTTTGAAACCACTTTTATATCCACCTTCATCTTGGTTCCTCATCTGTTTTTAACCAATGGAAACTAATCAACTCTTCCTAATCAACAGGGATATAATGTCCTTCCATAAATATACAAAAAGGAAGTATTCAAGTAAATCAACTGTGGGAAGTCTTTAAGAAGTTGGTATCATCTGTCTGTGTTTTGATTTTCCAGTTGTGATGAACTTTATGTTTAAATATAAATTTGCTTTAAATTGATAATAATGTATTTTGTTTTGCTTGGGTTCCATTTTCAAAAAACCGCAGTGCGATTTTGAAAGGAAGTATACAGTAAATATCACTTTGATGGAAAAATAATAACTAACAAAAATACAGATTTAGCAAAGAAGAATCTGTCTTCTAAAAACCTTGAGCTGAACTGAACTGAGGCCATTTAAACTGAAGACGTTGAATTTCTAGGAGCGCACTCAATCCCACTCCACCTTCTTATATAATCCTTCTTCCGCTCTTCAAAACCAGCGATGTATATTTAAAAAGTCTTTTAGCTGAATTTGACCACTGAGGACCATCAGCGCTTCAACGTTTATTCGCCCTGTAATAAAGAGACCTCTCTGTTGTGTACTCTTCACGTCTACTGTCACAGAAAACACCCTCTGAAGACCTGAGCACAACATAAACACCACCTTCTATAAGAAACCACTCAGGTTTTAAGTAGTCGATAACACCAAACAACCCTAGAAACAAGCTCTAACATTTATGCAAGATTACAGCAACATTAAATATATTTCCTGGTCACGGTTGTAGGAAACAAATGGACACACAAACAAAAGGATAACAGCACACTACACGTCCTCCTGCCACGTTTCAGTGACAAAGAGTTTATGTTGCATAAATGCCATGCAAGAATTGAAAATATCAAAGCAAGCAAGCGCGGTATTTTGATGTGTTACTATAACAAACTGACTTGAGAATCCATGTGCAGGGTTACTCTAAGAAAAAGGATCAACGGCAGAAACGTCACAGAGGAGAAGATATCCTGAGCTATGTGGTGTGCCGATACACTGAAGAAATCCCGGCTCGGAAGCTTTACTGCTCCTGTGAGAGCAGCAGATGCAAACAGCAGGAGGATTGAGAGCAAACTTTAGACCTTTCTTTTGCTCGCTGTCCTCTCTGTCACTGCTTTTTTATGACTTCAGGCATTTTTCTCCTTCTCATCTTTCCTCCTGCTTCTTGTCTCTCTTTTCATAGGAAGTTGATGCTCAGGTTGTTTTGTTTCTCTGTGTCCTTTGAAAATCTTTGGCAATGTTTAAAAACTAAAACATTGCCATCATATCTATGGCAATGTTTGATGGCCATACATTGTAGATACCCCATGTAATAACTTTGACTAAAACATGTTTACAATAAACGCTGAACAATGGCAACACAAAACTCCCACTAAGTTTTCATCTAAGTCCCAATCCTCAAGCTGCAAGAGACTAAGCAGGAATTTGCTCTAAAAGTGCACTTCAAATTAACACTTTCAATGATGAGTATCTTTGTCGTCATTGGTCCCAAACATCTGCTTTCCTCCGCTTGCTGAGATCTGATTACAGCCATAACAGGTCCAGGAGGGAAACCCACACATGCCTCTCCCATGTGACGCATGTCCAGGTCATTCTGGGATCCCAAGGCATTCCCAGGCCAGATATGGGTTAGTCCCAGTGTTTCTCTCAATGTGTGACAACCTCCAAACGGAGGACATCCCGATTTATTTCAGCAAGAAGGAGGAGAGGCTCTTCTCTGAGCTCCTCAGCTCATCTTTAAGCTGCTGTCCCTCTGTTTCCCTTCTTGAGTGATCTGGACATTTTTTGACAGCACTTTATAGGTGAACAAACGCAATATACTTGACTTGAGAAATGTCATGTGGTCTGGTTAAACTAAAGTTGAATGGTTTGGCCATAATGACCATCAGTAGCCTACCAGGAAAACTCCTTGATTGCATCTTATTCTTGTACACTAACCTCACCAAGTGTTGAAATTGAAAGCCTCACACTTACTCATTCTCTCTCAATGTCACTTCCATTTCCCTCTTGAGCTTGTGCTGTCTTTAGTTTGTCCGTTTGAAACCCTTTGGTAAAAAGCTGTATATTAGCTTCATTGCTGTGTTCAAAGTGCATGAAAAAGTAGCAGCTTATAGTCTGGGCATTACGGTAAAGGTGTTTGGGTGTATGTGTGCAGGGCTTATCCTGTGGCATGGCTGTTGTCTCTTCCCTTTATGTAAAACAAGATCCTTTGTGTACCATTCAATTTTCATACCACCATATACCAGTAGAAATATCCATTATATTCTGCAATCTTGTTAAAAGTAATATAATTTCTGGACAGCAACAGTGATTCAATTATCTGCATCAAATGTAAAAGGGTAATTCCATTTCATTTCACCCAAACACAGTTAAAATATTATTTGATCAAATTATAGATTGAAGAGTAAAATGAACCACTCTGTGAAGATGAGATATGATTTTGCTACTGTTTGTCTTATGTGAGTGTATTGAAAAGCAATCTTCCAAATTAAGTGTGCTGATGGGAAAGACGATAAGCAAGTGTTTCCATAGCGTCACTACTTGAAAACACAAACACACTCTGCACACACAGGCATTCGTTCAATTATTTCTTTGCACTTAAATTACCCCTGAAAAAAGGCAACATTTTTGTCACACAATGGTGATTTTTTTTTTTCTTCAGTCCTGCTAAGATGCACATTTAAGAGAAAGCTAAATCGTTGTTTTAATAAACGTTACTCATCCAGATCTCGATGGAGAAAAAGTTTAGTGAAATTGTAGAGCTTCCCCCAGGCTTGATGTGTCTCAGGCAGTGGGCCAGTGAAAAAAAAAACTGGATACCAAGCTATTTATGACACACACACAAACACTCATTTTTGATACGAACAGCTTGTCTTAGTGACTATCACATACGTTTTTCCAAACCATTAACCAGCTCCAATTAAAACATGAAGCAATATGTTGTTTTCCTTACGAGAGTCTTGGATACTCCTTCATCAGCCCTGTGGGAAGACACCTTTCATCTACTTCCATGTCTTATCCCTCCAGTCATTCACATATGGCTGTTTGATGCTTCACAATCTTTACAGTACGCTAAAGGAAGGGTTACTTTTAAAAACTTTCTTTCTCTTTTCAAGGAACAAATTATAGAAATGCTTGTGATTTTTTTTAAAACACAAAGTTTTCTGGTAGCTAAGATGAAACTGAGCGTTTCAATATCCTCAACTTTTCTTTGGAAAAGAGATTCCATCTTCCAGTCCTGGTACTTCTGTTGCCTCACACATGTTTTAGGGAAAATCACAGAATTATCTGAATGTTGTTTAACGATGTTCAACAATGCAAGGACTCCCTTTAAATAAAATTTCAGATTCCAATTAAATTTCCAATCTCTTCAAATGATTTTATAGTCCTAATTAAAAAACAAAAAATCCAGTCATTTTGCAAATAAATTAAAATAGATGTGTTTGTACACAAACTAGTAATAAATTGACTTTTGTTTACTGTCAGATGTGTTGCATTGGTTTTAGTGATTGGTTTGGTATCTACTTTATCTTTTTTAACCATTTTCTCATTAATTGAAAAAAGTTCAAATTTTTAAAAGGATTTAGATTAGATGGCAATTTTCTGATCTACTAGTTTTTTTTTTTGTTTGTTTTTTTTTTACTATTTCTGGCACCCTAAAATTAAAACAAGCAAAATAAGCAAAACAGTCAAGCAGCAAAACTCCAGACCAGATTTCCTCTAATATAAGCTCATTAACAGATTCACACTTTGTACAAAACACTTCACACAGTGATTTGTAAAACACCACCTTTGGCACTGAAATCAATCACAGTCTTTCTTGCAATATCAAAGCAAAGACTTTGAAATGAACACACTTATGTCCCAACTGGTTAAAAACAACCAGCAGGTGAATAATCAGGTTAACAAACACTATAAAAAGGCAACAGGTGTTGAAGAAGATTTTAGATTATAATACCTCTTAAGAAAACTCTCTGGCTCAATCTTCTTACGGATCCCAGGTTCTCCCAGTGGACAGCTTGTAGCCACACAGAAAACAACGAGTGCAGACGTCACAGAATTACAGCGTTTAATCCAATAGAAGACAACTTATGCAAATTACAACAGAAACTGCAGAACAACAGAGACATACATTCATTTACCTGAGACAAATGGAAAAGAAGAAGAAAGAAAGAAAGAAAGAAAGAAAGAAAGAAAGAAAGAAAGAAAGAAAGAAAGAAAGAAAGAAAGAAAGAAAGAAAGAAAGAAAGAAGGAAAGGAAAGCAAAGACGTGCAAAGACGTCTTTGGAGAATTGCAAGAGCAAATCTGATTTATTACTCCTGTGTAGAAAGTTTTATAGTAAAGGCGTATTCTCGTCTTTAATTTATTCAAATAAGGCGTATCTTTGCTCATCAAACCAGAAGCTGTTTCTGACCCTTTTTAAATCTCCTGGCAAGCCACGATCTAAGACCATTTGTGCCCATTGTTTAAACAAAATGGAAGCAGAGACTCTCCTGAACTCCTGCTGTTTTATGGCTTTTCACAAATGAGTGGGAAAAGCTGGAACTTCTCCTGATTGTTTCTCACACAGATAAAGGACAGTTCAAAAGAAACAATCTGCTGTAACTACAGGTAAAATAAAGGTCAATAGGCCAGAATAAGTTACTAATTTTAAAACTATAATTAGGCTATTTCAATCAAGACATGTTAAGTTTTAAAACTAGCATATTTTAAATTCATTTTCTTAACACAGGTGACTTAGTGTGACATCGATACAGGGATCGATTCGTCACTCCAGAAGATTATTCCCATATTTCCTGTGATGTTGATGAGACCATTTAGCCAGACACAGCCAGGTGGAGGGATGCAGATCATATTAGTGGGAGTTTTATTTTTTTATTTTTTTATGGACTTCAGTCATTACATATGTAGAGAATAAATAATTCTGTGTTTTCCTTCTATCTCTGTTAGCTAGCTGCTAAGCTAAAACTAAGCTAAAGCTAAAAGAAATTACATGTTAGGAAACACCCTCAAAGATAAGATTACAGGATGCTAGGAGCTAGGGAACGCCCTCTTTGGGGCGTAACTTAGGTAGAGGCTAACAAAGGAGATCACAAGCCCTTCTGGAGGGCCATTTTGACTTGCTACATCTTAAAGGTGGCATGTGAAATGGACTAGCTGTATTTTGGTATTAATAAATGGAATTCATGAATTCAACTCACTGATTCTTCTGTAACCTCATACATCAAGAACTCAGCATGGAGAACGGTTAATTCTCCACACATAAAATCTGTGGTGACATAAGGGAGAAATAAATAAATCCATTGGATCTGCATAACTGTTATCATCATCATTTAGTGTTAATAAATTCATTTTTACACTTTATTTGTGCTAATGATGCAAGTGTATTGAGTCCCACACATTGAGACCCTAAGACGCATGTGTTGGATGTTTTGATAAGAAAATAAGGTTTTTGTAATAAATTGAATGTGCTGAATGAAGTGTCATATTTTGCAAATAATTTGAGGTATTGTGCTAATTGTTTGAAGCGTTGTACACATTGTGTGAAGTGTTTTCAAAATTGAAAAACACTGTAATCACTCAATATCTTGAACTGAAAGCCAGTTGGAAAATGCTTCACATCATCCATTAATTAACTGCTGGGAAATCCTTTCTGTCCTATGCTGCTGCTTTTTAAAACTACAAACTGTTTGAAGTGTCTAGAAGTCCAAGTGGTAAAGATAATAAGGCTAAAAGAGGAACAAGGAGCAAATATTGGTAAACTAAAGGTTAAACACTGTCCTACTGACCTCAAATTAGATGTCTGACTAACTCTTGTCGTTTTTGTTCCCTTTAATAAGACTCTATTGTCATTATAATATACTACAGCATCTTTCGCTAAGTCCAAGTTTTTTAAAGCTAAATTAATAATGTCCAAATCTGACTGTACTTTCAGTTCTGCTTATGTTTGAAAACAGAAATCTCTTTCGAAACGTATGACGCGAATCACATATAACAAAAATATGATGGGAATCTTCATGGTTGTTATTGGAATATGGAGCACAGCACAGCATGCAGTCCAAAGCAATGAGAAGATGTAAAACTGTGTGTGTGAGAGTGTGTGTGTGTGTGTGCTAGAGAGAGAGATCATGTGCAGCATAATCCATCGCGGAGAGATGGTTTGGGGATTTACTCCACAGCACTTAGCTCTGCAGGGGTTTAAGGGGTGTGCGGACAAACTCCCTGCAGCACAACTGGTCATGATGAAGGAGGCAATTTGAAGTTATTTTTCTGCACAGCTCAGTATACAAGAAAGAAGAGTAAAGTGCAAAGATATGCTATATAGTCTGCAGATGAAAAGAGAGAAAGGGAAGAGGGGAACGGAGGAGAAAAATTAAACCAAGGTAACATAAGGAACACAAACGGAGTAGCATGTCCTTCACCACTCACACTTTTTCCACAACTTTATTTAGCAATTTGTGGAGCTTTTCTCCACAAATTGCTAAATATTTCTCTGTATGACTTCTTTTATCTGCGTTTATTATGATAAATTGTCAGAATGCTTTACTTTAAATGACTCACTGAGCCCTGTAGTGGTTTGTTTGTCTTGGTTTATTTCACTGTACTGTAACGCATTTAAGCAACAGCAAAACACAGGACAGGTAAATTAGAGAGCACTACGCAGTACGCAGAAAAACAAAAATAAATTTGTGAGAGCGACACTTTGCGATGTTTATCCAGGCAATTTCACTTTTTAAATGTCTTGTAAGAAAAAGATAAATACACAAAGCAGACAAAGTACAATAAAATTTTGAGTATTTAGAATAAAATTAACATAAACAGAAGTAAAGTGAGAATAATTACCACACACGTGACTTTGAAAGACCAGTGTAAACATTTATGACGACTGAATGGTAAAACTGGCTGGACTCTGGAAATGGAAAACATTCTGCTGGCTTTATCAACTATGTTTCTCCCAGTAATGCTATGTCAGAAAGCATTTGGAAAAATGTATTAAATTCATTAAATTGGAGACTGATGTCAGCAAATACTAGAAATGTGGAAACTGTTATCAGCACACCACACACTTACAAACAAAGGAGATGAGAAATTAGACAAATCTCTGATGAGTGAATCTCTCTTTAGTTTATTTATCATGGAAAAATTTTAAGTTCAATCAATTTGGAGAACAGCAGTTTATATATCAGTGAAAAACATTCAATTCAAAAGAGTTGATGTGTCTTAACCAGGAGCGCCTTGCTCAGTTCACACAGAACTTTGGCTGTGCAACGCTCCGAGAATAAAAAACGGACTAATGTGAGCTCCTGCACAACATCTAGGAGGCTTTGAGGCATCAATGAACTTTTCTGTCTATCAAAGTAGTGTAGTGCCAAATCTGAGGCCATCCATCTGTCAGCTGTAGCTCAGCTTTAACTGATTTCAGCGTAGTGATCCCAAGAACAGTAGAACATCTGCACCAGGATTACGGAAAAAGAAAAACAAACACAACTCCAAGTCAAAATGGAAAAAAAAGCAGGCATTGAAGTTTCAAGAATTGATAAAACTCCAAACTCAGCTTGATTGAGATGCTGAGGTCGCACCTACAGAAGTGCTGCGGAAAATCCAAAGTCTGAAAACCAAAACCGTAAACCACGAATTAATTTTCTAAGAAAACATGAAAGTTTGACAAGGGAGATCGTAAGGAAAGGAGCATTTCTTGGACTTTATGCGGAAAATTGTTTCTGCAAGTATCAGATTCATAGGGAATGCTCACTTATTTTGCTGTAGTTTGGTGTTTCCTGCTTAAATAAATAACGAATGTACCTTGTTAATAGTCACCTGAAGGCTTCACTTCAGAAAAGCTGCCAAAATCTGTTGCATAGATGCTCAAACACCAGTTGATCTAAATGAAGTGCTGCCACTATCACCTTAGTTCCTGCAAAATTAGTCAAAAAGTCTACTTTTTTGACTCATTATGCATTATGCATGAAGCCTAATGCATGATGCATTATGCTTAATTTTGAAGCATCTTTAAAACATATGTCGTATTATGAGTCAGGTGTTACTGATCATCTAAGATAGTACTTTCTTCAGAAATAAAACAGCTCAATTTGCAACCCTAAAAAAACCTTCAAATATCTTGCAAAGTTAAAATAGCAATTTCTCAAAATGTATTTATTGTTTTTGATGTTTACCCCTCAAATTCAGTTTCAAACTGCTTTGTTAAGCTTTTTCATTTATGCTTGTGCATCTCTCTCTCTGGGGCTTGTAGAATGAGACCCATTTTTTTTGTGTGTTAGATGTTGAAGTGAAAGCCAACTGGTCAGCGTGTCAAAGGGTCTTCTCCCTGTTAAGATCATTAAATGTGTCAGGTGCTCAACAACACCTGGCTCCAGCTTAACAATGGGTGGTCCCGCATCAGCTTTTATTACTGAAAATGCTGTGTCACAGCTGGTTGGGCTAGTAGAGGGCAGATCCCACATCAGATCATTAATGCGTCCTACAGAGCTGCAGGGGAGAGAGGGTGAGGAGAATTCAACACAGTCAGAGAGGCAAAGGGTAGAAATGTCCATCATGATGCTGGTTTTCTTCTGTCTTCAACTTTTAGCTGTTGTACAACAACTTATTGTGTACAGTTTTGTACAAATGCTGCAGGAATATAAATGAGCAGTATGCTAGAGACAAACTACCATCACAAGATACTTGGAAATAATTTACTTGCACCTTACAAAGAGTTTAACCCAACTTAGGACTGCCACCTGTCCTGTTATATAGATTTTAGGTAACATCATTTGCAAATAATTTCCTTCAGATGTTGTTAGATGTTTTCTAACAGGAAATGAGACAGGCAACTCTGAAAAAACAAAAAACAAAAAAAAAAACAATGCATTTTGAAAATAGTTTGTCTACGTTTTATTTAAGAAAATGTCAAAAGAAATGGTTGTACTCTTCTCAATAATCAGTGAGATTGTTTTATTGAAATTGCAGCCATTAAGCACTGCTTTTAACTGGGACAGAAGTGTTCAGAAGGTAAAAGTTCATCCTGTAACCTTGGAGTTGCTGGTTGACTGAGACAGTCATGTGCTTGGTCGATACACTTCACCCGCTGTGCCTTTTGGTGGGTAGGGGGCCAAGTTGCGCTGATTGCCTGGAAGTCTCAGTTCTGTCAGACTACGCCAGGACAGCTGTGGCTACAATGTAGCTCACCACCATCACTGTGTGAATGTGTGGCTATATTGTTGAATGACTGAATGTTACGTGAAGCGCTTTGGAGCCTCTAGACTATAGTGCAATACAAATATTGTCTATTTAATTGCCGACCAGCTTTCTGCACATTTCATCTGTTATTTTGATCATTTACCTTTGGTGAAGAGCATTGCCAAAGTTTTTCAGGTTACATGACTTCCTTCCCATGTACCCAATCTGTAGGTTCCTCCACAGATTCAAGTGTCATCATCTTCTTAGACTGCCGACTCCCTTTGTCAAATCAATCAATCAATCAAATTTTATTTCTATAGCACATTTCAGCAGCAAGGCATTTCAAAGTGCTTTACATAATTAAAATGCAAACAGCATGTGACATAGAATAAACAGTGACAAAAAGAGATTTTGAAAAAGATTAAAAAAGATAAAAACATTAAAACCTGCACCCCTTTTAAACGTTAAACGTTAACGTTTAACGTTTAACTGAAATCCGAGTTGGGAAGTGACGTCACTCTGCAGAAAATTCATACTTTCCAAGTCCAAGAAATTCATACTTCTTGGACTTTTATTTAAGTATTACTCTCCTTTGAGGTACTTTTACATTACGTTTGAATAAATGCAACGTAGTTTATGCAGGAAAGGAAATGAGAAAAATGGGACTTAAAACCATTATTTGAATTGCGAGGATAATGTTTAGACGGGCGTTGCCCGCTACTGGCTAAATAAGGTATTGAAGCTAGTAACCCAATTTTTAAACGACACACACGGACGAACAGATGACTTTCAGACAACATTCAGACTCTCTAAAATGACAAAAAAAGAGATTTTGTCAGAAATATTAACCACCATAAAGGTTTTAAATATATTAAAATTCGGCGAACGTCAAGTCCGAACATTTGTTTATTTATTTATTTTTTATGAAGACATAGAAGAGACGTTTGCATTAGAATAACAGCAAGAGTAACAAAAAAATCTTAAAAATTTATTTTGTTGGGAGAAATAAAGCTCTTTGTAATGCCTCCGTTTTTTGGACGTTTTTTTTAAAGCAGCATTTATGAAAACGTCTGGAAGACGTTCAAGAACGTTCAAACAACATTCGGAAGTATGCACTTTGTATAAGAAGTGAAAAATAAAAATTTGATAAAAAATAATAACAGTCATAAAAGTTTTAAAGATATAAAATCTAAATCAAGTGAAATGACAGCAAAAAAAAAAATTATTTGGGAACGAATGTTCAGAGTGAATGTTCAGACAATGTTTGCTGAACGTCAGGTCCGAACATTCGACGTTCGACTTTCAGACTACGTTCACGGACGTACTCCGAACATTTTCTTGCTAGCAGGGTTGTTTAACTGGGTCTCAAACCTTCTGGGACTTTAGTCAAAAACACAGTTAGACAAGGACTCCAACCTCTAGGTTTTTAGTTGAAACGCCGTCAACTGGGACTCTAAACCCTGTAGATGTAGAGATGCTTGACTTCAGCTCTTTAATTCATGTTGTGACCAAACTCTTTTGATTGCAAATTCTGGTTATTGTTAGTTTTTCATTGTATTTAGCTTGCGCAACTTTCTTTTTATCTTCAGACTTTGACAAGTGAAAGTCATGCATCTCAAATAGGATCTGCATTCTCACTGAGCAGATCATGAACCCTTTGTCTTAAAACCATCGCCATCCACCTGGTCCAGTTGTACTCTTATTTTCTGTACAACTGATTGTAACATTTCTTTGCAATCCCTTTTAAAAATGTTTTTATTCCTTGTATTTTTTTACACTTTAAAAGCAAAAATTTCAGTGTCATTTAGTTAGATTTTTTTTTTATCAAAAAGTTCAGATCTAAGTCAAACTAGCAATCTGTTGCAAGAAACAAAATTTGTAAAGTGTTATGTTTCATTCTTATGATCACAGCTTTAATAATGTAATCTACCTGGAAAATACACTCGCTGTGTGGTAAGTGCTCTGACGGGTTTTCACTACTATATTCGTGTTTTTGCAATGTTATTATGCACCTCTGCTACGACAAATTATGAAAGTAAAATATACAAAAAGGTAGTAAAATAGCATACTTGCCTTTTTATCTTACAGTTATAGGTTTAAGAAAATAGCCTCGAACTGAGCCTATTCACGGCTCGTATAAAGTCAGCACCTTTGCTGAAGATTGCGGTGCTGAAATTAGCCGCCTTTCATTTATCCTCCCCCGTGAATTTGGCTGTTAGGTGCCATTCATAGTTGATTTGTCTAAATGTGCTGTCGCTGCTGAGAAACTTGATTTAGATGCAAAAAAGAAAATTGCACAGTGTCACATGCACCAACATAATTTACATGCCTGTCTGTCTGACAAACAGTCTATTTCAACGAACGCACAAGAGTCCAAGAGTGGCCACGAGACTCGGAGCTGAATTTACACCAGGGAAAAGATACATGTTTTAGTGACCAGCGGGGGTCAGTGGGTGTGCTCGTGTGTAGAAGTGTGAAAGAGTTGTAATGAAAATGGAGAGAGAGAAAGGGTGTGAGAGTGCCAGGGATGGAAAAGAGGGTTAAAAAAGAGAGAGACATCAATCTTTCCCCTGCTCCCTGTGGTCTGGGGTACCTGTCCTGTTTCTGACATCAACAAAGCCAAGCCTTCTGGGTAGTAATCAATCAGTCACACTCCGACAAGCTGGCGGAACTGAGTGCTCTGTGTTTGTGTGAGTACAAGTGTATGTCTGTGTAGGTATTCAACTGTTCAATTGCGTGTGTGTGTGTGTGTGTGTGTGTGTGTGTGTGTGTGTGTGTGTGTTTCTGTGTGTGCTGGATGGAGGGGGCACATTAGCTAAGCTCGGGATGAGTAGAAACAGGGAAAATGAAGTGTGGATGATGGTGAGAAAAAAAGGCAAGTGAGACCTGAGTGTGAAAAGAAGAGAGATGAAAGAAACCAGCTCCAAAAAGATGCTATTTAGAAAAATGATGGAGTGAAAGACTGAGCAATGGGAAGAATAAAGGAAGCAGAGCAAAGTGACATTAAAAAAAGAAGTCATATTCAGAGAAAGATTTCTTAACATAATAATAATAATGACAGACTTTCTGTAATTAACCTTCCAGACAAAATCAGTGAGGGGAAAGAATCTGGCTATTGGATGTCTGAATGTTTGGTTTCTGTTCTGATCTATTGTGAACTTCATTCAGGCTATTGCTCAGGTCATTTGGGTGACCTTGGTTGTAATGAGAGTCCAAGCAAGAACCTTTATGGATAAGTTGGCACATAGTACCAATGATCACAAGGATTTATTGGTCATTGCTGCCTATAATCTAAACATTTTACTGCTTTTCTCATCTACAGTCTTTCATGTTCCTGTGTCTTTACAAAGGAGTTGCATTTCTTTTTTTAAATAGTTATTTTTACAATGTCTTATTGTCATTGTCTCGTTTATACATAATCAACCAATCGCCTCTTCCCCAGAAAGGCACCCGGTTTATTTAAGACAGCTACATCTCCACCTGGATCTACCCAACAGGCGTCTCCTCTCTGTGTTTTACTTCTACTTGCATGCACTCATGCTACATATATTTTGTTGAGGTTACACAATACTACTATTTTCCTAACACAACGGCCAAAGTCATTTTTTGCCAAAAGTGATTTTTTTGCAAAAAAAAAAGAAAAAAAGACGGTGGCAATATGATGAAACACAAACATTCCTCTGAAAAGTTGCTCAAATTTTGTTCACTTGCATACATAATTTCGGTAAATGTATGTTTCTTTAATCTTGCACCTGACACTAAATTGGATTTAGGTCTTGGATTTATGTTGATTTAAACCATTTAATTGAAGCTCTGTCTATATTTTTGGGATTATTTGGGCTGTGACAGACTTTGTTTTTAAACTGCCCTGTTTTAACTGCATCCTTCTTCATAAGTCAAAATAGTTCACGTCTGCAGCTTCGTCCAGCATTAAACCTACTGCAGGCCACATGGTTGACCTCCTGAACCGCTTTGTGGTTTCCACCGGCCACTCGGCTCACCTCCTGACCTGTTTAGTGGTTTCTACCCGGCCAACAGCCAGCTTCCAGAACAACTCGGGATGACCTTGAGGTTTTTTGGCTGAACTCTATACCTCTGAAGTTTGGTTTTGTTTTTCTAACATGCAGTATGAATATTTTTGCCAGGTACTGTTACTTGAAGACAGTACTGCTACTTTCTTGTGAGCTTTTGTTTCACACTTTAAAAGTTTCAACCGGCATTGAAAGCCCAGTGTTAGTAATTGCTTCCTAGATTTTATCTACATTAAAGCTTTTCTAAGCAGAATATCTAATCGCTCCTCTAAAATCTTGACAACTTTCATAAATTAGTCAGAATTTGTCTTTTTCTCAAATGAATCCCCTTTAACTTAGGCCAATTCTGGTTTAAGTTAGATGAGACATTTTGTGTGATGAATTTGTTCAACAAGGCCAGAACCCAATTGACTGCAGCTCGCTGTATGTAATTTGTTCCAAATTATCCACTTCCTTCTAAAGATCTTGACGGCTGACAGCCTACAAATCACCACTCATGGATATATACATTTGAAAGCATTTAATCAAAAATGTCTTACATTCCCTCCACAGTGTTTACACAAGGCCAGAAAAAACTTTTCTCATTTCAGAAGCCGTAACTAAAGGACACAAGCGCAGATTAGAGCAACATTTTTATTAGAAAGTAACTTAATTCCATCAATGGAAAAGTTCATGGCCCCAGTTCTTTGTTTAAGCAAAAATTGGATTTTTACTGAATGCTGTCTAAATATTAGTCTTTGGGTTAAGAGAGCAATAAAAGAAAGCAATAACATATAAAAGCCTGATACAAATCCTAAGGGTCTTCAAGAGATTGTGGTCCAATAAAAAATGTCAGTTTACATGTTTTTTGAGCTCTCCTTAAAGACCTTAGTCATCTCTTCTTTAGATCTCTGATCTTTAAGCCTGCACCACCATAAACTGGCCACCGTAAATCACTAAAGATGTCCATTAAATTAGCCCTGCAGGCAGATCAGATCTACCATAATTGCTTAAATGCATTATGTTGATTAATCAGTGCTGGTTGTAATATAGCAGCAAGTGGCCCACTTAGAGGAGATTTTATCTTTTTGTTTCACTTTGGTGTTTCACCGTGAAGAAATCTTCACAAATAAAGGACCTAATGAAAGTTTTTCTCCTTCTCCTCTTTTCATTGCCAATCACTCTCTCAGCTCTCTCATTTTTGATTGGGCTCCCATTCTTTATACCAGGCTTCCAGTAAAAGCACTTTCTACTATCTACCTCATTATCTTCTCTCCATCTTCTGATGCATCGGCTTTTAGAGATGAAAAACTGCACCCAACCAAACTGTCCATTCGGAAGATGAAAATCACATTGTTCCTCTTCCTTATCACAACCTCTTCATCAGTGAACGCCGCTCACGTACGGCCGTGTTTAAAGGGATTGTATTGTGCTCTGAATAATGTTCTAATTGCTGTGCACTTTCTAAAGAAAATCCCCACAGATCTTTTCTTTTATTAAATTTTGGCACAAGAGAAATTATTTGTATTTGTCAAGTCTTTACCTGGACAAAGAATAAGCTTGTCACAACCTCATTTTCACACTTTGTCCTTTGGCACAATGCTTGTTTAGAATAATAGCTTTTTTCCAAATTCATATTAATAGAAAGTCATCAGTGCTTTGTTAGATTAAAAATGATTAAGTTGAGGTAATGCAGCAAATTCATAAGAAAAAAAAACAGTTAGGCTCAGTCAAAAGGTTGGATCAGTGGTATGATTGTTCACTGGTGAGGCACTGACTCCTCTGGAGTTGGATAAAACACTCCAAATAGAAACTTATTTTTCAGTTTTAACTTTGGAACATTGAGTTGTTTTAATAGCTTAAAAAATATTCTATACAAATCAACAATGGAATAGTAAGAAAGGCAAAATAATATTTAATATTATATTCACATTTGATAGAATATTAATATATATTACATTTGATAGAATATTTTGTAACAATTTTCGGGTTATCTTGTTCTAATTTAACTTTAAAATCTTTTGTGATTTCTCCTTTATTTGTATATGAAGTCCATGTGCATTTCCTCTTCCACAATGTCACTACCTTCTTTGTCTTCAATTTTAAAAGTTCTGCCTCTTTGGAGATAATCACCAAAGAACACCGTCTACCTCAGTTCTATCTATTTTTGTTTTGTCTTTTTGTGACTTTTTTTCGGTCTTTACAATGCCTAGAACAGAGTCTTTCAACCTTGACCCTCAAGGCTTGTCACAGGCTTATTGTGCAGGGAAATGCAAGGCATGCATTTCCCTGCATGTCTAAAACAAGTTTTAAGCATTTCCCTGCTTCAGCGCACATGATTTCAATTAATGGCTGATAATCAGGCTTTTGCTGAACTGCAATTATCTGAATACAGTGTGTTAAAGCAGGAAAACATTAAAAACATGCAGGGCAGCATGCCTTGAAGACCAGGGTTGAAACATACAGGCTTCGAAGAAAAGCATCTGTTGCCCATTGTGCCTATGCAGATCAGCACTGCCCTCTATCAGTGCGGCATGGTACTTCCTGACTTACCCTGCCCGGTTTCACTGTGAATTTCTGGCCAATTGAAGGACTAAATTTGCAACACACATTTATTAAATACAGTACAGACCTTGTAACGTTGTGTAGCACATATGTAAGCAAACAGGATGATATAAAGAAAGACAGAAATGAGCAACCAACTACCTGCTTCATTCACTGTGACTTTTATTATTCTTTTCCCAGTATTATTGTTTTATTTTTTTTAGTTCACAAATTTTCCTTTTCTTCTCTTGTTTAGTTAGTAATTTAGTTGAGTAATTGGACCTTAATAAATTTCTGATAAACCTTGAAAACAGCTACTTTAAACTGATTGCTGCTTATGATATAACAACACATGCAGAAGCACCACTGATGAAATGTGACTGTCTGTCACGGTCAGTCCCTTTCACATTCGATTACATGTCCTGCAGAGTTTATTGTAAAAGAAATTCCTTAAAGTATGAATTAGAACAGATGTGATCTGTTAACTGTTTTTTTAAGAGCATCATGAATGACAAAAAAACACATTAATACAAAACAGCATGCATAGTGCTGCCTTCAAACTTTATATATTTATGCATACAAAATATATATAATGTAATAATTTACTTAATATTTCTGGGAGGAAAAGAGAGTCAGAATAAAAAGAGTTAAAATCCAGTCAAAATGAATGCCTTTAAAGCATGTTAAAAAATATATAACAACCTTCTAACAAATTTTACTCATATTTAATTCAACTTATGTCTTAAAGTCAAATCCTAGATTTCTTTGGAAAATAAAATAATTATCTTTGCCTGTGCAGAAATGTGAGGTATTAATAAAAAAAAACAACATGAAAAGATAAAAAAAAAAGACTCAAGATAAATACTGTATGTTTAAATAGGTCGATTTAATCCAAGGACAGAACTGTAGTTAATTCAGAGGTTCAAAATGAGGTTCGAGATTCACAATTAGCTTCTTGAAAGTTATCTGAATGTTTTTATTCCAACTTGTAGGGCTTAGAAGCCAGGAACACCACAAAATCATTTAAAGATGCTCCAGGAAACCTAAACTCATCTTTCCAAACCAGTTTGAAGGTTGAAGCCGATAGAAACTTGGGCGCAGCGTGGTGCAAAGAAGATGTTAATGCTGATAAAAACAGGAGAACAGGACATTCAACCCCTCAGGATACATCGGAAACCAGGGCACTAAAATACAGAGGAGGTGTGATTAGTGACATGGCAACCAGGTAAGTCTGGTTAGGGTAATGCTAAGCAGCTGTGGGAGAGTGCAGAGCATGGAAACTGAGGGAAACTAAAGAGAGAGTATATACTCAGAGGGAGTTGAAACAAAAAGCCAGGGAAAAAGACATTAGCATTAAAGAATAAACCAAAATGCACAAAGAACCGAACACAAGTGTTAAGAAACTAAACTAAACCCAGGAATGAATGAATACAGAGTCCCAAATGTTAATGATGAGTTAGGTTCAGTGATCAAAGTCTTAGAGGTTGGAAGATCACAATCTACAAACCATGAATACCACAGTTTCACTCTAGTTGTTGCATTAGATAGAGAACAAATCGAACTTCAGCTTGAAACTCTTGTTTCTTTGAGTTGAAATCCTTGCAGTCCATTTCTTTCTTTGTTTGTAATGGTTTTTAATGGTTAAAAGCACACATTTATCTTGTAAATCTCCTATGCTGTTACCATCTTGTCTAAACGTACTTGTAACAAAGACATTTAATCTTTATTTAAGTTAAATAAAGGTTTTAAAAGTAGGAGGCTCCAACTCTGTTCAAGCAAGTTGTACCTTATGTAGATATCTTAACAAGCATTATTTACTAATCACTTATCTAGCTGCAGCCTTTGCATTAGCAGTCAATGAATGGGATTCTGAGGTCCCCCCCCTCCCCACACACACACACATATGGAGCATATCCTTTGACTGCAGAAATATTCCACAATCTCTTCTTCTGGCATTCATTTGGCAGAGGAGCATTAAGGCTACAATCCAAACAACTATCCAAAACATTAATCTTCATGCTGACCCAGAGCTGCCATGCTGGTATACTAATGAGCACTGCATGCTGTGACAAACCATAAGAAACAGTCCTTATATCTGCACTCCCATCACAAACAGACCCTATCTCAGTGGTGATGCTGTTTGACTGATTATGCTTTTACCAAAGAGCTCTGGCAAGGTACCAGAAGAATCTCTATGCTGAATAAAAGCTTTTAACAAAGACGCCTTCTTCACTTCAGACTGAATGCAGCTGTTTAGTGAGAGAACATCCATCTTGTCCTTTCCCTAAGATTTAGATCACAGTGTAGAGCATTTTCATATGGACATATGGTCGCAGTGCAAAAGCTTTTCTGGTTCTGAACACCAATGCTACTTTGCAGTGCAATTACTTATAGCCACTTTGCAAGGTATTCATATACAACCCGTTTTACTACAGCAAATGGTTCTTTCAGCGTCTATAAATAATAAACATTATTGCAATTTATTTTATAAGCACTGAAAGTAAAATATGTGAATGTGTCTAGCTTGTTCTACGACAAATGCAGCAGATTGGTGATTTTGATTCAAAGACAAAAAGGTTACATTATGTCTCTAGAAAATAATAATTAACAAGGTCGGTCCATTAAAACTCCTGCCAAGCATGGGTGGTTCCAGACAGGGGTCAACAGGGACCAGCGTCCCTGTAAAACTGGTCCCTGTTTTAGACCCTGTGGTCTAAAACAGAAACTATATAATTATAACCAATTATATAGTTTCTTTATAATCAGCTATAAAGAAACTAGAACTAATTAGTTACTTGGACCACTTTCATTTTCTACGTTCACAGTTTTACTTTATCAGTTATATTAAGTTGTTTGCCCTTCAAGCTGTATTTGATGAGGGAATAACATACAACATGATGTAAAGCGTACAAAAATCAATTTTACAGAAGACTGGGCCATACATCCAACCAACCATCCATCCATCACCTTCTGCTTTTAGAGCAAACCCCTCTTAAGTAATAGTTTATTGCTATTTGTTTTGGAGAATCCACTTACATATTAAAAAGAAAAACAGAAAGTTTAATCATAGTAGAGGCAATTAACTGATTAATATTTGTAGCATTTCCCCTTAAAATTTAACTCAAACTACTTGAACAGAAGATATTGTTTATTCAAATTAATAGCCACCAGATCTGCTGCTTAGCAAGAGATTATTTTAGTAAAAATCTGAATCTGAACAAAATCTGAATGTCCACACTGGGCTTCCACTGCACATGTCTTTTGCCCCACAATGATAACAAAATTCTATAAACTCATCCATATGAACCTATCCTTCCTTGGTTTATTGTGGAGGTACAATTATATAGTTGTGTTTATAAAGCCAGGATAAAGATGGAGCATGTTGCCGGGTAATTATACCAGAGAGCATTTGTTGAAAACTCAGCAGAAATGTTTTATTTTCACCATTAAGGGAGTTACTGTAGTGCTATTAATATTTTTAGAAAAACAAACAAAAGGTTTAAAAACAAAAATTCAAGTGGAGTCCCAGAAACCTCTGCAGGTGGATTCCTTACACTAAACAAGCATCAACAATGACTGACTCCATGCAAAGCGCCTTTGAGTGTCCTAATAAACCACTATGTCAGTGTGATGTCATTTTATTGACAAGAGTCACATTAATGTAAACATCTTTTCACTGAAAACACAAAAATTTTCCCCCTTCTGGTGAAAACCTTAAATGAAAGTAAAAAGGAAAGTGTTGTAAAATTGTTTTTAAATTTATAACACATTTGCTCTCTCAAAAAAGTTACTTTAAAAATCCACAGCACATATAACAATCACATACAGTATCTAAATAAACACAATACAGCAAATGAAAATGTTCTAAGTCTTTCCACAAGTTTTATTGTGAGGAATGCATATCTTGTCTTGTTAGTAAAATAAATGTTTCAAAAACAGATGGGAGCTGTAACAAAAATCCAATGGTTGTTTTGTAGTCATTCAGACATCCAGCAGAGTAAGCAGTGTCTGAGTGCAAGAAAGGAAATATGTATAGTTTTCTCTTATTTGGTTTTCTTTTCTATATTTTCTGTCTTTTACAATTTCTCTTCTGTCTCTTAAGCTAAACAAAGTGATCAAGACAAACATTCAAGCCACAACCACAGCACTGCGAGCTCATTTTATAAAGGTTTTGGTTCATCTTTGTAAGAACATGTATCAAATGTCTATTTACCAATATCAGTGACATTTTAAATTAGTCAAACATCAGTCCTATTGTTATAATGTATCAACATAAATGAATTGTGACAAGGACAGGATGACATTTCAAAAAACTAGTCAACTGTTTCAAAAGTCTGAAACACGCATTGCATTGAGCTGCTACTTTTTTTCCATTATGATAATAAAGAACAGGATGCTATGGATTTTTTCTTTAAATTTTTTGGCTTACCTACGATCATCAGTGTCATAGTGTAACAGATAAGCTGTAAAAATCTGAGCAGTCTTAAGAATTCATCAGCTAAAGAGACATATATTTCCCTCGAGGGCTGGTGGAAACCAAAAACAAACCAGGGGATATTAGCCTTTAATTTATCGGGGGACTAGAAGCTGACTCCATATGAATGCTAATGTTGTTCAGTATCTGCTGGATGCCAAAAGAGACAAATTTTAAATAACTAGCTCATTATATGTGCTGAAACAGCCATAATAAGTCCTGGCCTGTGTTTGCAGCTCGTTTCCACTTCTGAATGGTTAAAAAGTGGAAGGAAAGAAAAAAAAAGATGCAGAGCAAATTTAACGTCAGGGTAAACAAAGTACAGTGAAACGCTTCGTTATTAATGGAGCTTGTTCACAGGTTCACGGAGAAATTATGAATTAAATTTCTTCCAGCAGTGATCGATGAGACAGCAGGCTTAAGCTGCATTCATCCAGCCTTTCTCAACCTACAGCAAAAATCTTGTTCTTAGAAGACATGCAATGATCATATGTCACATTGATGCCAAGGAAAAGTGTGAGTTATTAAATATGTTTTTTAGTCATTTCTGTGAAAATAATGCATATGTGAAGGCCTTTCTTGTTGCGCTTGTTATTAAATCTTGTTCTAACATAGAAAGTTACTCGATTACACAAACCACAGCTGTTACAGTTCTTCATGTCAGAAGCAGCATTTCTACTTTGTTGTTGATATCGTCTTTCCTAATTTTCTCTTGTCATTTTGATTTACTTTCATAGTGTATAAATGACTCTGATGTCACCTTTAAGGCCTTCAGATGAAGAATAGGAAATGTTGGTAATTTGGGTCTCTCTTTTGTATGAAATAGAAAAATAGTCATATGACCAGCCACAATTTTGTTCCAATAAACATCAACAGGATTACATTATAAAATATATAATTGTTGATAGACAAGAAAACAGAGAAACAACCTCTGTAAATTAAACATTTAAATGATAAAAACATGCCAAGCTTGGCATCTAGAAGAAACCCCATCATTACTGAAACTCCTGGGAAAGCTCTGTGAAAATGCCTTAAACTGCAATTAAATTTATATTGCAGAAGCACAGTCTATCACATTTACTCACAAACATCCCACATTATTACATTTTTGCTCAAAAAAACCATCACAATGGCACTAAAATAAATAAGTAAGTAAATGTAGATCTTTTATTGAGAATCATATTTTTTAGGTTAGTCTGGAGGAAGCTTTAGCTTAAACTTTATAAATATTTATTTACTTGCGTATGCTATTCGTACAGAAAGAGAGTTCTACTTTTATTAGCCTCACTTCAAGCTGGAAGGGACACTCTGTTTTGTTCAAGCAATGGCCTAACCTCAGACATGACTTCAATTAGGACAATTTATATTAACAAAAAGAGGAACTGAAAGTTTGAAAAGGACTCAGGTTTATCTTGCTGCTCAATACAGAGTAGAGGATGGCAAGCAAGGAATGAAAAATAACAAATCCTTCCAAAGCTCACTAGTAGACAACTTCAGAAAAAAATGCCAAAGAGGTCACCACAACCAAATTCTCTTAAGGCTTTTGTGCACATTCTTACCGGACAAAAATAGTCATTTGAATTATTTACCTTTGGTTTTAGTGCATTAAACTCTATCCTTATGAACATATCTCAAAGATGAAAGTCAGCATTTGTCTCATCTCAGTCATGAATAGAAATTATGAGTGGGTGGAGAATCGATTTGGAAAAACAGTGTGAGTGAAATGAAAAATTTCAACCAGAGACACCAGCTGGCAACTTAAACGCCTTGGATGTGCGATGGTGTGACGGTGAAGTGAATTATGAACCAGGCCATGTTGTCAGCAACTTTTGGCTTAATTGTTACCTTCACAAAGGTGGTGTCTGTTTCCTGCTACCTCTTTAGCCACCCCATGAGCATGCAGGTAGCCAAATGAAACAAAATTCAACGGTAATATCCAAGTGGATGGAAACCCTGAGAGCTGACAGCTAAATTAAATAATCAGAAAGGTTGGAATAATAAAGAAAAAAATAATGTCTCTTCACCGTTGTTTGGAATTGAAATAAAGAAATCTGCTTGACCTTCAATCCATCTGTTGCCTCAAGTCTTTATTTCTACGTCTATCACTCTCTCTCTCACACACACACAAGAAATAGATTAGCTTTACTATTTTATCCAGTGTGTGTTGCTTTGTTCTTTTTATTATTGTTATTATTTAGCCTGAAGCTTAACACAATGACACAGAAGACACTTGTAGGTGCAGAGTTGCTACTATGCAAAAAAAAAAAAAAAAATCACATCAGTATGTCTGTTCTATCTGTGTTTATTTTTAAACTTGACAATTTCTCTTCTCAAACACAAAACTGTCTCATTACTTCAGGGCTTTTTCTTCCTTGGGTCTGCAGGTTCATCTGACCTGCCTTTCCATGAGTGTTTTGATTTTTTTGTGTGTACTTGACCTCACTACTGCCATTCCTAACTTCTGCTCAAACACAGTTTCTTTCCATAAATCTGGCTCTCATCCTGTGATCTGAAATCAAACAAAAGAACAACCAAACCTCTGTGACATTTGCTAACCTCTCTGCTGTTTATCATATTTAATTAGATTATTCATCCACCTGTTTGTTGCCATTTCTATTATTCAAAAACAATCACTTTCCATCGGACAAACAAAAACTGTTGCTTTGATTTGAAGAGTGAAGAGTAAAGATGAAGTCTTTATCAGAAAAGATAATAAAGACTTAAGTAGATGCTTTCCTACTAAAAAAATAAAAAATAAAAATAAAATAAAAAAATTAAAACCTTGCCATCTATAGTATAGGAAAAACCTGGCTTGAAAAAGCAACGACTTCAGTTTGTCCAAACATAAAAGGCCGGATTCTTTGATGGTAAAATATATGTGGCACTATGGCCTTTTTTTAAAGAAAAAAAAAACATTTCATATGAAATATATAAAACTGTGTTCAGTTGCAACAGGCAGTTGGGTTTTCACCTTACTAGTATTACTTTAGAGAAGTGCTGACATAAAGCTGTGGTTGGATCCACTTTTCTTTCTCCATTGTAGCTGAATAAGAAACTATAAAGTTCTCAAATGGCACACTTGAGTGACAGTAGAGAATCCTCATACTCTGCTTTGTTTTAATGCTGCTTGTTAAAGTTACATAACAATGCTAAAGCTCCAAACTTTACTTTCTCACACAAACATTCTGCATGCAGTATGGTTTAAAACAGCATGCTGTTTTAAATGTTGTACCAAAGGAGCATCGTAATCAACATATTATCATCATGATGGGATGAAACTTGCTTTATTTCTTCAAGCTTGGACTGATGTAACAAAGCTTTTTCAACATGGGAGTAGACAGGGCAAAACAATCTTTAAAATATTAAGATAACATGTTTTCATAAGCAAACTGCATGTAAAATAAAGAATCATGTTAAGCATTTTTAGGTTTGTCTTGGAAGGGGCTAATTAAGATGTGCAAATAAATACCGTTCACTGCTCGATTTGTTTCCTAAGATGCTACGGTAATGATGCTGGGACTGTGAAATGAAATCAGGCTCCCATTCTTTAAGTGTACCATCTTGATTAAAGAAGACTGCAAAAAAAAAAAAAAAAAAACGAAAACAGACTGAGCAGCAACAACCATGGCTTTAAATTAATGGCGACATTAAACATCTGAACTAATGGTCAAGTGTTGCAGCATAATGTCTGACAATCCTGAAGGCTTTTGTTGGATCAGTCAAAATAACACAAAACAGAAATCAAACACCTAATCAGATGCATTTAGGAGCCATTTCTGATGCATCGTTCCAGAAAGGAAATGATTAATCATTCTTCTCATTTACCTTTTTCATGTCTCCTTGTTTTATTTCAGCTCATTGTGAGTTTCTACTGCGTTCGTAATGAGAGTAAAGATAAATAATGGTTGATTACAAACCTTTGAAAGTCAGGTAAAAAAAAAAAAAAAAAAAATATCTGAAACAGGCTGAGCACTTCTGATGGCAATAACTGCACCGCACAACACAAAGCACAGAAATAACAGCTCCAGTACAAAGTGCTGTCGTGACTGCATGCAGGTACATGTGGGTGTCTTGACACAAACTGCCATGTGACGGCTTTCAGCCTAATGGAGACTCTGCTGGGTCCCAAATCAAATAAAACCTGGCTCAGAAGGAGTGGAAAGTTTCTACTGAGAGGTGATTGACAGCCAGTCTGAACAAAACAGGACAGATAGTTTCTTTACTGACAAATTTAAGAAAAAGCACGCTGTTTATATTTGGTTTGATTCAGTCACCTGTCTGCTAACCTCATCTAATTGGACTTTTTAGGGTTTCTGTGGTACTTTATTTTGTTTTTTTTGTTAATAACATTTATTTTTGGGATAATTCCCAAACAAAATAGTGAATTCAGGATCGTCCTTACGAGTCAACACATAAATGAGTCCGTACGGATTACATGAGAGCTTCAGAGTCAGCTCCCCTTCCTGTCACTGTACGTCCTGGTGGAACATCCTCAGCGGTGAATATCTTCTGGTTTCGGATGACTGGATAAATAAATCGGTGCAACTAAGCATGAAATTTAACACCAAAAATCTATTTTTCACAATTTGTATTGACAATTACGTATTTAATCAAAAATTACTGAAGGGATTAATGACAATTGTTGCTGGAGGCAGGATTAAATGCAAAAACAGTTTAGAAGATATTACAAGGGAAGTTTAAAGTACTTTGTCAACTGAAACAAAAATGAATACCCACCGCCTTCATTTCTGATTATTTACTGTGAAGTTGCAGCTCTTTTGGACTTGTTTTGATTGTAGAGCTTTTCTAGTGCTCTTCTCAGAAAAGAAATAAGTAGGGTAATAACATAAGGCATTTTTGGGGAGGTGCATAAAAAGAAACAAATGTGATACTTTTATTTGCTGCACAATACACCGAGATTGCTTTTGTTGTACAGTGTTATGTAAATGTCAGCTGAACTGATGCTGATTGAGGGTGGTTTCATGAAGTCACTTGTTTTTCTCTATAAGTGTAGCGCATTAATGGCTTCACATTAGGGCTACATGATGTTAGGAAAACAAACAATATGCAACATTATTGACAAATGTTGCAATGGTGACATAACTTGGGAGCAAAAAAATATGTTAATATCTTTCTGCTTTGGACTAAAAGAGAACAGAGATTCATTTTAATGCCTATAAACTATCCAGCCACTGGAGGAAAAATCTAATTTAATATTTCCATCTCAACAAGGTATTGAAAAAGTTGCTTTTGGCTGATATTCTCCTGTTTTGATATTTGAAAATACTCAGTTATAGTTTCTAAATGACTACACCATACCACCCATGTATATTCTAAAATGTATTACAATACATTAAAGAACAAGTGTCACCAAACTGTTGGGCCCAGCCATGAAAAGGGACAAGAGAAAGAGTCTAAACTAGATACAGAGATACTAGTAAAAACAATGAATTGAAGAATGCACCGCATTAGCCTGTTGTCTTTCATATTTGCGCAGTTCTCAGAAATGATTCATATTTCACAGAAGAAGCTCTGGAGCACTAATGTACCTTACCTTTTTTTTCTTTTTTCGATAGAATAATTCCAGGATGATGTTGTCAAGACGTTGTTTTTGTTAGTTTTGATGATTTTCCACTAAGACCAAATGCAAACATGAAATTTAAGGTTGGAATATTACATCAGACCAAGAAAAAAAGATTAATGGAGAAACATGAGCTTTATTCAAAGTATTTTTTAAAACCTGTTTAAAAATGTATCTTTAATCTGACAAGTAAGCCTTTTATAAATGACTATTTAATTTACTGAGATGTACCTGTAAAGAACGTCACACTTCCATGTGAATAACTGCTCAGACCTGTACATTACAAAAGCCTTTAAGAATCTCTATCAAAGTGGATAAAAATCAGAGGCCGATTGTTGATCAACCTGCTTAAGCACAACCAGGGAACATCTGTTGTGGGGAGAATGGAGCTCTTTTCAATTAGTTGCTGCTTTAACTCTCACTGGTCTCTGTGGACGTGTGGTTACAACCTTGTCTCCCAGCTCAACTGACGGCTCAGTGTCGGCACAAACAGTTTTCTCATTGGCTTGGATTGTGATAAATCTAGAGTTGATTCTCCACGCTCCACTTGACCCAAGCTGTTCAACTAAGAGAAGATCAACTTTGGGACAGGATAGTCTTCTTAAATGTACCATGTTCCTTCCTTGAAAATGTTTTCCTTTGGGCATCAGAGAGGTTCTATGCACCATATAATACCATCAAAATAGATCTTTAACCGTAGTAATCTCATGATGACTGATGTTGTTTCCACATCCATTAATCCTCCAGTATTTTTGAAACATTTCAAAATAAAAAACACTTAATTGAGCCCAAAGGCAAATTAAATAATCACTTCACTGAAAAAACACAACACACACATTGAAAGTCTGACAAAACTACCAATCAGTATTTAAATCAGCAGTTAATTATGAATTTCTTCCTCTTTCTAGATTTTTAACAAGTGGTTATCAGGCTATTAAAACTCCTTTTCTCTGTCCCGTTTGAGCAAACCTTTCACGTTCAGGTCAATTAGTGGTGATGTAAAGAATGACTCAAATAAAAACGGCGCCATGTTTGTTATTTGTGAGAGAGTCGTATAGAGCGAGAGATGGACCCCGTGTTTACACAGCCTAAAAGATGAAAAACATTTGTGGATACATCTAAAATGGTCTCCATGTGTACGAGGCCTAAACTATAATAATTATAATAATTCAAAAACAGCTTTAAACACTAAAGTTTACGTCCAAGGTGTGTTTGTGTGATTCAAAGCAAAATATAATGGTGGTGAAAAGTTTCCATAATTTAGGATGACAACAAACATTGTTGTTGTTCATTAATTATTTGTTGTTTCATTTTCAAAGTGTGAAGTTAAAATAAATTTCGGTCTAACCTAAGTGAAGAGAGTCTTAAAGTCATCTGATGGAAGTAAGTTTAACCCGAACAATTGTTAACAAAAAAATCTAAGTGAGTCATTGTATTTACGCGATGCAACTTACAATCTCAAACAGACAAATTATTTTTTTTCAGGAGCAGGTTTGCCAATAGGCATACTGCTTTTATTTATTGTCAATTCTATACGATGTCTGACAGGAACTGAAAGAGCACCACTGATACTTTATTTTATCTCAGTCTTCTACCAAGAAAAATAACTTCTTTCTTGAGATTCACTGTTTTGCAATATTTACTGAGATACAATGTAGCTCTGAGAATGAGCCTTGACGATGACATAAAATGGAAAGCAGAATAAAAATCACTGCTTAAATTAAATCAAGCATCTATTCTTGAACTACCATGCCCTGACAGCCAAAGACAAACTTGAAGGAGGAGGAAGAATAGGGTGAGATGGGAAGAGTGTACAGGTAAATTAGATTGAGGGAGAGAGAAGGACCAGCCAGCAGAATGTGAGGGAAGCTGAAATAAATCAAGTGTGAGAATGAAATGGCATACCGTGGTGAGATGGAAAAAGGGAAGAGGGGGAGGGAAGCAGTAGGAGAGAGATGGCGTGAGTGAGCTCTAAAGAGGAAATCAGCTGCCTTCTAATGGCCGCTGATTACATCTCCTCCTAAATGTCAAGAACATTTCCATTTAAAGTGCCCGGCTACTTAAAAAGGCATGATGAGAGGCACGCCCAGACCACACGCTCACACACACACACACAGAGAGAGAAGTGGGCAAATATATATAGTCATTGATTCACAGATATGCGCAGGAAGCCAGAAGCCAGGCAGGACAAAGTTGCACTTGAGAGCTTGGCTCATATCTTAAGACATCAAACACTGTGCTCATGAATCATGCTAAAGTGTCGCCTTATTTTAAGTGCACCACAGTGTCGTCAATAAAATCCACTCAGGCAACAAACAAACACCGACACAAACTGCTTTATCCCTCATTTTCAATCCGTCCCTGAAATCTGCTCTCCAATGAGGCATGTCCTCCCACCGGGGTTTGGTAATGACAGCCAATCAGGATCGCCCTATCTGCGCCCAGCAGCATAGACTGGGCAGATAGATGAGTGGCCGAGAGGCCCCCGCTGAGCTGAAGCTACCGCAGTTCACAGATAGATTCAATGCATCAGAGCAGCACCACACACAAGCACACATACACTAAACCAAAAGGCACAAGCGACAATAAAACCTACAAAAGACCTATTCATAAATCAGACACAGTCAAAGGTTTGACTTCAAAAGAGAGTAATAGGTTGGAGAAATTCAAAACGGTTCTGTAAGCAAAAGACACGACAACCGCTCAGCAGGGCGCCCCGTACCGAACACAACATGATTAAGAAAACAATCAGGAGATAAATTTCTCTAAAAGGAAGTTGCACATCAACAAAAAAAAAAAAACAGCTTAAAATACATAAATATCTAACTCATTGTTTCCTGAATCTTTGCATTACGAGCGAGACATTTCCACATTTTGCTTTTATTTCACTGTTGCACAATTTTCTGTCAACTGTAAATAACACATTACTCTGGCAGGACATCCTAAGGTGACATCTTTTGCTTGAATCTTTTATCTAGGAGATAATCTCCTCCCTCACTGCTTGTTGTTTTTTTGCCATCTCATGTGTTTGCAAACTGGTACAGAGAGGACCAATGTGTTACATGGTGTTTTATTTTCGTCTTTACAGAGATTCACGGATGAAGTGGTACATGTACATGTTTTTTCCACAACTAGAAATAATTTGGTTTTCAACTAAATACCAGAACAAAATTCTAAATAAAAAACAAAAATATTTTCTTGCAATTATTTCAGCATAGATTTTTTTGACATTTGAAGCTGGAGAACAATAGCTCGATGAAGTTTGCAATGCTGCAATGCCACACAAACTAGCACATATTGACTTGATATTGACCTTGAAAGGGTCAATGTGTACCCGTCTTAGTAAATGCTATTGATTGCAGATGGTCAGGTGATTGCAGGTGATTTTTGGAAGGTCACGTTTTAACCAGCTAAAGCACTTCGTACTCAGTTCTCTTTAAAGCTTCTTGGTGAATTCCAAGTATAAAACTGATAAGTTCTAGAAAAATAAAAATAACCAATAGGTTTCAAGAAATTTCCCGGAAAGTGTGTGACTCATCAGAAAGTGAACTCAGTGTTCTGGGAAAGTTAGTTGGATTACACAGTGTCTGTACATTGTAATCCAGCCTCATTGTCTCATAGTGAAGACAAATAAGTAGACATTAAAGGAAGTTGAATGAATTTAAAATTATTACATAGTCAGATTCCTTCCACTACGAGACTGAACGCCCCAAAGATATTGAATCAAAATGCAAACAATCTGTGCTCGCTCAAACTACCTCTGCGGAATCATGAATTGTTCTAAATTAATCAAGCAGTCCATTAGCTGTTATTCTGTGCAGCATTACGCTGAGAATCATGCATGTAAAAGTCTTAAACTCCACAGATGCAGGACATTCAGCAGCCAATGCCAAGATAGTAACCCTGCCTTGTTCTTCTCACCTCATCCTAATGAAGCCTTCCTGTCAATCCGGCCCTTGTCAGCGCTTGAGAAACACAACATTGATTCCTCTGCATTACTGTACATCTCCTTTAATTAAAGACACCCTTTAATCTGGCTTTCCATCAAATGAGTGTGCATGTTGTCATGTCAGGATGGTTAGGGATATAATGTAGGATACATTTACATCGATCAAATTAGTTTTATGCTCAGCAAAAAGATAAAAGTAGTCTGACTTTGTCCGCATAAACAGACATGTCAAAAGACATATTACAGAACATTCACAACTCCTTGCATTTTATGTTGTTCTGTGGTAGGATTTAGATCAAGTTGTCAGTGAGAAGAAATAATGGTGTCATGCTTGTTTTGGCCAAAAAATGTGGTGCTTATTAATTGTATAGTATTATTATTTCCTCTCAGACAAATTACCATGTGTTTGACACCGAGTACTCTGGCATGCAGAGGAGTTAATGCTCAACTAAGGACTGTGAGGTACCTAGAATCCATAGATGTCAAACATCGACCTTCTGGCCTCCACGTTTGCCAGTAATTATGAGCTGTTTGTGATGATTTGCTGTTTTTATTCCTTCCTTAATGCGGTGTTGTCTTGTGTTTCCCTCAGCTGTAACCTCACAAACACGAAACCTCTTACAAATTTTTATGTTTGAGAGAGTGTTAAGGTTAAGGCCAGCAAAGTACCACTCCAACTAAGTACAGTCCTTTTTTTTATATAATTATGCTGTCACATTTTACATTTAATATTCAACCTGAGGTCTGGACTCTGAAATCTAGCTTTTATTCATCACCTACACATTGTAGTTGAACTTGCTTCCTCAGTGTAGAAAGACGGACCGGAGGCGGTCCTGTCCTGGAAATAAACTGCAGCTTTAGTAGCTGCCATTTACTGTATATTCATGCATTTTTGTGTCAGATAATCCCTCTGCAGCCCTAATGAAAGCACTGACCAACTTGCCTCAGAATAATAATTTCAAGAAGTCTCCCAGGTACAGCAGAGCTAATTAGATTTAATAAGGTCTCAAAAGTCAAGATGGTCATTTAGTAAATGATCTTATAAAATGCCTTGGCATTATAAAGACAATAAAAAACATAAATCATTTTGAGACAGCAAAAGGACATGCAATACAAAACAGTCGTGGTAAAACAAAAAATAAAAACCTCCAACAACCTTTTCTAATCTAAGGTTTTATGGACAAACACATAATTGAATGTACAAGTTTTAAATTTAATTAAGTACAAGTCAGATGAACGAAACATCAATTTTTAATTAAAGACAAAATACAAAACAATGTCTTCACTACTCTGTGAAGGCATATTGAGGAGTTGAAGCTTTTAGTAATTAGTTTTGATACGACTTATTGGTTTTAATGTCATTTTCAAAATTTTTGACTCTCAGATCTTTTTTTATGCCTACAGGTATTTGCTCAAACACCGCAGTCATTACAGGCATAGTTTAACTTCATTGAAACAATTTATGTTTTCATTGTTTTCTTAATAGCAGGGGGATTTCAGCTAAGCTTTAGCTTTCACACAAATGTCCTCACATTCGCAGTATGTTGGCAGAAAGAGGAGTTCAAGGTCAACGACCTGACTGCATGGTGCATAGATGGTCACAAAAGAAGCCCTCATCATCAGTCTTCTACCATCCTGCTCAATGGCAAGAATGACTTGTTTATATTTCTATTTTTTCACCGAATGTTTTGGTTTATTCAGATGCCACTTCCAACCCTAAACCCAGCAGCAAGCATTTCTTTTCTAAGAGAATTTGAGTTGCCACTCCTAACAATCAGATGTTTCCTTCAGCATATTTTTAACATGCTGAAGGAAACTCCAGCATGCTGACGGTTAACTTTCTCCCACATTGTAAACTGACGGAGTTAGGTGAATTTAAAGAAAGTTTAGAAAAGGCAACTTATCCAACTCCTCTTGTTCTGTAAGGCCACTGATTAATGCATTTCCTATATTAATACATATCTAGATGTTCCAGAACAACAAACAGCCGTAGAGGCCTCACATTTGGCTTATGAACATGTGATAAATTAGATGTAGATAGCAACATTGGCTGTTACTTACGTTTCTTGTCCAGGTGAAAGCTGTGTGGATGTTCTTAGTTTTTCATGAGATTCTCCTCCATTTTAACTCCATTTAAACTGACAATGATTTACTGTAGTGTGACGTGAAATAGTTCATCTGACCTACTTACTTTTAGGAACTGGTGAGAATTTTTATTGTCCTGTTAAAAATAAACATTTGAACTGAAAAATGATGTGGCTAAATTATACCAGAACTGCATGATATTATCTGGCACACAAGACGCTCAAGTGACACTGGTTGGTTCTGCGTAAGAGATGAAAAGCCAAGAGAGAAAAAGGAGCCATTTGAGCATCGATCACTTTTATGCCCTCAGTCTGTTTGCATATTTTAGTCCTATAAACAACATGAGTGATATGCTGTGTAATGCACCATAATCAAGATTTATTCAATCTTGGGTGGAGGGCAAGAGGGAAAGGAGATGTTCACAAACCCGGGAATCAGAAGGGGTTGTTGTGCGCTTGCTTGTGTATGTGTGTGCGCGTGGCCTGTGATTTATTTGATTTAATTAGATCGGCGATGTAAAACAGCTCGCGGGGGGAAAAAAGGTAAAAACGAGTGCCAAGGGAGGCATAAATAACACCAGATTCTTTCTCCTTTGCCTTTTTTCTTTTCTTGCCTCCTGCTTCACTTTCATCCCAGTTCAAGCCCTTATTTTTTCTTTTTTCATCTTTTTCCTTGTTGTCCGTGGTGTATTCCTTCTTTCTTGATATTACCCACAACTCTTTTAACTTACCTTTACTTCACATCTTTCCGTCTGACCTTAACCGTTTCAAATTCCTTAGTTTGCTTGCAGCTGAATAATAATGGGAGGCAAACACCTCATTAGGCTGAAAGGCCCATCGGAACAATTAGAGACATGCTATGCCATCAAAACTGCTAGCTAGAGAGATGTCGAACACAGCAACACAGCAACAGGCGTGCTTGCTGGTGCAGCAGGCACGCCTTTTCTCACACTGTCACCAAAGTCTTCAAAAACTCAGAAGAAAAGTCATTAGATCTAGTCACTTAAAAAAAAAATGTCACTAAAGTGGCCTGTAGGGTCACTAATTATATAGACAAAGTTGCTACTTTGACAAATCTAAGGTGA
>NW_006799964.1:525213-552266 GCF_000485575.1 Poecilia formosa | reverse complement strand
TTTCTGCTGGTTATTCTACTGGAATAACCAGCAGAAAAACAGCTTTAAACACTAAAGTTTACGTCCAAGGTGTGTTTAATACTTTATTTTATCCCAGTCTTCTACCAAGAAAAATAACTTCTTTCTTGAGATTCACTGTTTTGCAATATTTACTGAGATACAATGTAGCTCTGAGAATGAGCCTTGACGATGACATAAAATGGAAAGCAGAATAAAAATCACTGCTTAAATTAAATCAAGCATCTATTCTTGAACTACCATGCCCTGACAGCCAAAGACAAACTTGAAGGAGGAGGAAGAATAGGGTGAGATGGGAAGAGTGTACAGGTAAATTAGATTGAGGGAGAGAGAAGGACCAGCCAGCAGAATGTGAGGGAAGCTGAAATAAATCAAGTGTGAGAATGAAATGGCATACCGTGGTGAGATGGAAAAAGGGAAGAGGGGGAGGGAAGCAGTAGGAGAGAGATGGCGTGAGTGAGCTCTAAAGAGGAAATCAGCTGCCTTCTAATGGCCGCTGATTACATCTCCTCCTAAATGTCAAGAACATTTCCATTTAAAGTGCCCGGCTACTTAAAAAGGCATGATGAGAGGCACGCCCAGACCACACGCTCACACACACACACACAGAGAGAGAAGTGGGCAAATATATATAGTCATTGATTCACAGATATGCGCAGGAAGCCAGAAGCCAGGCAGGACAAAGTTGCACTTGAGAGCTTGGCTCATATCTTAAGACATCAAACACTGTGCTCATGAATCATGCTAAAGTGTCGCCTTATTTTAAGTGCACCACAGTGTCGTCAATAAAATCCACTCAGGCAACAAACAAACACCGACACAAACTGCTTTATCCCTCATTTTCAATCCGTCCCTGAAATCTGCTCTCCAATGAGGCATGTCCTCCCACCGGGGTTTGGTAATGACAGCCAATCAGGATCGCCCTATCTGCGCCCAGCAGCATAGACTGGGCAGATAGATGAGTGGCCGAGAGGCCCCCGCTGAGCTGAAGCTACCGCAGTTCACAGATAGATTCAATGCATCAGAGCAGCACCACACACAAGCACACATACACTAAACCAAAAGGCACAAGCGACAATAAAACCTACAAAAGACCTATTCATAAATCAGACACAGTCAAAGGTTTGACTTCAAAAGAGAGTAATAGGTTGGAGAAATTCAAAACGGTTCTGTAAGCAAAAGACACGACAACCGCTCAGCAGGGCGCCCCGTACCGAACACAACATGATTAAGAAAACAATCAGGAGATAAATTTCTCTAAAAGGAAGTTGCACATCAACAAAAAAAAAAAAACAGCTTAAAATACATAAATATCTAACTCATTGTTTCCTGAATCTTTGCATTACGAGCGAGACATTTCCACATTTTGCTTTTATTTCACTGTTGCACAATTTTCTGTCAACTGTAAATAACACATTACTCTGGCAGGACATCCTAAGGTGACATCTTTTGCTTGAATCTTTTATCTAGGAGATAATCTCCTCCCTCACTGCTTGTTGTTTTTTTGCCATCTCATGTGTTTGCAAACTGGTACAGAGAGGACCAATGTGTTACATGGTGTTTTATTTTCGTCTTTACAGAGATTCACGGATGAAGTGGTACATGTACATGTTTTTCCACAACTAGAAATAATTTGGTTTTCAACTAAATACCAGAACAAAATTCTAAATAAAAAACAAAAAGATTTTCTTGCAATTATTTCAGCATAGATTTTTTTGACATTTGAAGCTGGAGAACAATAGCTCGATGAAGTTTGCAATGCTGCAATGCCACACAAACTAGCACATATTGACTTGATATTGACCTTGAAAGGGTCAATGTGTACCCGTCTTAGTAAATGCTATTGATTGCAGATGGTCAGGTGATTGCAGGTGATTTTTGGAAGGTCACGTTTTAACCAGCTAAAGCACTTCGTACTCAGTTCTCTTTAAAGCTTCTTGGTGAATTCCAAGTATAAAACTGATAAGTTCTAGAAAAATAAAAATAACCAATAGGTTTCAAGAAATTTCCCGGAAAGTGTGTGACTCATCAGAAAGTGAACTCAGTGTTCTGGGAAAGTTAGTTGGATTACACAGTGTCTGTACATTGTAATCCAGCCTCATTGTCTCATAGTGAAGACAAATAAGTAGACATTAAAGGAAGTTGAATGAATTTAAAATTATTACATAGTCAGATTCCTTCCACTACGAGACTGAACGCCCCAAAGATATTGAATCAAAATGCAAACAATCTGTGCTCGCTCAAACTACCTCTGCGGAATCATGAATTGTTCTAAATTAATCAAGCAGTCCATTAGCTGTTATTCTGTGCAGCATTACGCTGAGAATCATGCATGTAAAAGTCTTAAACTCCACAGATGCAGGACATTCAGCAGCCAATGCCAAGATAGTAACCCTGCCTTGTTCTTCTCACCTCATCCTAATGAAGCCTTCCTGTCAATCCGGCCCTTGTCAGCGCTTGAGAAACACAACATTGATTCCTCTGCATTACTGTACATCTCCTTTAATTAAAGACACCCTTTAATCTGGCTTTCCATCAAATGAGTGTGCATGTTGTCATGTCAGGATGGTTAGGGATATAATGTAGGATACATTTACATCGATCAAATTAGTTTTATGCTCAGCAAAAAGATAAAAGTAGTCTGACTTTGTCCGCATAAACAGACATGTCAAAAGACATATTACAGAACATTCACAACTCCTTGCATTTTATGTTGTTCTGTGGTAGGATTTAGATCAAGTTGTCAGTGAGAAGAAATAATGGTGTCATGCTTGTTTTGGCCAAAAAATGTGGTGCTTATTAATTGTATAGTATTATTATTTCCTCTCAGACAAATTACCATGTGTTTGACACCGAGTACTCTGGCATGCAGAGGAGTTAATGCTCAACTAAGGACTGTGAGGTACCTAGAATCCATAGATGTCAAACATCGACCTTCTGGCCTCCACGTTTGCCAGTAATTATGAGCTGTTTGTGATGATTTGCTGTTTTTATTCCTTCCTTAATGCGGTGTTGTCTTGTGTTTCCCTCAGCTGTAACCTCACAAACACGAAACCTCTTACAAATTTTTATGTTTGAGAGAGTGTTAAGGTTAAGGCCAGCAAAGTACCACTCCAACTAAGTACAGTCCTTTTTTTTATATAATTATGCTGTCACATTTTACATTTAATATTCAACCTGAGGTCTGGACTCTGAAATCTAGCTTTTATTCATCACCTACACATTGTAGTTGAACTTGCTTCCTCAGTGTAGAAAGACGGACCGGAGGCGGTCCTGTCCTGGAAATAAACTGCAGCTTTAGTAGCTGCCATTTACTGTATATTCATGCATTTTTGTGTCAGATAATCCCTCTGCAGCCCTAATGAAAGCACTGACCAACTTGCCTCAGAATAATAATTTCAAGAAGTCTCCCAGGTACAGCAGAGCTAATTAGATTTAATAAGGTCTCAAAAGTCAAGATGGTCATTTAGTAAATGATCTTATAAAATGCCTTGGCATTATAAAGACAATAAAAAACATAAATCATTTTGAGACAGCAAAAGGACATGCAATACAAAACAGTCGTGGTAAAACAAAAAATAAAAACCTCCAACAACCTTTTCTAATCTAAGGTTTTATGGACAAACACATAATTGAATGTACAAGTTTTAAATTTAATTAAGTACAAGTCAGATGAACGAAACATCAATTTTTAATTAAAGACAAAATACAAAACAATGTCTTCACTACTCTGTGAAGGCATATTGAGGAGTTGAAGCTTTTAGTAATTAGTTTTGATACGACTTATTGGTTTTAATGTCATTTTCAAAATTTTTGACTCTCAGATCTTTTTTTATGCCTACAGGTATTTGCTCAAACACCGCAGTCATTACAGGCATAGTTTAACTTCATTGAAACAATTTATGTTTTCATTGTTTTCTTAATAGCAGGGGGATTTCAGCTAAGCTTTAGCTTTCACACAAATGTCCTCACATTCGCAGTATGTTGGCAGAAAGAGGAGTTCAAGGTCAACGACCTGACTGCATGGTGCATAGATGGTCACAAAAGAAGCCCTCATCATCAGTCTTCTACCATCCTGCTCAATGGCAAGAATGACTTGTTTATATTTCTATTTTTTCACCGAATGTTTTGGTTTATTCAGATGCCACTTCCAACCCTAAACCCAGCAGCAAGCATTTCTTTTCTAAGAGAATTTGAGTTGCCACTCCTAACAATCAGATGTTTCCTTCAGCATATTTTTAACATGCTGAAGGAAACTCCAGCATGCTGACGGTTAACTTTCTCCCACATTGTAAACTGACGGAGTTAGGTGAATTTAAAGAAAGTTTAGAAAAGGCAACTTATCCAACTCCTCTTGTTCTGTAAGGCCACTGATTAATGCATTTCCTATATTAATACATATCTAGATGTTCCAGAACAACAAACAGCCGTAGAGGCCTCACATTTGGCTTATGAACATGTGATAAATTAGATGTAGATAGCAACATTGGCTGTTACTTACGTTTCTTGTCCAGGTGAAAGCTGTGTGGATGTTCTTAGTTTTTCATGAGATTCTCCTCCATTTTAACTCCATTTAAACTGACAATGATTTACTGTAGTGTGACGTGAAATAGTTCATCTGACCTACTTACTTTTAGGAACTGGTGAGAATTTTTATTGTCCTGTTAAAAATAAACATTTGAACTGAAAAATGATGTGGCTAAATTATACCAGAACTGCATGATATTATCTGGCACACAAGACGCTCAAGTGACACTGGTTGGTTCTGCGTAAGAGATGAAAAGCCAAGAGAGAAAAAGGAGCCATTTGAGCATCGATCACTTTTATGCCCTCAGTCTGTTTGCATATTTTAGTCCTATAAACAACATGAGTGATATGCTGTGTAATGCACCATAATCAAGATTTATTCAATCTTGGGTGGAGGGCAAGAGGGAAAGGAGATGTTCACAAACCCGGGAATCAGAAGGGGTTGTTGTGCGCTTGCTTGTGTATGTGTGTGCGCGTGGCCTGTGATTTATTTGATTTAATTAGATCGGCGATGTAAAACAGCTCGCGGGGGGAAAAAAGGTAAAAACGAGTGCCAAGGGAGGCATAAATAACACCAGATTCTTTCTCCTTTGCCTTTTTTCTTTTCTTGCCTCCTGCTTCACTTTCATCCCAGTTCAAGCCCTTATTTTTTCTTTTTTCATCTTTTTCCTTGTTGTCCGTGGTGTATTCCTTCTTTCTTGATATTACCCACAACTCTTTTAACTTACCTTTACTTCACATCTTTCCGTCTGACCTTAACCGTTTCAAATTCCTTAGTTTGCTTGCAGCTGAATAATAATGGGAGGCAAACACCTCATTAGGCTGAAAGGCCCATCGGAACAATTAGAGACATGCTATGCCATCAAAACTGCTAGCTAGAGAGATGTCGAACACAGCAACACAATGAAACATGCCCCAGAAGAAAAGCAAAAGTGGGAGACTTGGAATCAGTTGACAAAATTCCTCCTAATAAGATCAACTAGTTTGATCTTCTGCAGATTGATGAATGCTCCCATCTTTCCGTCTTTGCGTCCTTGTATTGAGAACGCAACCATTTACTCAAAGCAGTAGTTAGCTGATTAATTGTAAGTAGACAGCTGAGAAAGAATTCATAAATCTACAATTTCCAGGGTTAATGGTGGAGAGAGTTATTTATCGGTCATAGAAAATGGCATTATTGCCATAACCGCGAGTCTGAGCGCAGATCTGGCCTGCTTATAAGAGTGCTGGTTGTGTCACTTCTCTGCAGATATGGATGGCAGGTTCTATTACCTGCAGCTGCAAGTCATCAAGACTTGTCAGAAGGCTGCTAACGGCTGACTGAGGTGTAAGAGAGTGGCCGGGTCTCATTGGTAAACTGACGCGCCAGCCCTTGAGATAATTTATTCTCTTCACTTGTTCTTACCCGTTCTTCCTGTTCCCTTATTTCCAAAACTTCTTGTTCTGAGTTGGTCTTTTTATTCCTTCCTCTTTCCTAACTGATTTCCATGTCAGCCTCCAGCTTCAGCCTCCTTCCATAGGACTCTCTCATTCTCGTCATCTCGTCTCTGAACATGCACAGGTAGACACTAGCTGCTGCTAGAGCACCTGCCTTTTTTCCTTTTGACAAGAAAAGTGCCCTTCTGAAATCTTTTTACTATTTTCCTTCTTCTTTCTTTTTTTTTTTACATTCAAGTGTGTGTGGTCAGAGGTTGCATTGCTGGATTTAAAAGCCTATGTAACCCACATTTTTGCTGACATGTCCCATTGTGTGCCTCCTTCATTGTATACATGCTGCATGCAAAGCGGACAGGTGGACAAAAAGGCGTGCTTGCTGGTGCAGCAGGCACGCCTTTTCTCACACTGTCACCAAAGTCTCCAAAAACTCAGAAAAAAAGTCATTAGATCTAGTCACTTAAAAAAAACAGTCACTAAAGTGGCCTGTAGGGTCACTAATTATAGAGACAAAGTTGCTACTTTGACAAATCTAAGGTGACTATTGATAACCATTCACGTGATTCTCAATGTACATTGATAACGACACACGTTACCTGCGTCAGTCAGTCTTCGCTCACAGCGGAGCTAAATGAGGCCAGTGGGGGAGATAAGTTTGGTTTCACACGTATCGATCGATAACCCAAAATGAAAGAAATTGGGGCCAATCAATCAGCCGGCCGATCGACTGGTGCACACCAATTTGGAATAGCTACATACACATAATGTTCAAGCTGTGCATGCAATAAATCTCACACTACTAAGGCAGCCAGTGCACAAGGTGCCCCTTTTTTCCACTTAAGCGCCTGTCCCCCAAAATGTCTGTGCATGCCTCTGCAGCTGGAACTTATCTTCCTCCTGGGAAACGCTCACTCTATCTTAATCTCAAGGACAAGTCGTACATCAATTCTCATTCCTTCCAGTCCACCTTCCTGAGCACCATTCTTCTGAAACCTCTCAAGAGAAAGATCACAATCATTATTTACAATAAAACACATAAAACTGCTTTGTGTTTCTATAGTTCTATCTGTGCCAGACTCTGACAGTCAAGCTATGGGAATGATGGTATTCAAACTATCTACATAATGTTTTAAAAATAATATGTTATTCTTTCTGAAGAGTTTAAATTTGCATTTCTGTTTTTAATGTGGCATTTTGCTGTTTTAAGAAAGTGATGGATAGCAACAAAACTGCACTTTCTGTACTTTTTTCTAACTAATGTCAAAGAAGACAAAAAGGAGCAAAGTTGAATGTGTCTAACCCAGAAGCCAAAGAGTACACTGTTCAACTGGAAAAATTCTGCTTTTAAATCTTTATTTTAGCTAATTATTATTTTTTAATTAATTCAGTTATTGTTGGAGACAGACAATGTGGACTGTGTGAGGGCAAAGAGAAAACTGATCACGCTCTGAAAATACATACATGAATAAATAAATAAGTCAGTCTGAACAGTATCACTGCTTTGTGAGCGAGAACAGAATTACAAAACAAGAGCATGCTGTACAGCTTGCTCTGGCATTTCTGAAAACAATGAGAAATTAATTTGCAGGCCTTTATAAAAAAGTTAAAGTCAAAGTTGACAATGTTCAGATTTACTAAATATTTATCAAAAATAAAACTATTTGAACTGAAATAAATACATTTATCAACTGAACTTACTGCAGTACACTTACATTCTTTAATTTATTCATTTTATTGGTTTCGTATTTATTCTTGCCCTTTCCGATTTCTATGTTTGATTTTCTACTTACCTGCAGCAGGTTGGGGTTATGAAAGTAAAAAGGTCAGAGGGAACCTTTTGCTCTTTTGGCATGGAGTCAGTCCTCACAGTTCAGCAAAAGGTAGGCACTCAGCACATTTAGGAAATTACAACTGTAATTTGGATGGCTGCGTAATCTGCTCCCATTAATTAGCTTTCTTTTGTTTGCTGTGCTAAGTTTTCTCTGTCAGCTCATACATCGCTACAGGCCAACATGTAGAAGTCTTAAACGTCTTTCCTCTTCTGTCTGAAAACTTCAGGCCTTACGACTGTCATTAGTTACCATCTCCACTGACACATTTTCAAGAAATGTACACATTATACACTTAATACATCCAGGATGGTCATGCAAAATTGGCTTAGTGCTCTGGAAGAAGCTGAGGAGAAAAAAGCAATTCCAAAGGGGCACAAATCCTTGTCTACAGACAATTAACTATAGAATTAGGCCATTTCATGGTACATTTAAAACATTCCCAGGGATCATGCACTGATGTAATTATGGAGGTCCTTAATGTAAATGTGCAATTCTGTCTAGTATCAGTAAATCTTTACAAGATTATGGTGAAAACTTGGTCCCACAGTACTTCCGGTGTTTGTTTCAGATGTTTGTTTCAAAGATAAAGAAAGCAAAATAACACCTTAACAGGCTCCTGTCCACACATCCAGCTGGTCAGATGACAGAGACCTGTACAGAATTGCTGCAGCACTGCGGTCTCTTTGGGTTTTTGTTGCTGCTAGCCCATATTATCCTGTAGTGGTCACATGAAGCAGTAGGAGAGATGTTTTTTTATATATTATTCTATGAGTAATTGAAACATTTTGGACACTAAAATATGTCTTCTGAGTCATGCTATTAAAACAGGTTATTCACTTTTATTTTTAGGCAGTTATGTTGAGTCTGTTTTCAAAAAAGTGTGGAAGCCTGCCATTCTCCACAGGTGCATGGATATTCCTTTTAATAATTTCTTTTTTTTATTATTATTATTTTTTAATAGCTTCATGTGATTTGTGTCCTGTCAAGATGCAAGTTACTTTGTTACAAAAAGGAAACAGTAGTCACCTCTTCACCTTTTATTGAAATTAAACAGTGTCCATGCTGTAATTAAACAGGCAATGTGGCTGGAAAGGGTTTGTCTGTCCCCTCTTGCATAGAATTATATTCCAATTAGAACCCAGAATTTAAGAGCAGGAAGAGCTCAGAGCTGTGTCCACGCTTCGTGTCACAGTCAGGACGACAGGATTCAACAGCCAGATGTCCAAGGCAAACTCAGATCTTAAGAGCATAAAGTTTAACAGGTATGTTGATATTGGTTTCCATTACCATGCTTTTTAAATTTTATTAGGCAAAATAAAGAATTTTTTAAAAAGATCAAGTAAATAGACATGAGCTCAACAACTAAGATATTTTTAATCTGTTATTTGGGTTATTCAACCATGTGATTTGTGCAAAGCGACAAATCCTTGTTTACAAACAAGGAACTATAGAATTAGGCCATTTAATGGTACATTTAAAACATTTCCAGTGATCATAGAAATCAGCTCCTCAAGTGTTTCAGGAACTCTTGGTCATTCTTTGAAAAAAATGCTTCTTTAGCAATGCAGACACTGACGTTAGCGTGGGGGACGTCTGTGCTACTGCAAGATGTTTTGCATTGAGATGGTATCTGAGTAGCTTTGGCAAAAGGCTAACTCTTTTATGGCACAACTTGCACACAACAATACTCTTTTCCATCGTCCCATCAGATTGATTTTTGGAGCAAATGTTAACCCCCCAGCAGCCTACCAAGAGAAGGAACTTTGTTCTCCATCAGTGTTGTTAGTCGATGTTGTTTGTCCATCAGGTTCACGGATGTACCAGAAACAAAGACCTTTATATAGAAAAAAGGAAAATGCATGAAAGTAATTGCATGAAAATCATTTAACAAGCTAAAATTAAAAATTATTTAATCGAAATAACACATCAACATGCTGACCCTAATTTTTATGTATCCTTTGTCACTAAAAAGCATCTCCAAGTTACATTATTAAACAGCTCAGTAGCTGTTCTCTCCAACTTTTCCTACTGGATGTTAACCCTCAATAACTGCCTCCATTTTGCTCACAAGCTGACAATATGGCATCTGTTTTAACTGTCCTTCCATCCATGACTTTTTCATTATCTTGAAGTGACTTTTTTTTAATCACATGTTGTTCTGGAGCGACGAACTGTAGATGGATTTATAGACTCTGAGTAGAATGAAATAAAACAAAAACATTTTGACAGGTACAGCCCTGTAAGGCAGTTTTACTTTCACAAGTGAAACATGGACTGATGTTGGGGAGGAAGGGGAAATTTAAACAGTTACTGCACTTACTCCACAAATATAGAGTTGGCTTTTGTGGTGACACCAGGTGTTGGGAGAAGTGGGAGTGCAATAGCTAGAGTGAAAAATTACAACATATAGCTGAATGCTGTCAGAGTTTCAGTCGCAAAAATGACCATTTTTGTCACAAGCGGTCATTCAGCACTTTGGTTAACTATGAGGAACAGGATTTGGCATGGAGTGCTTTTAAATCCTTGGATAGGGCTTTTTTTTTTTGAGTGAACTTCTGTTTTTAGTTAACATTCATCTACCGCCTTTCTGTACAAATTTCTGTACAAATTTTCACTCTATGAACTAAATTTCTTGCTGGAAACTTTGGCAGCACTACTTTGTTCTTGGGTGACTATTGTTTTATGCATTAATGTTTGCTATTGCCATTTTCCTTTTGCATGTTTTACAAATGTCAAACATTTGAGTGTATAAAACAATTTTAGAGCTACAAGCTTGAAGACAATTAATTAAGCCAAGAAATAAGCGGTGATACAGTATATGATCTTAACACAAATAATCAGGAGTTATGTTGGCGGTATTATATTCCTACTGGGATAATTCACAGATTCTGCTGCTGTAATCAGAAGCATTTTTCATTGTGTCTAAATAAACACAGGTTTTACGATCAGCACTTACCCCTAAGTACACTGCATTTTTAGCTTTATACACAATTTAACAAAAGAAGAAAGCTCACATGGAGGGGAAACTGACAACAGTTTAAAGCAAACGATTGGCCAACTTTGGCAATTTGTAACCTTATCCTAAAATTCACCACAAAAATATGAAAGACTTTTCCCTTCACAAAGAAAAACAAAAGCAGACCTATTCTGCATACCCACTTGATCTGTATTTCAACCAAACCCTGAATATGTCTCTCCCTCTGTGTTGTTGGAACGCTGCGTTCCCCTAACCCTTGCAGTTCAAGCGCTCACATCAATATGCCGAAGGTGCTGCAGCAGGATTTAGGCACATCAGCAGGGCTGCTCAGATCTCAGTATTGATCCTACTGGGAAAAGGGTTGCAGGTTCAACTCCAGGTCACCCACGGGGGTCACAGATGAGGTTGCGTAGACAGTGAACAACCCTTGGAAGTAGTGGCATCTTTGGCATGGCAATGATAAAGGAGATTATGGGATGTTTCACTGGTTCAAAGAGGAGAGAAAAAGGTGATCTATGCAGGCTGCTGATTGGTGGCAATGATTATATTCCTTAATATATGTGCAGATGTGTGCTGCTATGACATGAAGCTGCGTCGAAAGAGAGACAGATGCAAAGTTTTCCCACGGTATTCAGCATACATGCCAGAAAAATAAGTCATTAAGGGAATATAAAGCACACATGTGATCAAAGCAATGGATGCTCATTAACCATACCAGAAAGCAACACTTTTATGTAGACGAACATTCGCCCACAGACACAGAACAGAAAAATATCAGCTATTTAAACCTTGTGAAAATCATTGTAGGGAAGAAAATAATCATAACGCTGCTCATCAACATACAGGTTAATTTTCTCTGCACTTTACGCAGCCAAGGAAAGTAGACGAGATAATTAGGTGAATTTAGAAGACGTAATCAGTCCCAACACACACCCTCCATGTGCTGGTTCTGAAATATTAAATTCATCAAGTATGACATTAATATAGAAAAGGAGTGAGCCAAGGACAGATTGCTTCAGGTCCTACATACTGGATCTAGGTGCTAAAAAGTCCCAAACATAAAGATAACTTACTTTAAAATAGTTATTTTAACTACTTAAAATGATTCAGATATAAATCTTTGGTTTGTTGAGTCTTTTGGGATCTATATGTATGCAGATGAGACTTGCCTTCCCCTTTTGCTGATTTGCAGAACACTCTTCACTCTCCCTGTAGGATGAGTAAACCTACTGCTGCTCTAATGAACATAACAGTCAACACCTGGAAAATTACCTTAGAAAGAAGCAGAAAAGGAGCACTTAGAGAGTCATTTTTAAATTAGGAGAACCTGAAACAAGCTAAGGTTGTACTTGAGAAGGGTAGAGCTTCTTAGTAAGATCAAGTTACAATCTGTAGTCAAAAAGATCATGAGGATTTTTCTAAATAAATTAGGAATATTGAATTATAAATACATTAACGTAAAAGGAAGTTATTGGCAGAAATGTTCATGTCCTTAACTAGTGTCTCTAGGGCAGCAAAACATGAAAAAGGTCCTGGGTTCTTTAAGTTATTCACCATTGCATTTGAAGGGAGACTTGCAAAATATGGATATAAGCATTAATTAACCTTTTAATTAACTAAAGCTACATTGGGATGGTTTAGATCCAGCCAGATTTTTGCCCCAGTCCAGACTTAAATTCAGTCAAAGATCTATGGTTTGCTCTCCATTCAACCTGACTGAGCTTGACCAATGAGGTGAAGGAGAATGAACGTCTCTAAATGTACAACGCTGGCATAGATTAACCCTTGCAGCTGTTCCAGCCATTAAAGGCAATGTGAAACATTGCTACAAAGCCCAATCTCAAAGAATAAAAATCGAGAACTTGTTAATTCATTCATGATTTTTAATTGCAACTCAGTGTTGTGAAACGTAAATAACGTTTAATTACAGCAAGAGGTCAGAGTGTGTTTAAAATTATGAAAGGTAAAGCAGCAGTAACAAATGTCTATTTTATTTTTGCTTTAAGGAGCATCAAAAACACACAACACTGAGCAACTATTGTTTTACAATCCAAACATGTAATTGAAAGTTTTCAGCTCACTGAACTAAATCCAGACTTCACAAAAACACTGTTACACCTAAAGGCATAAACAGTGCATGATGATGAATGGTTGGCTAAATGTCAGCAGTGATAAGGACCCTTTCTGACTCATAATGAATGTAGGAAGAACTTGGTTTTCTCCCTTTTATTATGAGTGTTATTGCGCTCGGCATGGATACAGGTAATAGGTATGCATACATATATGTGTATGCACATGTAAGAGTTCTTTCAGAATGAACAGAATAATGCTGTTGTTGAAAAAAAAGTGCCTAAGCCTACTTTTCGGATTCAGAAACCTCACTTTGTGCATTTTCCCGAAACACTAAGTGCCTAAGTGAGCCCTCACGGTGAACTAATGCTGCTCAATTAGGTAGCTTTATGCTAAAATAGCTACTGTTCCATTACGCAGCTGTCTGCTTTAGACCACAGATGCTCAGAACATATTTTAGGCTGATGAATTTAACCATCCTCTTCAGTAGTTCAATTTGCTGCTCTCTGTATCTCTTCTAGTCTCTCTGTGTATTTCCATCACCTTTTTTTTTTAGAACATTCTTACCTCTGCCACCATCTCTTATTTCCCTCTCATCACGTTCAGGCTGCTCTCTGCCTGCTTATCTTCCGCTCTCCCTTTCCTCTGCACCTTTTTTTATTGAAAACACAGCTCTGTTTGACCCAAGGTGTCACATTATAGACATAGCATAGTCACACAGCCAATTAGCAAGAGCTCTAACATTATTCAGAGTGAAACACAAGAACAGTCAGATGATAACTTGATACTTTCTCTGAGGCATGAAAGTAGAACATCGCATTTCCTTTGGCTTTAATGTATAAGGATGTAAACAATACATCAGCTTGAACTTTTGCAGGGTTTTCAAAGTACGGGGCATTTCACCAAAGAGGAGCCGTGCAAGGTGCCTTCTGATAATATTTACTTATTTGTTAAATTAAGTATGGTTGCAAAATGAAAAGTAAGTATTTCCTGCACTCATCAGAGCTCCACTGACATAAAAGAGAAGTTTGGAAAAAAGTTTGTTTCCTTAATAGTGTTAGGAAAAAAGGGTTTCCTGATGTGAAAAGCCATTTCGTCTGTAAGGACCAGTTTCTTTTTTGTTCTTGTTTTTGTTTTACTCAGAACTTATTTTCCCATAGCCTTGCAGTTTACCTTCTTTATGTGTTTCCACCGTGGGATCAGAAATGGTGCCATTCGGTTAAATTACGTCCACTTATCCTAAGCAGGTCACTATTTCTGCAGAGTCTTGTCCAGTGTTGCTGAGCTGCTGAGTGTGGAAAAGGCTCCCATAAGAAAATGGGATTACCAGCAAAGCACTTAATCTTAACTTCTGTAAATTCCCCACAAACTCCACTGAAAGTTATACCTGTAACAGTTTTTAAGGGATTTTTGTGATACAGACATTGTGGCGGGATGGAGACAAAGACGCCGATGGGATTTCAAAACGGTGCTGCAAAAACTTGAGATCATTTTTCAAGCATTATCTTGAAACAAAATTAAAAACACTTCATAGCACGAGGAAGTTTGTCTGTGAGTAGTTTTCTCATTACGTGATGCTCAAGGAGGTTTGTAATTGTAATATAAACCTCTTAAATGCTTTAAACGTTAATTAAACTAAACCCTCTTTCTTCAGGTGTAAACAGATGTCAATAATTTAAATATGTTGCAATTAAACTGAACAGAAATTATGAGCTGATATGACAAAATTTCACAGAAGTAAACAATGTTTATAGGAATGTAGGGATTCAGCTTGAAAGGTTTTGAGACCCACTGAATTTTGGGAAGTTTTTTGCTAAGATGGGGGAAAATCTGTTAGTTAATGGATCACAAACTACAGTCAGAGGAGACCCTTCATCATTGACTTTGAAATCCACTCATATATTGCAATAACTTAATAACATTTGTAACCTACAGTTAATATTCTTCAAATAACCTGCGCCTCAGATTTTAGTCCATGTGCTTTTAGCCCTCTTTAGAGTCCAATCAAGAGCTAAGACATTGCACCAGACAACCATTCACTTCTACAAGCAGTTTTCAATTCAGTTAACTTACATTTATTTGAACCGCATGAAGAAAGTTTGCTATTGAGGATTTGATCATTAAACTACATGGGGCCACTGAGCCATTCAATTTTTACTTTAAGCCAACAGTGATGGTCTCTAAGACAAGTGGAGAGGCTGGAATCAATTAGCCAAATGAAGGATTTGAATCGACATGCTGTGCCTCCGCTATGCATATGATGAGAGAGAGGAGGGAAAAATGAGAAGGATCATATTAGATACTTGCAGTTTTGCCAGCTCCAGTCAGTGGAAAAAAAAATCCTCAGCTACAGTTTCATCATAGAACAGAAATAAATGGGGCATAGAGTCAGGGTGAGAGGAAGAATGGGAAAGGGAGAGCATGCAGTGATGAAAGCACTTTCAAAAGCAGACATCTGCATGACAGGCTAGAAGTTCCAGAAAAATTACAGCGCTGTAAAGAAGTTTTAAATAATATTTGATTTTCCAATCTCATCATAGATTTCAGTTCGGGAGTTTATTACTTGTCTGTGAACGCCAAAATGTGACTGTTTTTATTTGCCAAAAAATAAATAAATAAATAAATAAATAAATAAATAAATACTATTTTTTTAAAAATAACAGGGTGTAAAAGAGCATAAACACCCAGAGAGAAGTGAAGACTTAAATAGACCGAAGAAATGTGACAAGCTTTTCTGGGAGGAATAAAATCACAACATGCCAAATACTCTGAAAATTACAGTTTTTTTAATGTCAAAGAGTTGTCAAACAAAATAGTGAAATTATGTAGATTATCTTGTTTTTCTCTGCAAGAAATTAATAGCAAAAGATGAGATGTTCAGATTACTCGACACAATAATAACAAAGCAGCACAGTCTTACTTGTGGAGAGTAATTGCACTGCATTAGACATAAGAGTCTTTTCTGAGATCAACAACGACTGGATAAAACTCTCACCATATTAAGCTGTACTGTTTCATCTTTACCTTGTAACTTATGAACAAATTTCACCCACAAAACCAGTAGTACAAGTATTGTTCACATTAGAATAATAAAACTTTTCTTCAATACAATATTTAACTTATGCAAGAAAGTGCAATTTGTGTGTGTAAAGAATTCATTTTCAGCTGTATACCTATTCAAGTTAGAATGCAGCTTGCACTAGGGAAAGGAGAAAAACAATGCTCAGAAACTCTGCTGGAATCAGAGGGAACATGCAGAGAGAACAATCTGCAGACAGATCTGGTTTCTAAAGCTTCATACAGTGAGTGAACTTCCAGTGAACTGTGTGGCTGTGTACTGAAAACTGATCAAGTGGAATGGGGGGAAGCTGTTAGCACTGGGGAAGCTTCAGAGGAGCCGAAATTTTTCCATTAACACACGAAAGGTGTTTTTGCAACAATTACGCTCATCAAATGCGTGAACACCATCAAATGTAATGAATATTTTCCATTTTTCATAAAATATGAATAAACGGGGATGTTTTTTTAATCCCTTCATCATGTATTATTGATGCCTTGTTTCCCCTTTTGTGTCTTACTATTTATGGTATTGTTGCAATCCAATGGGTCAGGAGAAGTTTGATGCTAGTAGCAACAACCAAATGCGGCTAGCGTAAATGTGCTTGTATATAAACTGAGTCCTTGCATATGTTGACATGATATTTAAAATAATGACCCACGAAGGCCTTTTTTTTCTTTTTTAGCCTTGCTACATGACTGCGATTCAACGGTGCATCCAGATACAGAATTGCCTTTAAGAATCTGAAACTTTACTGTACTGTTGAAAACAAATGCTTGCATACACTAACATGAATACAATTCAAATTATAGAGTTAAATTTCACAATAATAAAGGTGTATACTTATTTTCCAAATTTCCTCATCAATTGAATGATTTATCTCACTTACATTTTTATTGTTTTATTACCAACAACCACTTTATATGTGTTAATTTGATCATTTTGTGTGTTTTTAGTGATGTTTGTGTTTCTGTTCTCAGCCTCTCTAAAACACTGACTTACACCTATGCAAAGTGTTTTATAAATACAGTTTTACATTTAGATACTCAGAAACTTTAAGCTCACTATGTCATGTGTTCTAAGCTTCTAAATCTGATATGGTTTACTTTACAATGTTTTTGTTAATTGCAGGTATACATGCTGCCATATTTTAAAGGCAACACCCTTAACAAGGAACAATCTGAAGAAATCAGGCAACATATCAAAAAGAGAAACGTGGGCCTCCACAAGCCAGAAATGATGTGAAAATGCTGGCTGAAGGTGGTAATGGTGTCCACATGAGAGGAGTTCAACCCGAGTTGGGATGAAAGGCCGTTTAGAGAGGAACAGGCCATTTTCTCCAAAAGCAACATGAAAAGCCAGATTACGGCTTCTAAAGGTACTCAGGGACAAAGACACAGGAGACATGTGCCATTGTCTTATCATGAAATTGAAGTGTTATGGTCTTAACGGCCATTGTTACATTTGGAGGAAAAAGCGGCAACGCTGGTAAGCCTGTAAACACCATCTCAAATGTGAAGTACAGAGGTGGCATCATTGTATTATGGGGTCGTTTTACTGCAGAGTGAAGAGCTGAACTTCATAAACATCCACCCTTCTGTCCATATGTGAGAGGCCTGCCTCAGATCTGCCAATCTCCTTTGCATTTGAATGGATGATGCATAAATACTGGAATTTTGACTAGAAAAAGATCAAAATAGTACATTAAACAAATGTACACAACAGTCAAGTGAACTGATTGATTTTCTTTTGTCATTGTTAGTTTTTTACTTGTCATTATGGCAAGTTAGACACAACCTCAAGTGTGACTGAACATCACTGCTTTAGACAGTGTATGTAAATATCCGATTTCTGCTGACCGTGTGTCTTGCATTTTGTTGTACTTGGGGCTTTCAAGGTAATCAATCAGTCAGGAAATGAGATGAGAAATAAAAAGAATGGTCAGGAGGAATAACGATGTGTACAAGAGGCGTCTGCTCCACCTTCACGCCACACACTGCCACTGCCTTAAATTGTTTTGACACCATAAAAGTTTTGACATGATCTCACTGCTCAGTATTTATTTTTGCATGTGTGCCATTGTTACAGAATCTGTGCAGGGATACAATAATGACATCACTCACTGTAGTCCTACGTAATGCAGACTCTCAGGTCTACGCTGATGAAGATTCACTCACCTCAGCATGCTGAATACTTGAAGTGGCTCCAGTGGCAGGGGAGTTGACCCTTCTTTTTGATTCATTTGGAAAATAATAATTAGGAACTCATATTCTGTGTGTGGATTTTTGAACTTTCATCCACAAATCTTCAGGCAGTTGTCAACTGCATGAAAATTGACAATAGCATCAGAAAAAAGTAACTTACTTTTTCCTAATGCAATAGCACACTGCAAATCTTACTCCTTTCAAAGAGTGCATCATTAACAACATCTATTTTATATTATATTTTTTACAAATATAGGCATCTGAACTTGATGTTTCAGAAAGCCTGCTTTACTTCTTCCCATTTAGGCCGTGGTAAAATACGTCTTCAGTTATACATTCATGTCAAAAGAAACACTGTTTCAGGTGGCTAAAAGGTAAAAAAAAATTCATAGAATTTCCTAGATAATGCCTGATTTAAATTTTTAGCATATAAAATGAGAAAATATGTTAAACAGCCATGTTTAACATATTAGCTATGTTCTCGGAGCATTAAATTTAAAAAGAGTATCCATGCATCACTGCGTACATTATAGGTTTTTATGCATGATTTTACAACTCTGCAATCTCTTGCCATATGGCCGTTGTTACAGTTTAAGCACAAGGCCAAGTGTCATCCTGTCACTGCACACAGTGTGACCAAAAGAAAAATAAAAGGCATCAATAGGAAAGGATGTGTAGCTTGACCCGTGACATAATGTGGCGTGTCATACCTACAATGTTTCATCACACCAAGCTGCAGGGTGTCATCCTTTTAAAGTACATTGCATGCAGTGACACACAACACACCCAAAATTTGTTGTAATGACACGCAACAGGACTTGGCGCATTAATGCTGTTCCACAGGACCAGACTGATTTACTCACACAAAATATATCTTGGGGAATGAAAGAAAACAGCTTGAAAACAGACGGATTGTATTTTGAAAAAGAGAAGACAGACAAAAAAGTTCATATAAATCTTCACAGAGAACAAAGGCTGACTGGAAGACAGAGAGACAAATCTGAAATACAAAAGCCAAAGAGCTCTGTCGTAATGTTGCACCCTGTGGACATTTATCGAGTTTTTATGCACAAGAATGAATGAAACTTCAATTCTTTTAATCATTTCCTACACTCATTAGCTGAAATCCAAACTTAGAATATCTGAAAAAAATAACAAAGAAAAGTCAAAGATAAAGTACTCTTTAATTAAACTTAAATGTAAATAATTATTTGTTTTTTTTTTAATTTGCTGGTTTTAATGTCCAATATCACAAAAAAGTGCATCAACATTTTCCAGTTTAATTTAACAGAGCAGGATAAAATTTAAATTACTGGCTTCATAAAGAAATATATAAATAAACCCGCCTAATTTAGGGTTGTGTTCCTCTTATCTAGATTGCCCATAAATACAGAAACATACTGTTTCTGACTAGTATCTGTCTTTTTTTATTTTTTACTTTTAATAGCAATTTATTGTGCACCACCCAGAGTCACAGTAAGGCAGATTCTTTGAGGATTACAACGCAAGTGATGTCAGACTGTCTGCATACTGCAAGTTGTGCAGGCAACAAACACAGCAGTAAATGTAGCGTCTGTTCAATAGCAAACTTACATTTTTAGGTACCTCAGGTGCATTCACACCAGCTCTGTTTAGTCTGCTTTAATCAAAGCATTTTGTTGAGAAGGACGTTGCAGGTTCAACGGTTCTCATGTCGCTTCCTTCAGTGGTTCTTGGTGCAGCACTACCACAGGCGATGGGGTAAACAGGTCTTTCCAAAAGGTTTAGATCGTTTGACGCAGTGCGGCAAGAAAGGGAACCGCACCAGATGAAAATGTAACAAATTTGGTCTCCAATCGAACCAATTCTACCAGACCATCAGGTGTGATAACACCCTTAAAAACCCTCCAAAACACACTGCAAGAGCAATATGTCCTTTAGAAAACAACAGATTCTGAGAAAAAGTCAGAATATAATTTATTCCAAGAAATATTAGGAATAAAATTCAAATTTTTTATTGTTTTTCTTTTTTTAATAGTGACAAAACATTTTTAGATTTGTGTGTTCAGGAGGAGTTGTAATCTCAAAGGAGATCTATGAAGTTATGAGAGTTTATTTTTATGTTTTATTTTTTAAGAGGGTTTATTTGTATGTCAGTAGCATCAGGCATCCATCCATTCTGTTCTTGTTATTCAGCATCTAGCTGCAGCAGTAACTGGCCCAAGAGGGAAATCAGCAGTTCATCATCTGGGAGCCGAAGGTCTTCCCAGGCCAGAAGGGATATTATATAGTCCTTTCACAAAGTTGAGCGTCTACCCCAGGTCTCCTTGCATTGCCTGGGAAAACCTCCAACTTGAGGCAGTCCAGTGGCATTCTTCGCCAAGCTCACCTCAAATGACGGAGCTCCACCTTACACTTGAAGGCAGAGCCTAACCATCTTACAGAGTGAGCTCATTTCTGCTTCTTCTACCCAGGTCCATGCTCCTCCAGTCTGTATCCATATTTCATGATTATAAGTGAGGGTTGGAATGTAAATGGCCCAGTAAATTGAGACTCTCTCTTTGTGATTCAGCTCTTTTTTCAACACAGTTCAGCACTTTAGATAAAGTCATAACTTAACTATCAATACCCTGCTCCTTCCTTTACCTCATAAGTAAAGTTACTAAGACGATTAAACGCTTTTGCTTGAATCACAAAATCACAGTAAACTCACTTTTTTCCAGTTGATAGCCATCTGCTCAGATTAGGGCCAACACCTTTTCTCCTCCTGTCCCTCAGTCGTAGCTCTTTTGTCTTGTTTATGTTTCTGATATGGAGGAAGTTTAAAGGAGCATGGCTTATTACCTTTTAATACTGATCTTTTTCAGGGCCACTCTGGGACGAAAGTTATGCTTAGAAATACACTCAAATAATGTAAATACTCTCTCATTTAAAATAGTTTCAATAGTATAAGGGAATGTTTTTCAACCCTGGTCCTCAAGGCACGCCGTCCTCCGTGTTTTAGACGCTTCCCTGCTTCAATCCAAATGATTGGAGTTCAGCAAAAGCCTGTTAATCAGCCATCAATTGAAATCATGTGTGCTGATGCAGGGAAATGCATAAAACATGCGGAGCAGTGTGGGCCAGGGTTGGGAAAACACAAATGTAAGGATTGCTTTTAGGCTGAATTCTTAATACAGCTTAGTACGCCTTTCTTATTTAACTCAATAAGTCTAGGGGCAAACAAATATATATGTGTGGCTAAGTCCAACATGATCCATGCATCAGATGGTTTAAAATTATGATTTTTCATTAAGACATTTTCAGTATGTAGCACAGCTTTGTGACTGAGTCAAATTGCAGGGAATGAAAAAAAATAGATAAATTTGGCATTCAATCTAAGAACTTGTATAACAAAAATTCCTGCTTTTCACCTGCTATGTTTTTCATGAGCAGGTGAACAGGGTCAACATACAGACAGACGTTAAAAATATAGAAGACGATTACCCCTAGAATGTTAATAAAAAACTAACAAAAACGGGTTCATTTTTTGAAAGGACAGACTTCCACAGCTCAGAGAAATGAGCTAAGTGAATAAGATAAGCCTAAAGGGTTTATGCATAGTACATGTCAAGACCTTTCTTTTAAACAACTCAAACTCCCAACTTCAAATTAGTTTCACAATAGATTTTTCAAATGGTTTCTTTGACCCCTGGGCTACACATAACATTCTTTACAATTAAAATGATAAAGCTGAAATTAAGATAATTAATTCAGCAATGGTCAAACAAGAAATAATGTAAAAAAAACTTAATTATCTGCTTGTCTTACCACAAAAATTGGAATTTGCAGCCTGTGATTGTACAGACAGAGGAAGATTTCTAAACAGATACCAAAACTAAATCAGAATCTGCATATTGAAAACACCTTGAGCAAGTGCCGCTAATGTCACGGACCATTATGAGTGATGCAGTCATTTATTTGCACATGTGTGGTTTAAAAATATCGAACGGTTAAATGTTCTTACCATTATGAGAAATGGTATCGCAAGGGACCCAGCATGATGAGAAATATAATGTTCCTTAATGTTCCATACTCTGCAGGCCTATTTATAAATGCAAATTCAATAATGGGCTGAAAAAGTGTGCATGGGTTTGTTTATAAGAGGCCATATGCTTGTGTATGTGAGGGAATATAATTGTTTGTGTGTGTGTGGGGGTGTGTGTGTGTGTGTGTGTGTGCGTGTGCATGTTTGAATGAAGAAGAAACACTTCTGCAAAGAGTCCAAATCTATTTATATGCAAATTGGATTTTGGTTAAACGGTTAGGGATGCCGCATGGGTTGAGTCCCCTCGATGAAATGGGGCTGGTCATAAATTATCCAAATAAGTCACGAATCTGTCAATTTTGGAAACATTTTTCAATGGGAGTGTAGCTGAAGTAAATATTGAGTTAGAGGCCCACAGTGATTGTTCTCTGAAAAAATGAAGCTAATTGGACAACATACTGGTGAAAGGTTAGTTTGTGCCGTTTCCACTGAAAAGGAAGGGAAAAATTGACTGGCAAAGAAAACATGAGAGCCTTGGCCTACGAGGTTGCATGTGAGTTTTTTGACATGTTGGGATCACATCCGTGAAAGGATTTATTCCATGACCCAGCAGACAAGAATCGGGTCTGTAGTTTCACTTCAAACCCTCTATGAGAGCAGCTTTTGTTTTTCTGAAATGTCTGGCTAATACCGCACTTTGCATGACAGGGAATTGTACAAATAGAGAAGGTAACTCATTTCCGTGCAAAGGTAATTGCGACACTTTAGTGGTTTCTTGCTAAATTGTTTTTAAATGCTCATTTCCCAGCTGTCCCACATTACTACCACCATGTGTAGCACATCTTCACCAGAGTGTCTCTTCACAATCTGTTGAATATGACGGTATATGGAAGGCTTCTGTACTTCCACCTTCCATTTCAGACCTGCTGTGTGGGAGGAATACCATCAAGACTTTAATAAGTTGCTTAGCAGCATGAGACAATGCAGATGAGAGGGGCTTCTGTACAACTTGCTGCGCACTTCTAAGCATGCTATTTGGCACAATAATTTGATTCCAGGGGATTCCTCAGCAAGCAGGAAGTAGGAATTCTACAAATGAAATTCAAAATCTGCGTGTTTTACTCTTAGAGCTGTAGGTTGATCAAACTGAGTCTTTAAAGCTGTAGTTCATAATGTCACTCTTTACGTATGAATATAAAATTACAGTCTGAACCCTATGAACTGTATTTTGCATATAAACTCCAGCCTGAAAAACATACAATTTTAGTTGTTCAACTAGCTTCTGCACAATTTGGAGGTGTGTGTTCTCCACAGACAGACTATGACTATGGCACTAAATTTATGCCAGGGAATGATGGTATGGATTAGAGCCCCAGTTAAACAACGTTTAACTGAAGTCCTAGAAGGGGTGCGGGTTTTAATGCTTTTATCTTTTTTAATCTTTTTCAAAATCTCTTTCTCATTGTTTATTCAATGTCACATGCTGTTTTTATTTTAATTATGTAAAGCACTTTGAAATGCCTTGCTGCTGAAATGTGCTATACAAATAAAATTTGATTGATTGATTGATATCGTTCACAGCCCACTGATTTGCTAGATTTGTTTAGATGCAGCTGCAGAAAAGGCAGCACAGGGTGCATGTAGCAGCTGTGTCATCAGAAGTGTTACAATAAATGACTTGAAGTGTTGCCAGCCTCGTGCAGGTATGGTGAGGTTGTTCTTTAGGCATCCGGCCAGTATAGCCAGTCTCCAACAATCAGTAAACACAGGTGCATAGGAATCGGTTCCCATCAATAAGACACTTCAAAACTGCTTCCAAGATCCAGATGTTACCATCATACTCAACCCCCATCGTCTCTCCAGAGGGGTTGTGTGCTATGTGGGGAACTCTCACTCTATATTACATTGACGATGTTCCTCATGCAGCCCAAAATATCTACAAAAGCTCCACTACAGATGATTCTTGTTCTGCTGGGTTTTTCTATATCATTGTGTACCCTTTTGGTATTATCTAGTTATGTTGTTCAAACACAGATGCCTGAAATGATGTTGGATTTCTTGGAGCACTTTGGCTATTTTCCTCAGTCAGTGAACTTAACAAGCTAGATATCCAAGCCATAGGTAAGGTACACTCACATTTTTGCACGTCTTTAACAAATTACGCTGTTAAAATGTGTCACACGACCCTTATTATGTTAGATAACCGACGGGAAAAGCAGACAGACACTTATTATTAGTGACAAAAGACCCATTTTGCTCATCTGTCATCAGCTCGCACTCAGCTGGTCAGACATGTTACAATCATCCACTCTTTCATGCATGAATATCAGTGCACAAATACAAGGACATCCAGTCCATGTCACATCCTCTACATGCAAACTACAGTCAGAAATGCACAATCACACACGCATACACCCACACACACACATAGTATGTCTTTCTGTCTTCACAAAGACATTGCTTTGACTTCTACTACATTTTTTTATTAATTTCTAAAGCCTAAATATGACCCTTATCCCAAACTTAACCATTACCAGTAAATGCCTAACACAAAACCTAAACCTAACCCCCAACCCAAAAACAGCACCTCTGCTGATAGGGTCCAATAAAGAGCAGTGGATCCTCACAACATGAATATTTGTTGGGGAAAAGATACCTACATATTTTTACATATATGTGGCCTCATATCAAATACAGGGACACACACACACACACACACACACACTTGGATATAACGATGTCTTCCAGGTGTCACCATGCTTAGAGGACAGATACACAAGTGACCTTTTCTAACGTACCTTAGATCAGTTCACACAACTGTAATCTAGTTTTTTAAAAAAACAACTTTGTTTTTGATTTTCACCAATAGTAGAAATACAATTATTGGAAAAATTAGGACAGAAAAGCAAGCAAACTGTTTCAGCCTCCCCTGAAACTGGTGAGTTGTGTAGCTGTAAACCTGCTGCAGAGAAATGTCAGTTCCTGCAGATTTGTCTTATTGGTGGCTCTTTGAATAATTGATGCTGCTGGCTGAATATAGCTGTACGATCCATTTATCCTAAACATAGCAGAGTTGTCATTTACCTCAAACTGTCATTTATTGTCCAATGTGTTTCTCCCGACTTTTCTTCCCAGGTAGCCGTCCATCTTTAATCATTGCTCACGCAGGCCATTTAGCTTTTCATTATAGACGCAGCAGGAGGAAAATGACAAGGAAACAGTATGTGCAATGTACAACACAGTCTTACTGGTACGCACACACACACATATATATATATATATATATATATATATATATATATATATATATATATATATATATATATACAGTACATTTACAGGCATGCAAAAACTTGTTAAATGATTAAAAGCTTAAATAAATAGAATAACAGTAAAGAAAATGTGCATCTTGAGTTAATATTCACCCAGGTTTGGCCTGGTGTATCTCCTGATGGATTTAATACAGCACACACCTGTAGGCACCCATCAGTGGGATCCTATGGTCTATAATTACACCTGTTCCCAATAGCAGTCATCAGCTATTGACAGCACTCGGGCTGATGTTAATTGCACACCCTTGACATTTAGACAGCTCAGTACTTCTTCTCTACAGACACACAGAGATCCACACACAAGCATTCCTTTTCACAAGTTTTTCACATTGCCCTGAGTTGTCTGAAAAATGTCTAAGAGGGAATATATGCTGTAGGTGACAGACAGACATTTGAGGCAGGCATTCAGCCAGTGACCTAGAATAGAAAAATTAAATATTGATGTGCAGCCAAAGCCAAAGATATCAGGATTGACGTGATTTTCTTTATGAATTGATTTACTAGACGTGTGTCTTTTCAGTTTATAACTGTTTACAGACTGCCATTTAAACAACTCTTTAGCAAATAGCAGTCATGTAAAATCTAGTCTGTTGCAACAAATTTGGGCATAGCAGTGAACTACATATATAGCAAATTGAACTTAGCTATGAAACAATCCAGTTACGTTCAATTTATTGTTCTAGTTGGTTAAAAAGTTTTCTGTCTAAGGAATCCCATCAGATTGCATTGAGTTACTGCATCACATTTAGTCTTGTTTACTCCTGGCTGTTCAAGTGAGAGGGAACACCAAGGTGAGATCCGAAGAGATGTCCGAGGCGTTCAGAAAGAATATTCTTGCAGCTTCAGAGCCCGGTAGGGGAATTATAAGGTTCTCAAAATAAATTGAAATCAGCAATTCCTCCACACAGAAAAAAAGTCTACAGTCAGAAGAGACTCAAAACGACTGAAAGCAGACAACAACATGTTAAAAGAAGTCTCCAAAAATCCTAACCTGCTATCATGAGGCCTAAAACTCCTATAAAATGTGGTCTTATTCGTTGTTTTAGTTTTGATTATTTATTTATTGTTTATTCACTTAAATCTTTCCATTTCTAATTTATCTCTTTTGTGTTCTATTATGTTCTATTATTAATATTTCTTGTCCATAGAAATATGGACAAGAAATGGACTCAATAATGTGTCCATTATTGTGTCCACAACAATGGACACAATCCATTATTGTGGATTGTGTCTCACAATAATGTTGTTCTTTCTACCTGTGGTTAGTTCCACTGAGTATCGTCTTTGTTTATTTTTCTCTCAGCCAGTTTCTCTTCACAGCTGTTATTCATCACCTTATTTTCCTCCGCCTCTGTTCTTCCTCAGCTGTTCCCACTTCTCTCTGATTAGCTCCTCTGGATTCCCATCATTCTCCCCCCCACCTACCATAAAGCATTTTGGTTTCATTGTTCTCCACTGGCTCCTGCTCTGATACTTGTTTTGACCTGCGTTCCTGTTTGCAAGAGCTACAAGTGTCATCTTCTGTGTACTGAAGACACATTTTATGGTCAATCTGAGATTCTCTCTGTGCTTTTATTCCACCTGAAAGCCAGCAA